>NC_084831.1:125841291-126161489 GCF_033115175.1 Lepus europaeus | reverse complement strand
GTCAAGACATGAGTGAGGAAATCTGTCTCCACTCTTGCTGTGGCAATGTTTCCATAGTGGGTACATCACACTTTCCACTTATCAAAGTTCATCTTGCTTAGTTTAATAGCCACAACAACTCTGTGGGAGGGAACCATTACTCCTTTTTATTTCTTATGCCCTTTATCAAGGTATAACTTACAGTAATATCTGCAAAATTCAAGTAACAGCTTAATGGCATTTTATATATGTATATACATATAATCACCACCACATTAAGATGTAAACCATTTCAGTCTTTTCAACAGGTTCCTTTGTGCCTCTTCCAACCCTCCCCAAAACAACAAACATTCTAACCTCTCTCACTACAGATTAGTGCTTCCTGATTTTACATTTCATACAAATGGCATCATTCACTGTGTACACTTTTCTGTCTGGCTTCCTTACTACTAATCATTATGTTGGTGAAGCCTATCCACATTATTGCCTTATAAGTAGTTATTATTTTCATTGCTTTGTAATATTCTCTTATAGGAATATAGCATGATTAATTTGTTTATCTTATGATGACAGATATTTTTCTCATTTTGGATTATTATGAATAAAGCCACTGTGAGCATTCTTTTATGTATTTTAGGGAACATACACACCAGATTCTCTTTAATATGTAAAAATTCTCCTGGATTGTAGGTATGTGTAAGTTTAGTTTCATAAGACATTGACAAACGGTTTTCCAAAGTGCTTATACCAACTGACACTTCCACTAACATTGAGAGTGTCAGTTGCTGCCTCTTTCCACCAACACCTGGAATTTCCAGTCCTTTAAATGTTAGCCGTTTTGGTGGGAGTGTGGTAGAATCTCATTGCTAATGATTTTGGTAATTATTTTGCATGCTTATTAGCCATTTGTATATACTCAAGACTTTTCTTTTTATGTAAGCTGTTTAATTAAAACTTCAAAATTTATGTTTTGTGGAAGACATTGTTAAGGGAATGAAAAGCCAAGCCAAAACCAAATTTGCAAAACACATCATCTGATATAGAATGGTATGCAAAATATTCAAAGCACTCTTAAAACTCAATAATAAAAACAATCTAATCCAAAATGGACAAAAAATCCGAACAGACATTTCACCAAAGAAGATACACGGATGTCAAATGAGCACATAAGAAGTTGCTCCACATCATGTATCATTTAATTATCAAAACAATAGTGAGATATCACTACACATCTGTTGGAATGGCTAAAATCCAAATCATTGACAACACTAAACTCTGATGGTGATGTGAAACTACAAAATTTTTCGTTCATTACTGGTATGACTGCAAAGAAGCATAGCCACTTGGGAAGATTTTTTTTTAACTTTTATTTAGTAAATATAAATTTCCAAAGTACAGCTTATGGATTACAATGGTTTCCCCCCCCCTTAATTTCCCTCCCACTCGCACCCCTCCCATCTCCCGCTCCCTCTTCCATTCCATTCACATCAAGATTCATTTTCAATTATCTTTATATACAGAAGATTGATTTAGTATATATTATGTAAAGATTTCATCAGTTTGCACCCACAGAGAAACACAAAGTGTAAAATACTGTTTCAGTACTAGTTATAGCATTACTTTACATTGGAAAACACATTAAGGACAGATCCCACATGAGAAGTAAGTACACAGTGACTCCTGTTGTTGACTTAACAATTTGACACCCTTGTTTATGGCGTCAGTAATCTCCCTAGGCTCTAGTCATGAGTTGCCAAGGCTATGGAAGCCTTTTGAGTTCGCTGACTTCGATCTTATTTCGACAAAGTGGAAGTTCTCTCCTCCCTTCAGAGAAAAGTACCTCCTCCTTTGATGACCCCGTTCTTTCCACGGATCTCACTCGCAGAGATCTTTAATTTAGGTCTTTTTTTTTTGTCAGAGTGTCTTGGGACACAAACAGGCAGAGCACAGCAGTTACAAAGTTTTTTGGGAGAAATATTATTATTTCTTATGCAGAATTAAACTACAATATAATAATAAAAGGAGGTGTCAACACTCTGCTTTCAGCAATGGGCAGATCATCCAGACAAAAAGTCAACAAAATCATACTAAACTATACTATAGACCAAATGGACCTAATAGACGTTGACAAAGCATTCCACCCAACAAAACATTCCATCCAACAGTAGCAGAATACATATTCATTTCATGAGCTCATGAAATATTCTCTAGGATAGAATATATATTAGCCCACAAAATAAGTCTTAACAAACTAAAAAAAAGAAATCATATCATATTAAAGGAATATTTATCTATCTCAAGATGTAGAAGATAATCTCTATGCTTTTTTTTTGAAGATTAAATATTTTGGCTTTCACATTTAATTTATGACCTATTTTGAGTTAATTTTTATATATGGCTGTAAGGGAGATATTAAGGTTTATTTTTTCCTGTGGCTATGCACATGTCCCAACCCCATTTATGGAAAAGATCATATATGGGGGCTGGCACTGTGGCATATTGGGTAAAGCCACTGCCTGCAATACCAGCATATCATATGGGCACTGGTTTGTGTCCTGGATGCTCCACTTCTGATACAGCTCCCTGATAATTGCCTGGGGAAAGCAGCAGAATGTGGTCAAAGTGTTCGGACCGATGCCACCCATGTGGGAGACTCTGATGAAGCTTCTGGCCCCTGGCTTAGGCCTGGCTCAGCACTGGCCATTGCAGCCATCTGGGGAGTGAGTCAGCAGACAGAAAATCTCTCTCTCTCTCTCTCTCTCTCTCTCTCTCTCTCTCTTTCTTTTTATTTCAAGATTTATTTATTTACTTGAATGGTAGAGTTACAGACAGTGAGAGAGAGAGACAGAGAGAAAGGTCTTCCTTCCAGTGATTCACTCTCCAAATGGCTGCAATGACCGAAATTGGACAGATCTGAAGCCAGGAGCCAGGTGCTTCTTCTGGTCTCCCATGCGGGTGCAGGGGCCCAAGCACTTGGGCCATCTTCTACTGTTATCCCAGGCCATAGCAGAGAGCTTGATCAGAAGAGGAGCAACCGGGACTAGAACCCGGCACCCATATGGGATGCGAGCGCCATGGCGGGGGGAGGGGGGAAGGAATGAGGATTATCCTCGTGGGTCCCCCTCTCTCTCTTTCTGTAATTTTTACTTTCAAATGAATAAGTAAATTTTTTTTCTTATATTACTATTTTTTTAATTAAACTTTTATTTAATGAATATAAATTTCCAAAGTACAGCTCATGGGTTACAATGGCTTCCCCCTCCCAAAACTTCCCTCCCACCCACAACCATCCCCTTTCCCGCTCCCTCTCCCCTTCCAATCACATCATGATTCATTTTCAATTCTCTTTATATACAAAAGATCAGTTTAGTATATATTAGGTAACGATTTCAACAGTTTGCCCCCATATAGCAACACAAAGTGAAAAAAAAATACTGTTGGAATACTAGTTATAGCATTAAATAAGAGTGTACAGCACATTAAAGGCAGAGATCCTACATAATATTTTTTAAAAATTAATTAATTTTCTATGCCATTTCCAATTTAACACGTTTTTTTTATTTCCAATTATCTTTATATACAGAAGATCGATTCAGTATATAATTAGTAAAGATCTCATCAGTTTGTACCCACACAGAAACACAAAGTGTAAAAATACTGTTTCAGTACTAGTTATAGCATCACTGCACATTAGACAACACATTAAGGACAGATCCCACATGGGATGTAAGTACACAGTGACTCCTGTTGCTGACTTAGCAATTTGACACTCCTGTTCATGGCGTCAGTAATCTCCCTAGGCTCTAGTCATGAGTTGCCAGGGCTATGGAAGCCTTTAGGGTTCACTGACTTTGATCTTATTCCGATAGGGTCACAGTCAAAGTGGAAGTTCTCTCCTCCCTTCAGAGAAAGGTACCTCCTTCTTTGATGGCCCCATTCTTTCCACTGGGATTTCACTCGCAGAGATCTTTCATTTAGGTCTTCTTCTTTTTTTCTTTTCCATGGCATCTTGGCTTTCCATGCCTACAATACTCTCATGGGCTCTTCAGCCAGATCCGAATGCCTTAAGGGCTGATTCTGAGGCCAGAGTGTTGTTTAGGACATCTGCCATTCTATGAGTCTGCTGTGTATCCCACTTCCCATGCTGGATCTTTCTCTCCCTTTTTGATTCTATCAGTTAGTATTAGCAGACACTTGTCTTGTTTGTGTGATCCCTTTGTTTCTTAGACCTATCCAAGCCATCGAATGTGAACTGAAATTGATCACTTGGACTAGTGAGATGGCATTGGTACATGCCACCTTGATGGGATTGTATTGGAATCCCCTGGCACATTTCTAACTCCATCATTTGGGGCAAGACTGATTGTGCATGTCCCAAATTGTGCATCTCCTCCCTCTCTTTTTCCACTCTGAAATTTAACAGGGATCACTTTTCAGTTAAAATTTAAACACCTAAGAATAATTGTGTGTTAATTACAGAGTTCAACCAATAGTACTAGAACAACAACAACAACAACAAATACTAAAAAGGATAAAGTATTACACTGTACATCTAGAGTCAGGACAAAAGCTGATCAGGTCATTGTTTCTTATAGTGTCCATTTTACTTCAACAGGTTTCCCCTTTGGTGTTCAGTTGTCTCTGATCAGGGAAAACAAATGATATTTGTCTCTTTGGGACTGGCTTAATTCACTCAGCATGATGCTTTCCAGATCCTTCCATCTTGTTGCAAATGACTGGGTTTCATTGTTTTTGACTGCTGTATAGTATTCTATAGAGTATGTGTCTCATAATTTCTTTATCCAGTCTACTGTTGATGGGCATTTGGGTTGGTTCCAGGTCTTAGCTATTGTGAATTGAGCTGCAATAAACATTAATGTGCAGATGGCTTTTTTATTAGCCAAATTAATTTCCTTTGGGTAAATTCCAAGGAGTGGGATGGCTGGGTTGTATGGTAGGGTTATGTTCAGGTTTCTGAGGAATCTCCAGACTGACTTCCATAGTGGCTTAACCAGTTTGCATTCCCACCAACAGTGGGTTAGATTCCCTTTTCCCCACATCCTCTCCAGCATCTATTGTTGGTAGATTTCTGGATGTGAGCCATTCTCACCGGGGTGAGGTGAAACCTCATTGTGGTTTTGATTTGCATTTCTCTGATTGCTAGTGATCTTGAACATTTTTTCATGTGTCTGTTGGCCATTTGGATTTCCTCTTTCAAAAAATGTCTATTGATGTCCTTGGCCCATCTCTTCAGTGGGTTGTTTGTTCTGTTGTTGTGGATTTTCTTGATTTCTTTGTAGATTCTGGTTATCAACCCTTTATCTGTAGTATAGTTTGCAAATATTTTTTCCCATTCTGTCGGTTGCCTCTTCACTTTCCTGACTGTTTCTTTTGAAGTACAGAAACTTCTCAATTTGATGCAATCCCAAATGTTAATTTTGGCTTTGACTGCCTGTGCTCCTGGGGTCTTTTCCAAGAAGTCTTTGCCTGTGCCTATATCTTGCATGGTTTCTCCAATGCTCTCTAATAATTTGATGGTTTCGGGTCGTAGATTTCAGTCTTTAATCCATGTTGAGTGAATTTTTGTGTAAGGTGAAAGGTATGGGTCTTGCTTCAAGCTTCTGCACGTGGAAATCCAATTTTCCTAGCACCATTTATTGAATAGGCTGTCCTTATTCCAGGGATTAGTTTTGGATCTTTGATCAAATATAAGTTGGCTGTCGATGTTTGGATTGATTTCTGGTGTTTCTATTCTGTTCCATTGGTCTATCCATCTGTTTCTATACCAGTACCATGCTGTTTTGATAACAACTGCCCTGTAGTATGTCCTGAAATCTGGTATTGTGATGCCTCCAGCTTTGTTTTTGTTGTACAAGATTGCTTTAGCTATTCGAGGTCTCCTGTGTCTCCATATGAATTTCAGCATTATTTTTTCCAGATCTGAGAAGAATGTCTTCGGTATCTTGATTGGTATTGCATTGAATGTATAAATTGCTTTTGGGAGAATAGACATTTTGATGATATTGACTCTTCCAATCCATGAGCATGGAAGATTTTTCCATTTTTGGTATCCTCTTCTATTTCTTTCTTTAAGGTTTTGTAGTTTTTATCGTAGAGATCTTTAACATCCTTGGTTAAGTTTATTCCAAGGTATTTGATTGTTTTTGTAGCTATTGTGAATGGGATTGATCTTAGAAGTTCTTCCTCAGCCGTGGCATTGCCTGTGTATACAAAGGCTGTTGATTTTTGTGCATTGATTTTATATCCTGCTACTTTGCCAAACTCTTCGATGAGTTCCAGTAGTCTCTTAGTAGAGTTCTCTGGGTCCCCTAAATAAAGAATCATATCATCTGCAAAGAGGGATAGTTTGAGTTCCTCCTTCCCGATTTGTATCCCTTTAATTTCTTTTTCTTGCCTAATAGCTCTGGCTAAAACTTCCAGAACTATATTGAATAGCAGTGGTGAGAGTGGGCATCCCTGTCTGGTACCAGATCTCAGCGGAAATGCTTCCAACTTTTCCCCATTCAATAGGATGTTGGCCGTGGGTTTTTCATATATTGCTTTGATTGTATTGAGGAATGTTCCTTCCATACCCAGTTTGCTTAGAGTTTTCATCATGAAAGGGTGTTGTATTTTATCAAATGCTTTCTCTGCGTCTATTGAGAGAATCATATGGTTTTTCTTCTGCAGCCTGTTAATGTAGTGTATTACGTTGATTGTTTTGTGGACGTTGAACCATCCTTGCATACCAGGGATAAATCCCACTTGGTCTGGGTGGATGATCTTTCTGATGTGTTGTTGCATTCTATTGGCCAGAATTTTATTGAGGATTTTTGCATCTATGTTCATCAGGGATATTGGTCTGTAATTCTCTTTCAATGCTGCATCTTTTTCCGGCTTAGGAATTAAGGTGATGCTGGCTTCATAGAAAGAATTTGGGAGGATTCCCTCTTTTTCGATTGTTCTGAATAGTTTGAGAAGAATTGGAGTTAGTTCTTCTCTAAATGTCTGGTAGAACTCAGCAGTGAATCCATCTGGTCCTGGGCTTTTCTTTGTTGGGAGGGCCTTTATTTCTGTTTCAATTTCTGTCTCAGTTATGGGTCTGTTTAGGTTTTCTATGTCTTCCTGGCTCAGTTTAGGTAGGTTGTATGTGTCCAAGAATCTGTCCATTTCTGATAGATTTCCCTATTTGCTGGAATACAAGTCCTTGTAGTAATCTCTGATGATTCTTTTTATTTCTGTGGTGTCTGTTGTTACGTTTCCTTTTTCATCTCTGATCCTATTGATTTGGGTCTTTTCTCTTCTTTTTTTAGTTAGTTGGGCCAATGGGGTGTCAATTTTGTTTATTTTTTCAAAAAACCAGCTCCTCGTTTGGCTGATTTTTTGTAATGTTTTTTTTTTTGGATTCAATCTTGTTGATTTCTTCTTTGATTTTAATTATTTCTCTTCTCCTACTGGGTTTGGTTTTGGTTTGCTGCAGATTTTCTAGATCCTTGAGATGAATTGAGAGCTCATCTATTTGGTGCCTCTCCAATTTCTTGATGTAGGCACCTATTGATATAAATTTTCCTCTTAACACTGCTTTTGTTGTATCCCATAGGTTTTGGTATGTTGTGCTGTTATCCTCATTTACTTCCAGAAAATTTTTGATTTCTCTTTTAATTTCTTCTATGACCCATTGTTCATTCAGGAGCATGTTGTTCAATCTCCATGTGTTTGCACGTGTTCTGGGGATTCCCGAGTTGCTACTTTCCAATTTCATTCCTTTGTGGTCTGAGAAGCTGCATGGTATGATTCTAATTCTTTTGAATTTGCTGAGACTTGCTTTATGGCCTAGTATGTGGTCAATCCTAGAGAAGGTTCCATGTACTGCTGAGAAGAATGTAAAGTCCTTAGATGTAGGATGAAATGTTCTGTAGATATCTGTTAGATCCATTTGGGCTATAGTGTCATTTAAATCTACGTCTCCTTGTTGATCTTCTGTCCTGTTGATCTGTCTATCTCTGAGAGTGGAGTATTGAAGTCCCCCAGTACTATTGTATTGGGGTCAAAGTCTCCCTTTAAGTCCCTTAACAAGTCTTTTAAATAAGCTGGTGCCCTGTGATTAGGTGCATATACATTGATAATTGTTATATCTTCCTGTTGAATGGATCCCTTAATCATTAAATAGTGCCCCTCTTTGTCTCTCCTGACAGTTTTTGTGGTAAAGTTTATGTTGTCCGGAGGGAGCGGCAAGATGGCGGAATAGGAAGGGAGCACATTGATAGTTCAGCAAGACACACAGGTTAATAAAATGGAGATACTGCAGGGTCAAGGAAGAGTAGGGGAAGAAACAGCAGCAGAAACTCTTCCAGAACTAGTGGTTCACAGTGGACCTGTGTGGAGAGCGTGGGAGCCCAACTTCGGGACACCAGCAGCAGACTCAACACACCAGCGCTGGAACGCGAGGTGAGCCAAACCTCAAAGCCCGAGACACCAGCGGGCAAGCGGAAAGAGGAGACTAGAGGGAACAAGGCTTGAAACTCCATGGGGAAAAGTTCACCAGGCTAACTAGAAGAGAGAGAGGAAAAAAAAAGAAAAAAAGTGACCGATATGGACACGAGTTTCTCTCTCTCCACTCACCCCTCAAAGGCGAGCAAGACAAAGAGCAGGCGCCATTTTGGACATACATCATAAGCAGGGCGACCTCAGGTCTGCACCGGCCCTGAGCCTAGCAGAAAAACCTGACTCTGGGGGGAGGGGTGAAATAACAGGAGATTAGCATCTAACTTGGCAACCCAGTGGGAGACTGCAGGAGAATTGGAGCCCACACCGAGGGCAGCAGAGATTCCCTGTGTGGTCCTTGGGAAAGAGCTTCTGATCTCTGGCTCCTGTGGGTATATCATTTGCCTGCTAACTACCTCCAATTACGTTCAGCTGTGCGGAATTACTTCCCTTTTGAAGCAAAAAAAAAAAAAAAAAAAGAGAGATTTACCACGCCTAACCTGGGAGTGTCATCTTTGACACACCCTCAACCCTGAGGAACCAAACACAGCTCTCAGTCCACACTCATCTCAAGCCTCTAAGGCACCACCGAAAGCAGACAGTCCACTTAATATAGAGCCATAGTGTAACAAGAAAAAACACCACAGTGAAGAAACCAAATATCTCCAACATGCCATACAACAAACGCAAAAACCAAGGTAACAAGAACAAGGAAGACACTATGACGCCCCCAAATGAAAAAGACACCCCAATTCAAGATTATGAAGATGATGAGATAGAAGAAATGCAAGAAGCAGACCTCAAAAAATTGATAAGAACATTAAGAAGTTCTCAAAAACAAATTCTTGAACTACAGAAATCCTTAGTGGACAAGATAGAAAATCTCTCCCGTGAAAATGAAATATTAAGGAGGAATCAAAATGAAATGAAACAACTAGTAGAACATGAAACTGTGATAGTGACAAAAAACCACAATGAAATGAAGAACTCAATAGATCAAATGACAAACACATTAGAGAGCCTTAAAAACAGAATGGGTGAAGCAGAAGAGAGAATATCGGAATTAGAAGACAGAGAACAGGAAAGGAAACAGGCAAACCAAAGAAAAGAAGAAGAAATTAGAAATCTAAAAAATACTGTCAGGAATCTACAGGATACTATTAAAAAACCCAACATTCGGGTTCTAGGAGTTCCTGAAGGCATGGAGAGGAAGAAAGGATTAGAAGGCCTTTTCAGTAAGATACTAGCAGAAAATTTCCCAGGTTTGGAGAAGGACAGAGACATCTTAGTACAGGAAGCTTATAGAACCCCTAATAAACATGACCAAAAGAGATCCTCACCACGACACATTGTAATCAAACTCACAACAGTGAAACATAAAGAAAAGATTCTAAAAGGTGCAAGAGAGAAACGTCAGATTACTCTCAGAGGATCTCCAATTAGACTCACAGCAGACTTCTCATCAGAAACCTTACAAGCTAGAAGGGAATGGCGAGATATAGCCCAGGTACTAAGAGAGAAAAACTGCCAGCCCAGAATATTATATCCTGCAAAGCTCTCATTTGTGAATGAAGGTGAAATTAAGACTTTTCATAGCAAACAGAAACTGAAAGAATTTGTTGCCACTCATCCTGCCCCGCAAAGATGCTTAAAGATGTGTTACACACAGAAACACAGAAACATGGTCACCAATATGAAAGAAGGTAAAGGAAGGAAAACTCACAGCAAAAGATCACAGGAAGCTCAATTTCTCTTTGACATAGAATTAAACTCTGATGCTCTGTTAAAGCAATGTGTTAAAGTAATCTAAAAACAAAAAGCAATTCAAATCAATTGGCAATCTACAAAAAGAGTTAAAGATTTTAAAAGCTATTATTAAAATTGCTATATTGGTCTATTATGCTATGTTATATGTGTGTACATATTGTATGTCCACATAGGAAATTTTATTAAGAGTTTTATTTTAAATGGCTTATAGATAAGATTGTCCATAAATTTAAGCTGCTAAAATCAATCAAAGATACATTTTAATTTGTGTGACCTGAATCTGTGTATCATATGTTTTAAACTTGTTGGTAGAAAGAAACTAAAAACATTTTAGATGGTTGTGCTTAAGTTTACTGGCTAAACAAACTACACCATGTTAGATATTTAAGAGGTGTTTTCAAATACATGATTCTTAAAATTTATAGAAGGCAATGGACCTTCTGGTAAATGTTTTCTTAAGTTGTTATCTAATGGTTGAAACGGTTTGCTAAGTATTCATGTGATATTGCTATTGTCAGCAAGCGATCTAGGACTTGCTCCCTCATTTCTCTATTCTAAGCCCAACTTGTTCTTTCATTTCTCTATTCTCTTCAAGGTAGGAAACTAATTCTATTATGAAGGAATCTGTAGGATGCACAATTTAATCTTTAGACCTTATAAAAGAGATGGCTAACATTTTTCTGTAATAGCATAGCCAAAATAAGAACTTAAATAATAATCTCATAGCTAGATTCACTTCGCCATCAGCGAAGTATACAGTAAGTAGAAAAAACCTCCCTTTCAGACCAAAGGGAAAGAAAGTTTTAAAGTGAGAATATAATTTTCCTCATGGGCATTGTCTACCTTAGAAAAACTACTACAGAACATGCCTGTGACCATAGACTTGTAGTTCAGGCCACCGATGATTAGAGATGGGATACGGGCACTCCCTTGACTTGCATCCTCTGGTCTGCTTTAACACAACCCAGGAGGAAAAGAAAGCTAGGCATCAGAAGCAATGGATGGCAGGCCTATTAATGGTTGATCTGTGCAGTGATCTGCTCTCAAGGAGACCCAACAGGCTAGTCCACTGCACTGGCTTTCAATGTGGTAAGCCTGGGCTTCAGCAGAAGTCAGCTTGTGAAGAGCCCTGGCAGCTCTGCCAAGAGTTGGATCACTGCAAATGGACCTGCCCTGGAGTCGAAGGATGCCCAGGTCAGAGCCACAGATCTGATTGGCTCTAAGCTGAAAAGCCCTTCACTCAGCCCAACTTCCAAAGTGACCACTGCAGCTGAGGGGATGGTCAAGTAGGGTCAGCAACATTGCAGGCAGAACTGTAAATTTCTTGTTAGAGATGCCCCCTGCCTTTACCTGGCCAGCTCTCCTCCCAGGCCAGCCAAGTAATGAAAGTCAACAGAGTGCCTTCCCCTACGAGGTTCACACCTCCCTTAGGATATACCCCATGTGAAGAGATAGATAGGTCTGGGCCTCTTAACTTACAAGGCCTGAAGCCCAACAGATTATTATCAAGCCCCTTCTGTCAGGTTCTATTTGCCTCTCAATCAGAAAACTTAATTGTAGCTTAGACAGCACCTTTCTTAGCACATCTAATAATGACTCTGTCCTTTGTTCTAGACCCTGTCTAGCACACTTGGGCCTCATTCCTTTGTAATCATAACCTCTACTCTACCACCAATGGCTCTACTCCCAACCTGTGTGTACTGATGGTCCTCTTCCCCACTTAATGCTGTATAATGGTTCAAACCTGGTAAATGCCACTCTTAGGATCATTGGTTACTATCCTCACTCTGTCTTTTATGACCTTGTCTAAACATGATCAGAGTCAGCAAACTTGGAAGGCTTCCATAGCCTTGGCAACTCATGACGACAGCCTAGTGTGGTTACTGGCGCCATAAACTAGAGTGTCAATTTGTTGGGTCATCAACAAGAGCCACTGTGCACTTGCTCCTCATGTGGGATCTCTGTCCTTAATGTACGGTACATTTTGATTTAATGCTATAACTAGTACTCAAACAGTATGTTTCACTTTGTGTTTCTATGTGGGTGCAAACTGTTGAAATCTTTATACTAAATTGATCTTCTGTATATAAAGAGAATTGAAAATGAATCTTGATGTGAATGGAAGGGGAGAGGGAGCGGGAGAGGGGAGGGTTGCGGGTGGGAGGGAAGTTATGGGGGGGGGAAGACATTGTAATCCATAAGCTGTACACTGGAAATTTATATTCATTAAATAAAGGTTAAAAAAAAGTTTATGTTGTCCGATATTAAGATGGCTACGCCCACTCTTTTTTCATTTCTGTTGGCATGGTATATCTTTTTCCAGCCTTTCACTTTCAGTCTGTATGGATCATTGTTGGAAAGATGAGTTTCTTGTAAGCAGCAAAAAGATGGGTTTTGTTCCTTAACCCAATCAGCCAATCGGTGTCTTTTAACTGGACAGTTCAAGCCATTAACATTCAATGTGACTATTGAGAAGGAGTAACTTTGCCCTGCCATTTGCCAAAGATATTTTCTCATATCTGGTTTGAGATTCTTGTGGTCTTTTGCTGTGAGGTTTCCTTCCTTTACCTTCTTTCATATTGGTGACCGTGTTTCTGTGTTTCTGTATGTAACACATCTTTAAGCATCTTTTGCAGGGCTGGACGAGTGGCGACAAATTCTTTCAATGTCTGTTTGCTGTGAAAGGTCTTTATTTCACCTTCATTCATAAATGAGAGCTTTGCAGGATATAATATTCTGGGCTGGCAGTTTTTCTCTCTTAGTACCTGGGCTATATCTTGCCATTCTCTCCTGGCTTGTAAGGTTTCTGATGAGAAGTCTGCTGTGAGTCTAATTGGAGATCCTCTGAGAGTAATCTGGCATTTCTCTCTTGCACATTTTAGGATCTTTTCTTTGTGTTTCACTGTGGTGAGTTTGATTACGACGTGTCGTGGTGAGGATCTCTTTTGGTCATGTTTATTAGGGGTTCTATGAGCTTCCTGTATTAGGATGTCTCTGTCCTTCTCCAAACCTGGGAAATTTTCTGCTAGTATCTCACTAAAAAGGCCTTCTAATCCTTTCTCTCTCTCCATGCCTTCAGGTACTCCTAGAACCCGAATGTTGGGTTTTTTAAGAGTATCCTGTAGATTCCTGACAGTATTTTTTAGATTTCTGATTTCTTCTTTTCTTTGATTTGATTGTTTCCTTTCCTGTTCTCTGTCTTCTAATTCCGATATTCTCTCTTCTGCTTCACTCATTCTGTTTTTAAGGCTCTCTAATGTGTTTGTCATTTGATCTATTGAATTCTTCATTTCATTATGATTTCTCGTCACTATCACCATTTCTTATTCCACTAGTTGTTTCATTTCATTTTGATTCCTCCTTAATATTTCATTTTCACGAGAGAGATTTTCTATCTTGTCCAGTAAGGATTTCTGTAGTTCAAGAATTTGTTTTTGAGAACTTCTTAATGTTCTTATCAATTTTTTGAGATCTGCTTCTTGCATTTCTTCAATCTCCTCATCTTCATAATCTTGAATTGGGGTGTCTTTTTCATTTGGGGGTGTCATAGTGTCTTCCTTGTTCTTGTTAGCTTGGTTTTTGCGTTTGTTGTTTGGCATGTTGGAGATATTTGGTTTCTTCACTGTGGTGTTTTTTCTTGTTACACTATGGCTCTATATTAAGTGGACTGTCTGCTTTCAGTGGTGCCTTAGAGGCTTGAGATGAGTGTGGACTGAGAGCTGTGTTTGGTTCCTCAGGGCTGAGGGTGTGTCAAAGATGACACTCCCAGGTTAGGTGTGGTAAATCTCTCTCTTTTTTGATTCAAAAGGGAAGTAATTCCGCACAGCTGAACGTAATTGGAGGTAGTTAGCAGGCAAATGATATACCCACAGGAGCCAGAGATCAGAAGCTCTTTCCCAAGGACCACACAGGGAATCTCTGCTGCCCTCGGTGTGGGCTCCAATTCTCCTGCAGTCTCCCACTGGGTTGCCAAGTTAGATGCTAATCTCCTGTTATTTCACCCCTCCCCCCAGAGTCAGGTTTTTCTGCTAGGCTCAGGGCTGGTACAGACCTGAGGTCGCCCTGCTTATGATGTATGTCCAAAATGGCGCCTGCTCTTTGTCTTGCTCGCCTTTGAGGGGTGAGTGGAGAGAGAGAAACTTGTGTCTGTATCGGTCGCTTTTTTTAATTTTTTCCTCTCTCTCTTCTAGTTAGCCTGGTTTACTTTTCCCCACGAAGTTTCAAGCCTCGTTCCCTCTAGCCTCCTCTTTCCGCTTGCCCGCTGGTGTCTCGGGCTATTGTGGTTCGGCTCACCTCGTGTTCCAGCGCTGGTGCGTTGAGTCTGCTGCTGGTGTCCCGAAGTTGGGCTCCCACGCTCTCCACGCAGGTACACTGTGAATCACTAGTTCCGGAAGAGTTTGTTATGCTGTTTCATCCCCTACTCTTCCTTGACCCTGCAGTATCTCCACTTACATTAACCTGTCTCTCTCTCCGGACTAATAGTGTGCTCCCTGCATATTCCGCCATCTTGCCGCTCTCCGGTTGTCTATTCTTGTCCCTCTCTCTTGCACATTTTAGGATCTTTTCTTTGTGTTTCACTGTGGTGAGTTTGATTACAACGTGTCGTGGTGAGGATCTCTTTTGATCATGTTTATTAGGGGTTCTATGAGCTTCCTGTACTAGGATGTTTCTGTCCTTCTCCAAACCTGGGAAATTTTCTGCTAGTATCTCACTAAAAAGGCCTTCTAATCCTTTCTCCCTTTCCATGCCTTCAGGAACTCCTAGAACCCGAATGTTGGGTTTTTTAAGAGTATCCTGTAGATTCCTGACAGTATTTTTTAGATTTCTGATTTCTTCTTCTTTTCTTTGATTTGACTGTTTCCTTTCCTGTTCTCTGTCTTCTAATTCCGATATTCTCTCTTCTGCTTCACCCATTCTGTTTTTAAGGCTCTCTAATGTGTTTGTCATTTGATCTATTGAGTTCTTCATTTCATTGTGGTTTTTGGTCACTATCTCAGTTTCCTGTTCTACTAGTTGTTTCATTTCATTTTGATTCCTCCTTAATATTTCATTTTCACGGGAGAGATTTTCTATCTTGTCCATTAAGGATTTCTGTAGTTCAAGAATTTGTTTTTGAGAACTTCTTAATGTTCTCATCAATTTTTTGAGATCTGCTTCTTGCATTTCCTCTATCTCTTCATCTTCATAATCTTGCATTGGGGTGTCTTTCTCATTTGGGGGCGTCATAGTGTCTTCCTTGCTCTTGTTACCTCGGCTTCTATGTTTGTTGTTTGGCATGTTGGAGATAATTTATGGTGTTTTTTTTTTTTTTTTTTTTTTTTTTTGCTGTGGTGTTTTTTTTCTCGTTATACTATGCCTCTAAGTGAGCTGTCTGCTTTGTTGAATCCTTAGGGGCTGTGATGGGTGTTGCCAGAGAGCTATGCTTGATTCTTCAGGTTTAAGGCTGTGTAAAGAGTGACTCTCCCAGATTGCTCACTCACTTGCTCCTTGTTGGCTCTCTCTCTCTCTTTTTTTTTTTTTGACTCAGTTGGGAGTGGAGTTGAGGGTAGTTGAAATCTGGCCTCTGTGAGTATTCCTTTGATCTACCCCTGGGACCACACAAAGAGTTTATGCAGCCCTCAATGTGTTCTCAAGTTTCGCTAAAGTTACTGAGTTTGGCTGTGCTTTACATATGTAAAATCGCGGTGCTCTTTGTTTTGCTTGGTGAGTGAAGGGAGAGGCCTCTTCCCCCCACCCCCCCAATGTCTCAGGTTTCTGAGGTCTTTGTCTTACCCTCCTCCGGTTCCCGCGCTGGCGAGATTCTGTGGCTCTGGCTCGTCTCCCGCCGCTCGGCTCGTCTCGGTTGGTTTTCCACGCGGTGGGCTCCCTGTAAGTCCTCTGTTTCATATCCACTAGATCCGGAAGCATTTCCTCTGCAGTTTTTTTCTTGAGTCTTTTCCTGAGGCTACAGCAATTCCACTTTTATGAAACTTTATTTTCCCAAACTAAGGCGCACGTCCTCACTATCCGCCATCTTGGCTCCGCCCCCCAGTAAATCTTTAAAAAAGAAAAAAGTAGCATTTATGTGTGGTTCTAATTCTATGTTCTATTGACTTTTTTCTATCCTTGAAATGATGCCATATGATCTTAATTTCTGAAGTTTCATGATAAGTCTTGATATTGGGTAGTGAAAGTCTTCTAGCTCTGTTCTTCATTTCATTGGCTATTCTAAGTCCTTTATAGTTCATATAAATTTTAGAATCAATTTCTATAAAGTAACCAACTAGAATTCTTTTTGGAATGCTATTGAATCCATAGATCGATTTAGAACCAGTTGAAATTTTAAGAATATTAAGTAATTCAATAAAAATGAGAATATACTCTTCCATTTATTTAGCTTTAAAATTTTTAAAAATTTTTATTTGTGAGACAGAGTTACGGAGAGAGAGAGACAGAGAGAGACAGAGAGAGAAAGAACTTTAAAAACTTTTTCAGAAGTCTTTTACTGCATTAGATGTATAGGATTAAATATTTCTTGTTGAACTTATTTCTAGATATTTTAAATTTTGTACTGTTGTAAATAGTATTATTTTCAAAATTTTAATTTCTATATGTTTGCAGTAATACATAAAATGCAAATGATTTTTAAAAGCTTGAGGCTTGTGGCTTTTCTTTTTTAGATATTTATTGATGTACTGATTTTAATTTATTTTCATTTTATCTGCAAGTCAGTGTCAAAGATTGAGAGAAAGAGAGAGACAGAGAGGAAGTGATAGAGATAGAGACACAGAGGGAGAGAGAGAGAGAGAGAGAGAGAGAGGTAGACAGAGAGAGATTTTCCATTTTACTGGTTCATTCCCTATACACCTGCACTAGCTGGGGCTAAGGTATTTGAAGCCAGGGAATGGGAATTCAGTCTGGGTCTCCCATGTGGCTGGCAGGGACCTAAGTACTTGAACCATCCTCTGTTGCCTCCCAGGGTGTGCATTAGCAGGAAGCTGGAGTGGAAGTAAAGGAGCTGGGACGCCAACTAGGGCACTCTGATATGGGTTATAGGTAGCTCAAGTGGTGTCTTCATTGCAGCACCAAATGCTTGCCCTACGAATAATTTTTGTATATGGCCTTATATTCACCTGCCTTGTCAAATTACACATTCAAATAGTTGCTCAAGTATTCTTCTGGGTTTCCTATATACACAATTATATCATTTTGCATATTCAATTCCAATTATTATTGTTTTCATTTATTTTCTGTGCTTTGTGGAACCAGCTATGGCTTCCAGTATAATGTTGATTTAAAGTAGGTGATTACAACTAAACATGATTTAGCTGTAGTTTTCAGTGAGGATGGTCTCAGCTGGGTTAGTTTGTTTTGCTACATGTGATCACTCATTCTCCAGCAGCATTCTAGACTTGTTTGCATGTCAGCTAGACAAGGTTCCAAAGAACAAGTAGAAATGTGCAATGCCTCTTCAAACCAAGGCTTACCAATTGGCACAAAAATTCTTTATTGCATTCTATTGAGAAGGCCAGTCCAATCAGAAGAGAGATGAGTGGACCCCAATTCTTGATGATGGGAGGAGTGGCCAAGTCACATTGCAAGGACATGGTCATTTTTGCATTCTATCACACTAGTTCTCTGCCAGAATTCTTAGACTTTCATTTTATTTCCTTGAACCTATTGATCATAATTACTTAGAAGTTTATGACTGACAACTCCACTACATAGATGTTCCTTGGATCTCTTCCTATGGTTTATTTTTACTTTTAGTGTTGTGCATGTGTCCTCTTCTTATATCTATTCAATATTTTTAAATTTCATTTTGGAAATTGTGCGTGAGAAATGCTAGAAGTAATTTAATGCCCTAACTAACGTCATTTTCCTCCAGGAATACTTTATATTTGCCTTGAGAAGGCAGACAAATTATAGAGATTCCAAGTCACTTTAGTCAAGTTCAGGATTGTGATGATTAGAAATTGAGCTTCATTCATTTCTTGTTGATTGTTACTCTTTTTAAAAAATATTTTATTTATTTATTTGACAGGTAGAGACACAGACAGTGAGAGAGAGAGAGACAGAGAAAAAGGTCTTCCTTCCGTTGGTTCACTCCCCAAATGGCCGCAATGGCTGGAACTGCACCGATCCGAAGCCAGGAGCCAGGAGCTTCCTCCAGGTCTCCCACGGGGTGTAGGGGCCTAAGCACTTGGGCCATCCTCCACCACTATTCCAGGCCACAGCAGAGAGCTGGACTGGAAGAGGAGCAGCCAGGACTAGAACCGGCGCTCATATGGGATGCCGACGCCACAGGCGGATGATTTACCTAGTGTGCCATGGTGCCGGCCCCTGATTGTTACTCTTAATATATAGTCTTTTTATTGTAACCAATGCCAAATCTGGTGAATTTTAGGTTACCCACTTCCTAAGAGAAGGGCTCTGAATACCTCATTGTCTTAGTTCCTGAGTTTATAGTTAAGTTCTCTTCAATTTCTCAAGCTTTCAGCTACTTTTTATGAAATCAGATGTCTCTAGATGACAACTTTCAAAAAAGTTGGTCTAGTCTCTGAGTTTCCTTTTTGCAGATATTGGCCCTATAATACTAATGACATGCTTTTTGTATTTTTGTTCATTTTTCTTCTAGTTATTCTCAGTGGGAGGGTTGGTTAGCATGTCTTAATCTGGTTTTCCATTATCATAATTAGAATTCCATAGATGATTATTTTTGTCAACCATTAAGTGCATATTATGCAGTGAAACTATATTCTGTTTGCAGATCACAAACTTTCTAGAGGCAGGAGCCACATCTTATACATGAAGAGGTGCTGTTTCTTTGGAATCTGAGTTACAGTGAGGACTCACTAGAGACTGAATAACTAATGATGAAAGTTACGTCCTTTTTTGTAGAGTTGATAATTTTTTTTTCACTTACTTTCACTCTCTGGATCTTTGTGCAATTATTTACAGACTGATCTGTTCTCATAAATAGTTGTAGAACTGTGGTGGAGAGACACAGCACATTCTTATTTTAAGAAGCTTCTGATTTGGTAATGGGAAGAACCAGAACAAGTTATGAAAATATAAATGAGAACCCCATTTGTTTTACTCACAGGAACACCAGGATCAAAGAAATATATTCCATTGACCCAATAGTATTGAAAATCCTTCAGTTATTCATTCTGCCGATTGAGGAAATAGAGTGAAGCTGTGGTTGGGAATGAGTGCACTTATAAAACAGATGGATGTGTAAAAATTCCTCCCTTTCCATCATTTTCTTCCTAATGTTCTCCATTTTAACAGACGTATAACTATCCTCGTATCCTACTTTTCTCCTAGAAATTCTCCTTTGTTTTCCCCAATACATGCAGACAACCTTTTTATATCCTTTCCATTGGGCCGTGCCATGATGTTTCTGCCAAAAAACAGCTGTAACAACTTCTACTTTTTCCTACTGACTGTCCTGGCCTGCTCTACCATGTCATAATCCCATGTTCATTAGCTCTCATCTTGATCCCTAGAAACAGAATTGTTTGGATATGCCTGGAAAGTGTAGTTTGACTTTTCTCTTTCTGATTATTTTCTAGGGAGCAATCTTCATGGAGACTTTCTAACCACTAAAAATTAGCAAATGTTCATGTGTAATTCTCACAGTCTGATGTGCTAAATTCTGTAAGATAGGATTATGAATCGAGCAGAGAAGAGGGACCATGAGCTTATATTGAAGTGGTAATCTTTCCAGATCTTGTTATGCAGAATTTCTGGAAGTCATCCCTGGTCTCTGTTGGTTGTCTCAGTGAGGTAGGGAGGGAGTGACATCAGCTAGAATGCTTATAATATCATGGTTATGGATTTATTCTCAATTGACAAGCTGACTGGATTTCAAGTTCATCATTCTTGTTGTATAACTTGGGCCACTTACTGAAGTTCTTTATAGCTCACCTAAAAATGAGGATAAGAAGCTCTTATGGAATTGTGATGTTAAATAGGTAAAACATGTAAAGTGTTTGAAAAATGCCTGGACAGGTGTTGTGGCATAGTGAGTAAAGCTGCTCCCTGTAACTCCAGTATCCTTATGGGCGCTGGTTCATGTCCTGGCTGCTCTACTTTTGATCGAGCTCACTGCTAATGGCCTGGGAAAGGTGGTGGAAGATGGCCCAAGTGTTTCAGACACTGCCACACACATGGGAAATCTGGAAGAAGCCTTTGGGCTCCTTGCTTTGGCCTGGCTAAGCTCCAGCCATTGTGGCCATCTGGGGAGTGAACCAGTAGATGGGAGATCTCTCCCTCTCTGTAACTTTGACTTTCAAATAAATAAATAAAATCTTAAAAGAAAAAAAAAGAAAAATTATGTCACATAGTAATTACTCAAGAGATTTCAGCTGTTATTATTGATGTGTGGATTCCTTCAGATAAGAGGAACAGAATGTGGGGAGAAGAAGAAGCAGATAAAGAAGTACATTTTTAAGTTTCTCTTAGGCTCCAAGCTCCTTCTATTATCCCCATTCTCTTGTCTTCAGGGAGATCACATTCAATTACCTACACTGTTTTTTTCTGCCACCTTCAACTTGAGTTCTCTTCCTTAGAATGCCCAGATGTTCCTGCCCACATGGATGGCCTCTCAGGAATGCCTCTCAGGTTATCTCCCCGACTCCTCAAGACACAGAGAAATGTATACTCTTATCAGTGGAAGGTGAAGTTGTCCTTCTCTCCAGACTATCATGTCATACTGACTTGGAAGAACGATTCACTTCATTCTAAACCTTCTATTTCACATAATTTCAGCAGTAGACTGATTTATACATTTCAGAGCTTGGATCTTCACATCAAGGCATCAGAGCCGCAGGACAGTGGTTTCTATGTCCTTGGCATCACCTATGAGTCTGGGCATGTTTGTGAAGTCAAGTTCAACGTTTCTGTGTTTGGTGAGTCTCCAGGACTGATTACCCTGACCCTCTGATTCCTGTAAGACTAGTATATCCAGAGCCTTTCTGATCAGAGTCTTTGCTTCCAGATCATGTCAAGAAGCCCCACATACAGGAGGAGTGGAAGGCTCTGGGAAAAGGAATATGCCAAATGACTCTGTCCTGCCTGGTCATCATGGATGAGCATGTGAACTATACTTGGTACAGAGGGAGTGAGCTGCTCCAGGTGGGGAGGAATCTCACCTATGTGGAACAGCGGAGTGATACTGATGGCGTGAACACATATACCTGCAATGTCAGCAACCGTGCCAGTTGGGCAAGCCACACCCTCAACATTACCCAGGGCTGTTCGAGTGCCCACCAGGGTATGTGGAGCACTCTGTGGGCTATAACAGGGGCCAAAGGTGTTGGGTCCCACAACTGGACTCTTGTGCAAGAGAAGCTGGTGTATGAGATCCCTGGCTTCTACTCCCAATGCCTTATAGCCTTTCCCCTGGGCATCCTAGCCTCTGTGACTATACAGCCAGGCCTGTCCTAGTCTGAGGTGAATTTTACCCCTACCCCCTTCTGGAGAGGCAAGTTTATCCTCCATGTGGGA
This sequence comes from Lepus europaeus, assembly GCF_033115175.1. Taxonomy (NCBI): domain Eukaryota; kingdom Metazoa; phylum Chordata; class Mammalia; order Lagomorpha; family Leporidae; genus Lepus; species Lepus europaeus. Next base: position 126,139,766 of record NC_084831.1, on the reverse strand, counting down.
ATGCATAGTAGTTTGGTGACTCAGTCCTGCACCGGCTGTGATCCTGGCTGTGATCTTCCTCTGAGGGATTGAAGGAGATATAGTTCTCTTTCCCAAGTGATAATGTGTCCCAAGCCACATAGTTCTCCAAGAACTGAAGACACTATACACCAACACCATGGGTCAGTGGGAACTTCAGAAGGATCCCAGGATATTTAGGAGAATTCTGGATTTATTGAATATGTTCACTTGGGAGATTACCTAAGTTAAGTTTGCAGCACCTTTTATTAGGTAAACAAAGACTTAATGCCAGTATCATGGACATTACAGGAACACAAACCCACACTGTCCCTGTCTTTATGGAAATTACAGCCCAGTTGGGGCAACAAAACTAAGTACTATAGAAAGAATTAAACACCTAACACAGGGACAAGGACACTGACATTTGGGTCATGTCAATCATGTCTCAACATTCACTAACTCTGTGATTTCAAGCAGACTCATTAGCTTCTTTGAATCTCTAATTTTCTTTTGGGTAAAGGGGGATGATATTAACATATACCTCACAGGATTGCAGTTAAGATTAAGTGAGATAATGTTTGTGAAGAACCTAGGCATGGGGCCGGCACTGTGGTGTAGCAGGTAAAGCCACTGTCTGTAGTGCCAGCATCCCATATGGCTACCGGTTCAAGTTCCAGCTGTTCTACTTCCTTTTTTTCACAGGCAGAGTTAGACAGTGAGAGAGAGACAGAGAGAAAGGTCTTCCTTCTGTTGGTTCACCCCCAAGATGGCCGCTATGGCCAGTGCACTGAGCCGATCCAAAGCCAGGAGCCAGGTGCTTCCTCCTGGGCTCCCATGTGGGTGCAGGGCCCAAGCACTTGAGCCATCCTCCACTGCCTTCCCAGGCCACAGCAGAGAGCTGGACTGGAAGAGGAGCAACTGGGACAGAATCTGGCACCCCAACCGGGACTAGAACCCCGGGGTACCAGCGCCGCAGGCGGAGGATTAGCCAAGTGAGCTGCAGCGTTGGCCCCGGCTGCTCTACTTCTGATCCAGCTCTCTGCTATGGCCTGGGAAAGCAGCAGATGATGGCCCAAGCCCTTGGGCCCCAGCACCCGTGTGGGAGACATGGAAGAAGCTCCTGGCTCCTGGCTTCGGATTGGCACAGTTCCGGCCACTGCGGCTAACTAGGGAGTGAACTAGCAGATGGAAGACCTCTCTCTCTCTCTCTCTCTCTCTCTCTCTCTCTCCTCTCTCTGTGTAACTCTGAGTTTTGAATAAAAATAAATAAATCTTAAAAAAATAAGAACCTAGATAGCCAGCACCTGGAGCACTTAATTCCTTCCCCTTCTACTCTCGTTGATTGGATTACATATCAGCCACACATGCAATGCAATGTTAAATGTAGAAATTCAAATGAGAGCAGTGAAAGCAGGTATAGCAGGAAGGTGAATGGAAGACTTGTCCACACATGGTAGACATGCCATGAGTATTTTTGCAATTAAAAACAAATGAATGGATACACATCACATTTGCTCTGCCAGATGCTTTGGATATATATAAGTACCTCAAACCTTCATGGAAAATGGAATTAAAAGCTAGTTTGTTTTGGTGAAAAAATTTTAAAAGCAATGCATACAAGGGATTTTCAAGAAGTCCATGAACAATGTTTATTATGGTAGAACTACATATGGATTTCAAAAACTTTTTGCACAGAAAAACCTTCCATTTTCCATGAACTTTTTCAAGCATTTTGTTATTTGATCTTATAATTATTCCCATAGGTAGGTCAATAATCTCCTTTCTACAGGAAGGAAAATTGAGGCTCAAAGGGGTTAAGCAAGTAGCACAGAGCTTACAGAATTAGAATTTGAATCAGGTCTGTCCAAGAGAAATACCCATGCCCTTGGCACCACTCCAAAGCCACTCAACTAAGCCAAGACACAACTTCAGGGACTGGGATTTGAGACAGCCCCTGCAGCAGACAGGTGTGGGGGAAGAGAAGGGAGTGCTGAGGGCACAATCCTTTTGTGTCTCATAGGATCCAAATTTCTTCCCTTTTTGGTGGCCATCATGATTCTGACCATGCTGTTCCTTGGCACCCTCACCTTCTTCTGCATGTGGAGGAGGAAGAGGAGGCAGTCGTGTAAGTGGAAGGTCCTTGGGAGGCGGCACTGCCTGGGGCAGTGGGCCTAGTAGCTTGATCCTGTGTCCGGTGACAGGTGCCTGGGAGCACAGCATGTCCTTTTTCTCCGGGAGTGTTGGTGTATCTGTGTGCTTGGTTGGGGGAGGGCAAGCACTGCTAGTTCCCAGTTCATGCCTTCTGTGGTGGCTGCTGGATATTTAGCCTGACCCCCAACGTCCAGCTTTATCTGCAACTGGCTGGTTTTGGGAGTAACTGCCATGCTTTATGGAAGAGGTATACCAGGATTGATTGCTTCACTGTGCTCTTTGAGTGCCCTGGGGAGAGCACCGACCTGCCTCCTATCTAGACTTTTCTTAAAATCTTAGCCATCTGCGGTAGAGGAACAACCCGTCAGCAGCAGAAACCTACTGAGGAGGCCTCATGGAGGTTTCCGCAGCTGTGTTCTTTGCTTCCTTCCTCCAGCAGAGACCAGCCCCAAGGAGTTGCTGACAATTTATGAAGATGTCAAGGACCTGCAAATCAGAAGAAATCAAGTACGGCATCCTAGGGGCTGGGGTCTTTCTCAATGGCTCTGGGAGATGCTCTTTTGAGGGTGGCCATTCAGAGAAGGCAGAGGGAACTGCACAGCTGTCCTCTCAAAGGGACCCTTATCCCTTCCCATCTATCTTCTTTCTAGCAGCTTCCTAGCTCTGGCCATGGAGGAAAAGAGGAAGCCAAGTAGATAAAGGGAGGCCAAGGGGCATCTTGGTGCAGAGTACCTGCTGAGAAGGAATGGAGCATGACAGACATCACTAGCAGGAGGCAGAATGCTGCTGCTGTCTTCCCAGATTGCCATGGTATCCTCATTTCTGTCTGGTCTCACCAGCTGGGAGGAATGCCAGGAGTGCAGCCTCCCTCTTGGGTTTGATCACAAACTCTCACCTTCCTAGCAAGCCAGAGCTTATTTTCCTGGATCTCTTAATTGGTACCTAGGCTGGCAAGCATGACAGCCAAACCATTACAGTTTTGTAACTGGCTCAGTGGTTTACGTTGCCTTTTGGGAAGAAGCAACCTGACCTAACAGGAGCAGCTTCTGCTTGCTCCCACAGAGGTCAGCTTCTGCCTTGTGTGATGGACCCTGCTGGCCTCCAGTGTCTCCCCACCAGAGCCCTAACTGGCCAGGTAGACTCAGGGTTCAGCAGCATGAAAAACCTCCACCCCCAGTCTCCTGAGGGGTAGGAGAGATGAAGGGAGCAGGAAAGCCTGTGCCTTTGGCCTTGGGTCCAGGGCTCCATCCAGCCCTGCCGCTGCCCAGGAGCAGGCTGGCCAAGAAAGCTGGATCCAGGGAGGGACTTAAATGTGCAGTCTTCAAACTGTTTAAATCCTCTGAGTTCAAGTACCCCGAGGCAAGGCTCAGATAAGAGCCCCACTTAGAGCTCTGTCCGTTATCGGTGATTGTGTGGTGAATTTAGTACAGAAGTTAGCGAGGTGAAGGAAGTGACAGGGGGCCCCCGGGCAGGGTTGCTCAAGTCCCTTCAAACCTGCTAAAGGCTCCACGACAAATAGCTCTTCCTCCTGTCTCCCTCACCCCTGCCACCTCCCTCCCAGGCTCTCAGGAACTCTTCCTGCTTGTGCTGTCTTCTCCTACTCAGGTCTCTATCCTGTTTCTTGTGCAGGAACAGGAGCAGAAACCCCCAGAAGGAAGCACCATCTACTCCATGATCCAGGCTCAGGTACCACTCTGACTTCCCTAGCCATTCCTTACCCATCTATAGCACCTCCTAAAGCTCTCTCAAGATGCACAGTGTTGAATGGCAGGATGAAATCTTGGTGTTCTTGGAGCCTGGAAGACTGTTTGGCCTCAGCTGCATTAAGAAATTATTTGAAAATCTCTGTGTGGTTTGGGAGGATCTTAACAGAACCAGAAATCCCGGGAATAGGGAATTCTTCTGCTTGGCACCAAATTTGGTCTGATGAAGCCAGAAGGAGGAGTGTGAAGCCCCTCCGAGGGGACTCAGCTGCTTTTTTCTCTCCCAGCTGCTTCCAATACTTTGGGCCCTTGTACTTTTAGAAAAATTTTAAAAAGATTTTTATTTATTTATTTGAGAGGGAGAGAGAGAGAGAGAGAGAGAGAGAGAGAGGTAGCCAGGAGCCAGGAGCTTCTTCCGGGTCTCCCATGTTGATGCAGGGACTCAAGCACTTGGACCATTTTCTACTACTGCTTTCCCAGGCCATAGCAGAGAGCTGGATGGGAAGAGGAGCAGCCAGAACTAGAACGGACACCCATATGGGATGCCGGCACTGTAAGCGTAGAATTAACCTACTCTGCCACAGTGCCAGCATCTTGTACTTTTTTTAAAATCCCCATTCCATATTTCACCAGTTTTCAGGAAAGAATAAATCTGTATTGGTCCCTTTTATTTTATTATGTCTTAAAAATAATGTCTATTTTCTTAGTGAACCTCACCAAGCCTTACGAAGTGATTCTAATACTTTACATGGGATCCAAATCCCAAATCACAGATGAGAGAACTGAGACACAGGTTAGCCAATGTGCTCAAGACCACATAGCTGGATAGTGGCAAAGAGGAGCCAGATGGCTTCTGAGTCCCCATGCTGCCTCCTGACATTCTGGGATTACAGCCTAACCCAGGCCTGACACTGCTATCGAGGGAAACACTGCCTCCTAGTGGTCGGTGATGAAAATTTGATGATAAAAATGATTTTTTTTTTTTTCAACAAATGAATATCCAATGCAGCAACATCTTCAATTTGGTGGCTAAGTTGTGGAGCAAAGAAAATCTGATTGTAAGAGTGGCTGACGTCTGTCAGTTCTGCTTCTTCCAGATGGAACTCCAGTGAGAGGACTGAATCAATGCAAGGAAGAGCTCCTCTCAACCTTGGGTGTTGAGTGAGAGTCAGATCAGAGCATTTTTTTTTTTGACAGGCAGAGTGGACAGTGAGAGAGAGAGACAGAGAGAAAGGTCTTCCTTTTGCTGTTGGTTCACCCTCCAATGGCCGCTGCAGCCGGTGCGCTGCGGCCGGTGCACTGTGCTGATCCGAAGGCAGGAGCCAGGTGCTTCTCCTGGTCTCCCATGGGGTGCAGGGCCCAAGCACATGGGCCATCCTCCACTGCACTCCCAAGCCACAGCAGAGAGCTGGCCTGGAAGAGGGGCAACCAGGACAGAATCCGGTGTCCCGACCAGGACTAGAACCCGGTATGCTGGCGCCGCAAGGTGGAGGATTAGCCTAGTGAGCCACGGCGCCGGCCTAGATCAGAGCATCTTAAAATGAGGGTTGGGGCTGGGGTCGTGGCTTGGGGGTAAAGCCTCCGCCTGCAGTGCAAGCATCCCATATGGGTGCTGGTTCGAGTCCCGGCTGCTCCACTTCCAATCCAGCTCTCTGCTATGGCCTAAGAAAGCAGCAGAAGATGGCCCAAGTGCTGGGGTCCCTGTACCCACATGGGAGACCCAGAAGAAGCTCCTGGCTCCTGGCTTCTAATTGACCCAGCTCCAGCCATTGTGGCCATCTGGGGGAATGAACCAGCGGATGGAAGACCTCTCTGCCCCACCCTGCCCCACCTCTGCCTATGCCTCTCTGTAACTCTGCCTTTCAAATAAATAAAAAAAGAGGGTTGGCTCCAGTCTGAGATGACACCTGGTTCAGGTCCACATGGCCAAAAAGCAGCACTGACTTGTTGAGGAAGAGTCCTGGAGAATCTTGGGTTTGACTCCTACTTTTGTGTCCACATTGTGTCTCTGGACTATTTGTCCTTTGGGAGCCTCATCTGAGCTATGGGCAAACAGTAGTCATTCTCAGCTTATGGAAATGGCCTAAGGATAAAGGGAAAATGCACATGTGAATCAGCTATTGTTAGTGCAAGTGGGACTAGCCCTCAGGTTGTCCGGCTGCCTTGCTTGCCCAGAGTCCTCCCCACGAACAGGTGCATCTCTCATCTGGGCAGGGTTGAGGCAGAGGGATAGAAGAGATGACCTTCTTTGTGCTGGATCTATGCTTCTGCAATGGTTTTCTTTCTCTTCTCATTAGACTCCTGCTTCTGCTTCATCAGAAACGTCAAATACACTGTATTCATTAGTACATAAGGTGAGTCTCTGCCTGCCTTCCTAGCAGGTGCAATTGATGAAACTCTGCTTTTAGCATGTATGCAAGCATGTGTGTGTGCACGCATGCATTTGCAGAGAGTGTGTGTGCATGTCCCAATGGGGTTGTTCCCCTACTGTGTGTATCTGAGGAGTTTCTGTTAACTGATTTATTTAAATGCTAAGGGGCAAATGAGAAATGCCTTCCTGATTCTGTCTGGAGAATAAGAATAGCTCTGAAACTCAGTGAACAGTGGGTGATAGGATTTTCCAGAAGTTTCTGTGGGGGAGGGGCAAAGAGCAATCAGAGACAGGAAGGAAGTGCTCTGTGCAGAGGGACCACAGGGTTTTGCAGACAGCTGATGCTATGGCAGAGATAATGGAGAGGTTTTGCTGGCAGGGCATGGCCTGGAGCTGGCGGAGTAGACTGGACCAAGAGTGACACAATGTTGATTCTCAGGGACCACAGGTTCTGACCAGCCACCTGCTAGTGGAGACCTCCAGACTGAGGTGATCCTGTGTTGTCCACTCAACTCATCCTCAGCATTGAGCTCATAGCTCTTATTTGCACCTGGACCTGAGATGTGTATCTTGGTACCTGTGGTCATCCTTTCAACCTTGTGTGGGAGGGGTTGGGAAGAGTGGTGTTTCCAAGGCTGGAGTCCCAGTGTGAGGCTGTGAACCTTAATGTGGTGCATGGGAAGCTGGGAATCCACAAAGCCAAGAAAGTCCATGCAAATCAGGGACTGTGTGTTCGAGGGGGTTTATAACATATTTTCAGGCTTTTACTCCATGCAAACAAATATGCATCCTATAGAGAGAGAGAGGGAGGGAGGAAGGGAGGGAGGGAGGGAGGGAGGGGGAGAGAGAGAGAGAGAGAGAGAGAGAGAGAGAGAGAGAAAGAGAGATTGTGAATTAAATGCTACAATATAAGCATGTATAGATATTCCCACTAGGAATGTGTGTATTGTGGTCTTTAGGGGTATGTGGGTGTGGAATGCTAAGCTCTGACTTTGGTGCAGACATATCCTCTCAGGCAAGTATGCATTTTCTCTTTCCTGGGGACCAAAAACATCAGTGTTTATCATGTGGTAGGAGATTCTATGAACTTTTTTTTTAAAGATTTATTTATTTATTTGAAAGTCAGAGTTACACAGAGAGAGGAGAGGCAGAGAGAGAGAGAGAGAGAGAGAGAGAGAGAGAGAGAGAGAGAGGTCTTCCATTCACTGGTTCAATCCCCAATTGGCTGCAATGGCTGGAACTGTGCCGATCCAAAGCCAGGAGCCAGGACCTTCCTCCGGGTTTCCCACGTGGGTGCAGGGGCCCAAGGACTTAGATCATCTTCTACTGCTTTCCCAGGCACTGCAGAGAGCTGGATTGGAAGTCGAGCAGCCAGGACTCGAACCAGTGCCCATATGGGATGCCTGCGCTTCAGGCCAGGGCATTAATCTGCTGCACCACAGCGCCAGCCCCCTATTAATTTTCTGGCTAAGGATACCCTCAGGGGTTTCTGAGCCCTAATTCTCATTTGGGATCCCTCACACCAGCAGGAGACTGACATCTCTAATCTTGAAGTCAAGTATTCTTTCTCTCTTTGATTTTCTAGTCTGGATCCAAGGTGAAGAACCATAACCCTTCCATCAGTCACTCTGTCTACGAAGAGGTAGGATTCTGGAACTCCTCCTGGATGGGTTTAATTTCTGCAGCACAACATTCAAGTTTGGCCATGCATAGTGTGCTAGGAAAAGGTCTTCCACGTATTGCTAGAGTTTCAGGGATTTAGAGATCTTCTAATCCAAATCATCATTTTATTTTTTAAATTTATTTATTTTATTTATTTGAAATGTAAAGTGACAGAAAGCCAGATAGAGAGTGCTCCCATCTGCTGGTTCACTCCCCAAATGCTTTCCACAGCCAGGACTGGGCCAGAAGCCAGGAGCCAGAAGCCAGGAACTCAATCCAGGTTTCCACATGGGTGGCAGGGACCCAAGTATTTGGGCCATTATCTGCTGCCTCCCAGGGTCTACATTAGCAGGAAGGTAGAATCAGGAGTGGAACCAGGGACTGAACCCAGGCACTTTGATATGGGATGCAAGCTTCCCAAGTGGCTTCTCAGCTTCTGTGCCAAATGCCTGCCCTCCAAATATTCATGTTAGAGATGAAGATGTAGAGGCCCAAGGAGAGTCAGCATGTAACACATGTTCCCATCGGGTTTGACTCTCATAGGGCAGTCTGGATTGTGGATTATGGCTGTCTCCAAGCTAGTTCCCAGGGTGTGAGCTATAGATCTTCCAAGGGTTTGTGTATGTGAGTGTGTTGGTAGGAGGGGCGTGAGGGATGGATGTCAGTGAGGATAAGTGATTCTAAATGAGTTCCTAAAATTCGACCATCGCAGTGGACCATTCTGGCATATGTGTGGTCTGAAGCTTCTGCTGGAGTGGACGCTGTTCAAAGGTGAATGCTGAGCCTGTTAGCTGAACTGATTCCCTCAGGTCATTTGGCGAGCAGGGTGAGGGGAAGAGGGACTCAAACTTGCTGAGAGTCACTACGTGTAAAGCAGCCTGCCAGTGTCTGAATCCCTTATCTAATCCCCACCTAATGCTATTCGGCAGGTGTACCTACACATCTCATTTACACCCAGAGAAGTTACTGCAAGGGGAGCATCCCAACCATTCCTAGTACACCCAAACCTCCAACTGTGGTCCAGTAAAGTGTTGTCACTGATCACAATGGAGAGGGTGAGTGGGTTGTGGTTGGGATTCCCAGAACTTCAGCTGAAGCCCAACAGTCTGGGAGGTCTGGAGGAAGCACAGTACAGTTAAAAGAGCACTGGAATTGAAGCCAGAGAACTGCATTGAAGACCTTCCTGTACTTCATACTAGTGGCTCACCCTAAGGAATTTGTTTTACCACTCTAAGCTCCATTTACTTAATCTTTAAAGTGGACACAATGATTCATACCCCCACACGATTGTTACAAGAATCTGCTAGTGGGTAGGTCTGAAATTTTTCCATTTATTTCGCAGGTTGGAAAGAGACCACCTAAAGCCCAGAACCCCACTCGATTGAGCCGTGAAGAACTGGAGAGCTTTGATATTTATTCCTAGTTGCCGTAGCTTGTCTCACCTTTCTTGCACATCAGCATCTGCTTTGGACAATAGCACAGTGGATGATGCCACAGGAGTCTACACAGAGCAGTTCCTAGTCTGGAGAAGATATGGAAGTTTGTTCATGGTCTATATTTTGTTTTAATGATTTCTAATCACCTTTGCAAGCATAAGACTATTAAGCAATATCTCCCAACTTGCAGACAGAACAAGAACAGGAGGGAATGCTGGGTCATTCACAGAAGACCACATTCCAAGTACTTGTAAAGTCTCATGTAAATGGAGTTGGTGCTGTCATTAGCATGGAGATTCCCTTTCTCTGGTTTTCTTGCCTGTTACTTGGCTCCCATCCTCCCAAATCTGGGATAACTGCATGTCTTGTCCTGGTCCATCTTCCAAAGTAAGAAGAATGAAAGATGATGGTGGCTGGGAGGTAGAGGAAGCAGCCCTCTGGCTGTCACTGGCATGTTCTCCAAAGCCAGGACCTGAGCTTGATTCAAATGCAGAGGGAAAATTTTCACCCACATCTCACACCTTACTTCTGGCCAGTTGGTCACAAGGGGGTATGGGCAACCGTGAGAGTAGATGGAGCAAAGCAAGCCCATCTCTGGGAAGAAACTCATCGAGGGCGGCAGATGCTTGGTGCAGCAGTTAAGTCACTGTTTGGAAGGCCCCAATCCAGTATCAGAGTGCCTGGACTAAGCCCTGGCTTCTCTGCTTCCCATCCAGCTTCCTGCTAATGCACTTTCTGGGAGGCAGCAGATGATGGCTCAAGAGCTTCAGCCCCTACAAATGACACGGAGACCTGGATTGAGCTCCAGGCTCCTGGTTTTTGCATGGCCTAGTCCTGACTGTTGCAGGCATTTGGGGAATGAACCAGCCAATGGAAGATTTTCTCTCTGTTTCTCTCTCCCTTTTAAATAAAATGAAAATAAATAAAAATTTTTAAGAGGAAAGAAAAGTCACCCAGAGTTTATAATCACAGTAAGACCAGTTTTACCCTTAGTGTATGTGTGTGCTGTTTGATTGACTACAGCATATTATGAGAAAGCTACTGCGGTCTGTTCCTGGAAGAGGAGGCCCCTAGGAAGCCATAGTCTTAAAGTTTAGTGTCCTGATGATGCTTCGTATGATATACACTCAGGCAGCTGAATGCTGACTATGAGGCAAGAGGACCTGGGCACCATGCCGGGTTCCCCGAGTCTTCAGAGCACACCTTTCAACAAGACGGTGAGGAGCAGGGTGAGACTCTGAGCCCAGGAAAGGGAAAAGGATAAGCTGGAAATGACTTACTCAGAGACCCCAGCTGCTAAAAAGGGGTGTCATTGGGAACGGCAGTCAAGACAGGGTTCCAGCCGCAGGTGGGAGATGCAGTGTCAATTTGCAGAAGCTGCTTCCATCTGAGGTTTCATGTGCATGGCCATCTAGAATTTTACTGCTTCAAGTCTAGAGAAAGTGAATCTAACAAGCAGATTAAACCCACTGGGTATAAAACAAAGGACAGAGTCATTATTAGAGGACCTAAGAAAAGTGCTGTCTAAACCATGAGGAAGTTTTCCCACTGAGAGGCAAATAGAAACTGACAGAAGGGGCGTGATAACAATCAGGTGGGCTTTAAGGTCTGGCCAGGTATGAGGTCCAGACCGACCCATTATCTCCTCACATGGGTTAGTAGAGAAGACATCATAGGGGAGGTGGCCCCTGCATTCTTAGGCTGGGTTGGCCCTACACCCTGTATTCTTGTCCACTTCATCTTCTACAGTCTTTTCCAACTAGCCTACCCGCAGAGAGGAAGGCCCACCAAGCTTGAAAAGCTAGCGGCTCCAGCCCCCGTCATGGATTTTACTTGGCTTGTGCTGCATAAACCCAGCCCATCACTAAATTATTGCTCTCTGCTACGTGTTCACTCTGTGCACGCTGGTAGCTAGCCACCTTTGAGAATTTATTTCCCTTCAATAAATTCTATTTGGCTGTGAAAAGAAAGAGAGCAGCTTTGGGAACACAGTGAACAGCACAAGTTTGACCTCAAGATCAGTCTCAAACGGGCACAATCTTGAAGTCAGAATGAGGCAGATGATGGTTAAATTGAACCATATATCTGAACAAGTGCTCAGTGAACAGAATTGTTTTGTTTCCAGATCAAATTCCTTTTTCTTCCCACCAGTGATATCTTCTACTTCCAACATCTGAAAACCCTTGGTAACTCCGCACCAAACACATTAACAAATTAAGTAGTCAGGTAGTGTTTCCTTTCCAGCTGAGGCTTCTCAGCCCTCCTTCACCGAAAGATACTGCACAAGTCCTCAAGGTCCAGGATGGGGCCTTAAACATGTGAGTCCCTGTGCCTCTCAGTCCAGTTCTGGGCAAACAAATGGTGCTTAATAAGTACTTACTGATTGATTCTTCAATCAGAGAGAAATGCATAATTGAAAATATTTTAGAGCATTTTTAAAAACTATATCTTGAGGCTGGCGCCGTGGCTCAATAGGCTAATCCTCTGCTTGCGGCGCCGGCACACCAGGTTCTAGTCCCAGTCGGGGTGCCAGTTCTGTCCCAGTTGCTTCTCTTCCAGTCCAGCTCTCTGCTGTGGCCCGGGAGTGCAGTGGAGGATGGCCCAAGTGCTTGGGCCCTGCACCCTCATGGGAAACCAGGAGAAGCACCTGGCTCCTGGCTTCGGATCTGTGCGGTGCACCGGCTGCAGCGTGCCGGCCGCAGCGTGCCGGCCGCAGCGGCCTCTGGGGGGTGAACCAATGGAAAAGGAAGACCTTTCTCTCTGTCTCTCTCTCTCTCACTGTCCACTCTGCCTGTAAAAACAAACAAACAAAAAAACTAAATCTTGAAAGTATTACATGGAAGATATTTAGGAGAAGGGTCGAAAACAACAGTATGAATGGATCAGATGTCTTAGAAAAGAGAAGAGGGAGGATGTTAGTGTGGGGTGCATAGCAGGTAGATTCTAAGCCATGAGAATCTAAGATCTTCAGTTGAAATGGCCTGGGGAATGCTTCCTCATTTTATAGAGCTTGGGAAATCAAGAATTGTTTTCACAATCTGAAATTTCTCTATGGAGCAATAGATTGTGGGTAAGCTCTCTTTCTTCTGAGGAACTGAGGTCTTTCCCCATAACAAACCAACCTTGGATTAGTCTTAATTATGAAATTAGAGGTTTCCAGAGTTTCATCATCAATCCTTGAGGAGAGGAGTCCATCCCAACACCTCTGGTCTCACATGAGGTGGAGATACCTTTGTGCAGTGGGGATAGTGCCTCTAGTTCTCCGACACCTCTCTTATTAGTGGTCCAAGAATGAGTGTTGGGGGTAAGTACCTTTATTCCAAGGGACCTCCAGACTTGATGAACATGGATAGAGCCATGAGTTCCCTCCCATATGCTCCTGATCCTGTCCCCTGTCCCCAGCTCCTGATGGTAGCCTTGGAACTGAGAGGAGGAGGACAGTGTATAGGTCCTAAGGCTCACCTGCAAATTGAGGAACATTGGCATATACTCTGTTTCCCCTTCAGCCACAGACTCGACAGCTGTGCATCTGTGGGGATGAGATCCTGCTCTGCTCGCCCTTCAGAGGCTGCATCTTCCTGAGGGATTATGTCATGCACTTCATCTCTCCCATCGGCAGCTTCTGCCCCTTGGTCCTCAGCCTCTTTGGTTGAGATGTTGCTGTCTGAGCTGCTGCCTGAGGTGGGTCTAGGATGCTGCCTGGCAGTCCAGCTTCACACATCCTGGGAAGATCATGTTATATAGCTTGTGGCCAGCCAAGGATTCTGGAACACATAGTTCAGAGCTGATCATCCCCACAGCTCTATTACTTTATTGCAAAGACTTAACATCCTGCCTGAGATGAGCCCCAGAAAACTGAAGAAGAGATTTGTTTTTGTCTTCCCTCTCTCATGGTGTTTCACTCCATTCCCCCTTCCTCCTTCCTTTCAAGTATTCATTTATTCGTCCACTTGGTAAACATTCAACAGCATATGATGGACTCAACAACTCCTAATAAGCAGAACTGGTCCTGTTGGATAACCTTCACCAAGAGCCAAGACAAGTACTCTTAGGAACCATGAAGGTGAACCGGACTTGGTTTTCAAGAAGTAGTCTATCTAGCAAGGACAGGAATTAAGGGTTGGATCCGTATATAAATCAGCTAATGTTGGACCAGCTCTACCAATTATGTGAAGTTTGAGGGAAGTGCAGATGTGAGAGGAGGTGGCCTCTTGTTAGGAAACCAGGGAAGAACTCAAAAAGGTGGAGAATTGATGTTGACCTTAGAGCAGTGGTGGGATTTTGACTAGTGAAAGGATATTCTTGTTGGAGAACACATCATAATTAAAGGCAGGTGTGAAAGCTGGGGAAGCCTCCCTTTTTGGGGAGGGATGATATTAAAAAAGTTAACATGTGCCATTAACTGGGCACAGGGCAATGGAGCAACTGGAGTAGCACATGGATTGGATGCCAATCCTGCCTTTGGTTACACCCAGTAGCCCATTTGACCTGAGTATAGAACAAACACAGCTCAAATTTACTAAGAGCCTATAATTTCTCAGGTACTATTCTATATGCTGTTCGTGAGTAAGCTCATTTAGTCTGCATGAAATTCCATGAAACACAGACAGTAACTATATTTATTTCTTAAGAACAAGAAAACTGGAACACATAAAGGCCAAAATTTTACTTACGTGATAGGGCTCAGATTTCAACACAGGTGGCCTAGTCCCTGAGGATTTTAACCACTACTCAAAATTTCCCCCTATGGGCTTGGTGTTGGAGATCTGGCCCATAAAGGAATTTATACCTTCCAAGTGAGCATGGTGGGCATCACTCCACCTGGTTCTCATATCAGCTCTGAGAGGTGAGTACAGTCATTTTGCAAGGTAAGAAGACTGAGGCTTAGAGACTGAGTTGCCCAAGACCATATCCCTAACACAGAAGAGAGCTAGGGTTGGAACACAGGGCTGTCTTATGTCAGGACACACCCAGTTGACCATAGGGTATTCTGGTTTTTGAACCACAAACAAAGGCCAGGAGAAGTCATTGGTGATTTTAGAGCAGAGTTGAGCTTTGCAAAGTGCTGATAAGAAAGGAGAAACCTGAGAGGAGAATGACAAGCAGGAAAACTATTACAATGTTTTAGGAAAGAAGTAATAAGGAATGGGGGTGTCCATTAGTAATGACTGGTTAAATAAGTAAAGCTGTAGCATGGAATAAATGGGAATATAATTTTGAATTGAAAAGCAAGATTTAGAAAAGTATGATAGATTTCTCCCGCATGTGAAATTAAAAAGGGAGAGCACACACACACACACACATGCACAAATATATGTGATGCCTATAAATGCACTTAATTCTCTGGAATGATTTACATATACATAAATATTGACAATGATTATGTGTAGGGGGACAAACCTTGAATTAGGGATTAGGATTTGGGGAGCAGATTTATTTATTTTTTTCAGATTTAAATTTAACTGTATATTATATGTATATACATGATTTTCCAATAAAATGATTCAATTAAACAAGAAATTGATGACAGCATGAACTAAGGCAGTGACAGTGAATCTAAAGAGGAGAGATTAGAGAAGCAGGCGTTAGGGGTTGAGGAGAGGTGATGGAGAATACAGAGGGCACGGGGGGATGGTGGTGTCCTCAACCCCTCTTTGTCCTGTCCTTGTCCGCTCAGGGCCCAGGAAGGGAGGGCTCAGGCTGGAGGAGACAAGGCTCTGGCCTGTCAACTGTGAAGAAGGAGCATTTGGGCAGCTCTGTAGTTCAGCCTCATGCCCACGTCTTGCTTCCTTTTTCTTTGTTATGGCTTTACATCAGAAAAATCTACACTGCTGGATGTCCAGTCCCCATCTAGTCCCTTATCTGAGTCCATCTGCTTGGAGGGGGATATAGAGTTTTTAAAAGCAGAGTTTGATGTGGTGGGCAGAGTTAGGGGTTTTCCTAATAGTCTAGCAACCCAGAGTTCAAGGTGGTGATTTAGACGCTGTCAGATGGCAGTGGGGGTGTAGAGCAGGCATCTGAGATCTCTACCCCACCCTTCAGCAGGACAGCTACACGTTTACACGCTCTGTGCTGTGGGGTGTGCCGTGGCATTTTGCTTGAATAAAGCATCTTTTTTTAAAAAAAATTGGAAGACCACTGCCTCAGTGAAGCTTTGATAATAGTCTCACCTGTTTTATTTTATTTTATTTTTTATTTTTGACAGGCAGAGTGGATAGTGAGAGAGAGAGAGACAGAGAGAAAGGTTTTCCTTTGCCGTTGGTTCACCCTCCAATGGCCGCCGCAGCCGGCGCACTGTGGTCGGCGCACCACGCTGATCCGAAGCCAGGAGCCAGGTGATTATCCTGGTCTCCCATGGGGTGCAGGGCCCAAGCACTTGGGCCATCCTCCACTGCACTCCTGGGCCATAGCAGAGAGCTGGCCTGGAAGAGGGGCAACCGGGACAGAATCCGGCGCCCCGACTGGGACTAGAACCTGGTGTGCTGGCACTGCTAGGTGGAGGATTAGCCTGTTGAGCCACAGCACCGGCTAGTCTCACCTGTTTTAATGGAGAAAATACCTCCATCCTCATCACAGGTCATAGTCAAGTGACAACAGCCCATGCCATCATTACAAACCCCAGAGCACAGCTGCCTCTTCTGAGAGTCTGTCTTGGTTGCAGCTTTTGTTCCGAAACCACTGTTGTTTAGCTCGTTTCTTTTCAAGTTTTGATGGGCATATGATACACTTATTTTCTTAAAATGCAAATTTAGATTCAGTATCCTGGGCCAGTTCCCAAGAATCTACATTTTCTTTCTTTCCTAAAGATTTATTTATTTACTGGAAAGGCAGAGAGAGAAGGGAGCAGTCTTGGCCAGACACCCATACCCTGTTCTTGTCAAGATCCTTGGATTTAATGAGCAGTTCTGCTGTTGCTTCTTCCTGCACCTTGCTCATAATAGAGGTGTTAAACACCCAGACAGCATTTGCTATGTCTTGACAGGCTGGGACTACCAGGGACAGGGGGTTGGCTCCCCTGGGATCTCCACAACTGTCTCCCCCATTTTTCCTCCTCTGGAGACTCTTGGATTTGCAGAGATGAGATACTGCAGCTTCAGCCACGGTGCCAGCTTCCTGGGTCCTCACTTGCCCTGAAGGGGATGGGAGTCCCCACCCCCTGCTTCCCCATCCCCCTCCTCTAGTGAAGAATTTCTGTCTGCTTTCCCAGGACAATCTGCTCCTCCTGGACCTGCTTGCAGCCTATGTGGCCCCTGCTGCCGTCTCCACCCTTCTGAGAAGATCTCAGGGAACACTTCCACTCAACCAAAGATCAATCTGGATGCCATCATCCATACTCTCTTCTCCCTTGCTCACCTTTATGGTTTCACAGGGCCCTGGGTGTTCCCCAGTCCTTCCAGGCTCTCTTGGACCTTGAGGGTATAGAACAAAGGTTATTCAAGCCTATCCACTTGCTTCTGTGTCCTACCAGAATTCTGAGGTTTAGACCTCTCAGCTGCCCAAAATATTTCTGGAATTCTGGAGGGTCTATGTCGCCAGTTGCCTGTGCAGAATTGCCAGCCATGGACAGGGTGGGAGCTGCTCTGGCTCAATGGATTCTGGGCTCTGTATAGCAGGTCCGGATCACAGGGAATTCAGGAGATGGAGAGAATACAGTCCTCACAGGACTCAGAAGCATGAGTTTCCCTGGAGATCCAGCTGTACAGAACGTCTTTCCCCGTGTCCTTCATGGAGCATGATGGTTTGATGTTGCAGGAAGCATTCTCAGATACCTTCATGGACTTCATGGTGACCTGGGGCTACAGAAGCTGCTCTGCAGGGATAATGGTGTTGGGAAGACACTCAGATCTCAGAGGAAAGGGCTGAAAGAAGATGGTGATGACATAGGAGCTGGGAGCAAGAGGGAAAACCAGCGGCACCTGTTTCAGGGAGGTGTTCTCTGCAGGCTGAGTGCCTCTACACTGTGCTCCCAGAAAGTCCTCTACAGGTATTAGCACCGTAATTCAACATACCGAATAGTCTGATTACCTCTCTCCCCGGTCAGTGTGTGAGCTCATCAAGGAAGAGCAGATGCCTCCGTCTCACCATCCAACACCTGTCTTGGCCATGAAAACACTCAGGAGTGTTTGGTGATTAAATAGGGATGGCCAATTGTAAAATTTGAATTGTTTGACTTTCAGACCTATTGTGCTTCCATACCTTCTTCCAGGTCTCCTCCTTTATTCTGTCTCCTGCGTGAGAGGGTGTGTGTGTGTGTTTAATTAAGTTATGAGAGTATTTCTTTCTTGTGAATAGATAACACATGGAAAAATGGAAACATACAAAAGGGTTCATAATAAAAAAGTAAGACTTCTTGCTCCAAGCTGCCTCTTTGCTTTTCCTAAGAATTACTATTCCAGGAGGCGATTTCTGTTACAAATTATTTATTGATCTTCTGAGAGATAGTCTAGGCACAGACATGCATACCATATACTACGCATACTGACTTGAGTCTTTTTAAAAATTTAGCAATAGAAGGTGGCGTTCGGTGGAGTTGTTAAGAAGCCACTAGGAATGCCTACATGTGATAGTGGAGTGCCTGATTTGAATCCTGGCTCTGCTTCTGGTTTCACCTTTCTTCTGATACAAATCCTGAGAGGCACAGATAGTGACTCAAAGAGCTGGGTCTCTGCCACCCACGTGGGAAAACTGGGTTGAATTTCAGGCTCCTAGATTTGATCTGGCCCAGCCTCGACTGTTGTTGACATTTTAGGGAGTGAACCAGCTAATTGAAGACTCTCTCTCTTTCTCTTTCTCTTTTTCTCTCTTTCCCTTTCAAATTAGTTTAAAAAATTGTAGCCATGTATCTTGGAAATTGTTGTGTTTAAATACAGATTGATTCATTCTAATTCCATTAGCTACATATAATTCCATTCCCTTAATATTTGTATATACAGAGTATCCTATAATTAAAAAAAAAAAAGCTTAAACTACCACAGATGAAATCCTGTTGAGGAAAACAGTGCTCTGTGGTTCCAAGTATAGTGGCAGAACCCAGGTACCACCATCTTATTTTGAATTGCACCAGTTGATAAATAACAAGAGAGGATTTAAGGATCATAGTAACTGAAATGGATTTATCTAATTCTTAATAGTTTCCAAAGAATTCACATAACAGTAATTATTCAAAACAATCATAATTTCCACCAATTATGTACCAAGCAGTTTTCATATTATCATCTTTAAGCTACAAAGAGTCTTGCATGACACATCTTACTAACTCTACACTGAAGAAACAGAGACTCACTCAGCTGACAACTGATGGAGCAAGGATTTAGCTTCAAATGTTCCTGATACTAAAGTATGTGTGTTGGGGGGAGTTGGGGGTACCTTTCCACTCTGTAGTTTCTAAGTTCCTAAAACAATACCTTGGAGACAGAAGATCATTATCTTTTGGAACAGAAGAATGAAGTTTGAGGTTACCCCACTTGGTGGAGCCAGACTAAGGGAGATTTCTCTTTGCCCTAAACTGTTTGACATTCACTGCATTGATCCTTTGAGACTTGGAGGACATTAGACATTGCTTATTTCAGGTTTGTACAATGCAACCAAGGAACGCCCCAAAGGTAAGGTGTGAATATAAACAGTTCTACTGCTTTCTGTGCTTTTATGGTGGAGCAAGAATGAAATTGAAAGTGAAGAGAGGCAGGCTGGTCGTTCATGCTGAGGTCTTAGCTCCTCTCACTCCCTCAACCCCACTGTTCTCAGATCCCCAGTGCTCTCTGCCCCATTCTCCTTGAGGTTCTGGGGACAGTGGGGTTACAGACAGGCCACAGCTGTCACAGGCCCAGGTTGCCTCTAAGTGCTCCAGATCTCTTGCTGGGGTATCGGGATAGTGGGAGTCTGGGACATGCTGCTGAGACATGCTCCCCAGAAAGCAGCAGGGGTTGGGTCTTTGTGGGGAGGAAGAATATGGAGGAGAAAAGGGCATCCAGATGGAGGTCACCTTGCCCAGGGCTACCTGACCACCTCCAGGTCCCCAGGGAAGCTTTAGTCACCCAGGGTAAGTGATGTGGAAAGAGGCTCCAGCAGCTCTCTTCCTCCATAGGAAAGTGCTAAGTGGCTACCATAAGGAGCTTTTAGCCACACCATACAAAACCAGACTCATAACTTGACATTCCTTTTTTTAAAAGATTTAATTATTTATTCGAAAGGCAGAGTTACAGAGAGACAGAGGCAGAGAGAGAGAGAGAGAGAGGTAGAGAGAGAGAGAGAGAGAGAGAGGTCTTTCATCTACTGGTTCACTCCGCAAATGGCTGATCCAAAGCCAGGGAACAGGAGCTTCTTCTGGGTCTCCCACGTGGGTGGGATTTGAGCCATCTTCTACTGCTTTCCCAGGCCATAGCGGAGAGTTGGATTGGAAGTGGAGAAGCCAGGACTAGAACAGGTGCCCATATGGGATGCCGGCACTGCTGGTGGTGGCTTTACCTGCTACACCACAGTGCCAGCCCCATAACTTGACATTTCTTTGCAAGAAAACGTGAGAATGAAAGGAACACAGAATGAGCCCAGAGTATGTGTGCGGGATGTATATTCACACACAGTCGCAAATAACAGAGTAAGGGGCACATGCAGAACAGTTACTACAAGGAGAGGAGTTTTCTGGTTTTAACAGGAACGCCCCACGCATGGAAAGCCATCAGCCTCAGAGGGACACCAGTCAGAACCCGTGGTCACCAGGAAGTGATTTACCCATGGACAGGAAGTGGAAAGGCATCTAGAGAACTGTCTGCAGCTAACTCTTCTGTGGCTTCTTGGAGAAAGATCCCACAGTCCAGTCATTTTTCTGACCCTCTGGGCTCTCCATGGTGATCTCTTTTCAGCTCTCACACTGACAGAGAAAGCACTTACACAGCTTTTGCACGTGTGTTTATGTGCATGTGTGTGTGTGTGTGCCCATGTCAGGAAGGGTTGTTAACATCCATAACTAATGTTTATTGAGCAATTACTTCTTCATGTAACTTCTGCCTTCAAGGCCTGCTTGGCTGGATCATGTAAACATGATCCACCCAATTATGCAATGTTGCTGTGCACACCCAACTTTGGCTTGGTGGGTCAGATGACACAGATTGCATGTTGCTTGGTGGCTCACAGCCAAAGGTTCAATCTTTACTAAGGCCTACTGCCAGGTCAACAGCTGTCTCTCTCTCTCTCTCTTTTTTTTTTTGACAGGCAGAGTGGACAGTCAGAGAGAGAGACAGAGAGAAAGGTCTTCCTTTGCCATTGGTTCACCCTCCAATGGCCGCCACAGCTGGCGCGCTGCGGCTGGCGCATCGCGCTGATCCGAAGGCAGAAGCCAGGTGCTTCTCCTGGTCTCCCATGGGGTGCAGGGCCCAAGCACTTGGGCCATCCTCCACTGCACTCCCGGGCCACAGCAGAGAGCTGGCCTGGAAGAGGGGCAACCGGGACAGAATCTGGCGACCTGACCGGGACTAGAAGCCAGTGTGCCGGTGCCACAAGGCGGAGGATTTAGCCTGTTGAGCCATGGCGCCGGCCAACAGTTGTCTCTTAAAATGAGGGTAGTTATTTGCAGCTGCTGTCAAGGCCTTGCTCTCAAATCTGAAAGGTTTGCACTGCTATTCGATTATAGGGACCTGCTTAAGACCCCTATTGTTGCCAAAGGCTCCTACATAGACAAGCTCTAATCAGCATCCCTGTCTGCCATCATAAGTTGTACTTGTTGGGAACCTTCAAAATCTTTTCCTCTATTTATTTTGAAATGTGGACTTAAGCCTATAGTTGTCCTGTTGTGCTATAAAGCATTAGAGTTGCTCCCTATCCACAAGTGTGTTTAATTATTCATTATCACATTCTCTCAACTATCTTGCTTCATTTCCTAGCCTCAAGTGATTCTTCTTCTACTCTTTATTTCTTCTTCTTTTTTTGAAAGACAGAGTTACAGAAACAGGGAGACAAATACACACGCACACATACAGAGAAAGAGAGAGGGGGAGACAAACACACACACACACACACACATAGAGGGCAGGGCAAAGATTTTCCATCTGCTCATTCACATCCCAAATAGCTGCAATGGCCAAGACCAGGTCGAAGACAGGAGCCTGGACAGGTCGCAAACAGAAACCTTGAACTCCATATGAACTCCACTTGGGCATTCCACATGAGTACAAGGCCATCTTTGGTTGATTTCCCAGGCATGTTAGCATGGAGCTAGGTCAGAAGTGGAGCAGCCAGGACTCGAACTGCTGTTCATATAGGATACTAGCATTGCAGGTGGTGGCTTCACTCACTGAACCACAACACTGGCCCCTCAAGTAGTTTTTTTTTGTTTATTTGACAGGTAGAGTTATAGACAGTGAGAGAGAGACAGAGAGAAAGGTCTTCCTTCCATTGGTTCACTCCCCAAATGGCCGCTACAGATGGTGCCATGCCGATCCGAAGCCAGGAGCTGGGTGCTTCCTCCCGGTCTCCCATGCAGGTGCAGGGACCCAAGCACTTGGGCCATCTTCCACTGCACTCCCAGGCCACAGCAGAGAGCTGGACTGGAAGAGAAGCAACCAGGACTAGTACCCAGCACCCCAACCAGGACTAGAACCTGGGGTGCTAGCGCCATGGGTGGAGGATTAGCCAAGTGAGCCATGGCGCCGGCTTCAAGTAGTTCTTTTGGAATGTTGTGTTAAAATATCACCTCCTCATGGGTCCTACCTTGTACCTCACCTTCAGAGGCCTGCTGGCACTCGAATCTAGTTATAGGTCCAGGAGCACAGAGAGGTGATGGAGATGGGCACTGAGGAGAATCAGCTCCATCTGCTCAGCGATGTGAAGCCTTTGCTGTTTTCTCAGGCAACGTGGGACTGATCCTCTCAGACAGAAGTAGAAAGGCTGTGATCACTGCATGTGGCCAGGCTATACCACTGTGGGTAGGGAGTCTGCCACCACTGTGTGGGGAAGCCATTGACGTCAGAGTGGGGAAGCTACTTCTTCTGTGGTTGGGGAGGCCATTTCTGCTGGTGATGGTGAGGCTGCTTTCACTGGAAGCAGGAAGACCTCTTCCACTGGCAGATGACACATTAGAATTTAGGGTCTCAATGGCCCTATCTTTGTCAGAGACAACTCCCCATCCTAGTTTATAGGATCCTGTCCTTTCCCAGTGCACACCCTCATTTTTTAAAAGATTTTATTTATTTATTTGAGAGCTATAGTTATAGTCAGTGAGAGGGAGAAACGGAGAGAAAGATCTTCCATCCGTTGGTTCACTCCCGAAATGGCCATAATGGCTGGAGCTGTGCTGATCCGAGGCCAGGAGCCAGGTGCTTCTTCCCGGTCTTCCGTGTGGGTGCAGGGGCCCAAGGACTTGGGCCATCTTCTACTGCTTCCACAGGCTACAGCAGAGAGCTGGATTGGAAGAGAAGCAGCTGGGATCAGAACCGGCGCCCATATGGGATGCCAGCGCCACAGGTGGAGGATTAACCTACTGCAACACAGCACGGGCCCCAACACACACTCATTGTTTTTTTTTTTTTTTATTAAACTTTTATTTAATGAATATAAATTTCCAAAGTATAGCTTATGGGTTACAATGGCTTCCCCCCTCCCATAACTTCCCTCCCGCCCGCAACCCTCCCCTTTCCCGCTCCCTTTCCCCTTCCATTCATGTAAAGATTCATTTTCAATTCTCTTTGTATACAGAAGATCAGTTTAGTATATATTAGGTAAAGATTTCAACATTTTGCCCATATAGCAACATAAAGTGAAAAAACTATCATTGGATTACTAATTATAGCATTAAATAGCAATGTACAGCACATTAAAGACAGAGATCCTACATAATTTTTTTTCAAATTAATTAATTTTCTATGCCATTTCCATTTTAACACCAGTTTTTTTTTTCATTTCCAATTCTCTTTATATACAGAAGATCACTTCAGTATATAATTAGTAAAGACCTCATCAGTTTGTGCCCACACAGAAACGCAAAGTATAAAAATACTGTTTCAGTACTAGTTATAGCATCACTTGGCTTTAGACGACACATTAGGGACAGATCCCACATGGGGTGTAAGTACACAGTGACTCCTGTTGCTGATTTAACAATTTGACACTCCTATTCATGGCGTCAGTAATCTCCCTAGGCTCTAGTCATGAGTTGCCAGGGCTATGGAAGCCTTTAGAGTTCGCTGACTTTGATCTTATTCCGATAGGGTCATAGTCAAAGTGGAAGTTCTCTCCTCCCTTCGGAGAAGGGTACCTCCTTCTTTGATGGCCCCGTTCTTTCCACTGGGATCTCACTCACAGAGATCATTCATTTAGGTCTTTTTTTTTTTTCCCGTGATATCTTGGCTTTCCATGCCTGCTATACTCTCATGGGCTCTTCCGCCAGATCTGAATGCCTTGAGGGCTGATTCTGAGGCCAGAGTGTTGTTTAGGACATCTGCCATCCTATGAGTCTGCTGTGTATCCCACTTCCCATGTTGGATCTTTCTCTCCCTTTTTGATTCTATCAGTTAGTATTAGCAGATACTTGTCTTGTTTGTGTGATCTCTTTGACTCTTAGACCTATCAGAGCTATCAATTGTGAGCTGAAATTGATCACTTGGACTAGTGCGATGGCATTGGTACATGCCATCTTGATGGGATTGTGTTGGAATCCCCTGGCACATTTCTAACTCCACCATTTGCGGCCAGTCCGATTGAGCATGTTCCAAATTGTTCATCTCCTCCCTCTCTTTTTCCACTCTTAGATTTAACAGGGATCACTTTTCAGTTAAAATTTAAACACCTAAGAATAATTGCACACACTCATTGTTAAAGCAGACACTCCACATGACTGGGAGTTCAACTTGCCTCAGAGCTCAACCAACTACAGGATGAGGTTCTGTGTTTGATTTTCAGTAATGCCCGTGACTATAGCAGAGAAAGCACTCCTTTAGGGCACACTTAGAAGCTCTTAGATCATTTATGGACACTTGAGCTGGAAATTGTTTTTTTTTAAGATTTTATTTATTTATTTATTTGAGAGGTAGTGTTACAGACAGAGAGAGGGAGAGACAGAGAGAAAGATCTTCCATCCACTGGTTCACTCCCAAATGGCTGTAATGGCTGGAGCTGGGCCATTCCGAAGCCATGAGCCAGGAGTTTCTTCTGGATTTCCCACAGGGGTCCAGGGGTCCAGGGGTTCAGGGGTCCAGGGGTCCAAGCACTTGGGCCATTTTCTACTGCTTTCCTAGGCCATAGCAGAGAGCTGGATGGGAAGTGGAGCAGCTGGGACTCCAACTGGTGCCCATATGGGATGCCAGTCCAGCAGGTGGCGGCTTAACCTGCTGTGCCACAGCAGCTGTCCCTTGGGCTAGAAATTCTAATTCCTGAACTCATCCTTTTATTTCATTCACCACCTTGTCCACTGACATTTTTTTTTTCATTTAGAGCAATTTACTTAAATTCTAAGTATCAAAAGAAAGCAAACCTTATACAGCACATTGAGAGTTGAATCTAGAAGTCAGAATCCATAAAATAAGCTTGCAACATGAAAATAGCTTCCTCATTCATGCAAAAAAATGGATGTTCACTTCCAAAGGCAATAAAAATTGAACAATAGCCACATTAGAACCACAGTTACTTCAGTCTCCACCTGGAAGAAGATGGAGAAGCTAAGCTATCACTTAGTCTTCTTATCTCCTTTGTCCAAGGACTAGATGCAGTCGTCTTGGTTGTCTAACACTCAGCTGTGGTATTACAATGAAAATTAAGAGCAATACTTTTGCACTCTAAACTCTGCACTTTAAATCCATCCTGGATTTCTTCTGTGCCTGAGGAGAATGTTTTCTGAAGAGCACAAGTTTGTCCACCATTAATAGCGACTGACCAATGTCATATAATTCCTTAGATTTCCAAAAATATTCAAAAGTATCACACATGGGAAATCATTTAGCTTCGTATTTCATATGCCTGACTGTGCATCTCTATAAACAGTTCAGAACACGGATTATCAGTGCTCTCCTTACTGCTGCAAGTGGTTATTAGCAGTCTTAAATCCAGCAAATTATAGAGTCAATAACAAAAATCTCAAAATTGAGTTGGAAAACATCCTTGGGACAGGGCCTGTGGTGCAGCAGGTGAAGCTACCTCTTGGGATGCCCACATTCACGGCAGAGTGCCAGTTTGAGTCCTGGCTGTCTGCATCCAATCCAGCTTTCTGCTAGTATGCCTGGGAGACAGATGATGGCTCAGGTGCTTGAATCTCTGACACCCACGTGGGAGACCTGAATAGAATTCCTGGCTCCTGGCTTTGGCTAGGCACAACACTAGCTGTTGCAGCCATTTGGGGAGCATAGTGGATAGATGATCTCTCTCTCTCTCTCTGCTTTAAAATAAATAAAGAAATATTATAAAATACAAGCCTCGTCCTTGAAATTCTATAATTCTATCTCTTGTGGAACCACTCTCAGTATCAAAGTCTGTACTAGTACAAGCTCTCCATAGAAATAAAAATAGAATAGAGCTAGATTGATTCAGAGATTTATTACAGGAATTGAATTATGGAGGCTGAGATGTCCCACAATCTGATATTTGCAAGTATCAGAACTAGGCAAACCAGTGATATAATTCAGTGTAAGACTGAATGCTAGAAAACCAAGGTTATTGATAGTGTAAGTCCCAGGCCAAGTCCAAAGACTTAGAATTTGAGGGAGGGAGGAGTTTGTTCTGGAAGTTTCCTGGTCCAGAACTGAAAGCCTGAGGACCAGGACCACCAATGTCCTAGGGCAGAAGAGGATGGATGTCTTAGCACTGCTCTAGCCTAGGCTTCAGAGAAGGCTTTCCTAAAGTGGTGATGACCTGAAACAGGCAATGGGAGGATATCAGGGTGAAGGCAGGTGAGGCAGGGAAACCCAGTAAGTAAAATTACATGATGCACAGCATTGCCTTTACCAAAGTGAGAACGCCTAAGAGACTGCAGTCTTGGAGTCCCAGATGTGAAACTCAGTGACCAAACCTGAGGCCAGGGTGGTGGCAAGATGCAAGCTGGTCATAAAGGACATCATCTACTGGGACTTTGACCCTGGACTTCAGCCTTGTTATGGAGGGCAGCTTTCTGGAAGGTTTGGAGCAAGACTATGACTTCGATAGCCTTGGCTTTTAAATGTCTCACTCTGGTGCGTCTCTTTCTTCCTTCTTTTATGTCTTTTCATTTTCTTCTTGTGACTCAAAAACTGCATATGATTACTGTGGTGAAGCAAAAACAGGAACTATCTGTGGGCTAATGTTTACACAGGCACAGTCCAGCAGCTCCCATGAAGTAGGTCAGTACTCTGGTGAATAGTATGGACCATTTTCTACCACGATCCTTGCTCTTCTGTGGTCTCCTCATGGGTGAGTCCCCCGCTCCCACTACTGTCCAGACCCTTCTACCTGCTCCACACGCTGGTTCATTCTGGAAGTGGGCAGTTTTCTCTGAAGATGCTGTCTCTATGGGAGCCACGGTGATTGTGTGCATGTGTGTGCTATAATGCTATAATCCCAGGTTACACAGGTCCAGACTGTGAGCTTGCCTCCCTCACATTTCTGCTACCAACAATGCACCAGAAATCTGGGCATTTCCCGAGAAGCTGTCTCTTGTGTCCATGCAACACAGTCAGGCCCAGCCCAGCTCAGGGATATTTTCTGAGATACTCAGGTCTTTAAGGACCTATAGGGGCTGGCGCCGCGGCTCAATAGGCTAATCCTCCGCCTCGCGGCGCCGGCACACGGAGTTCTAGTCTCGGTCGGGGCGCTGGATTCTGTCCCGGTTGTCCCTCTTCCAGGCCAGCTCTCTGCTATGGCCCGGGAGTGCAGTGGAGGGTGGCCCAAGTGCTTGGGCCCTGCACCCACATGGGAGACCAGGAGAAGCACCTGGCTCCTGGCTTTGGATCAGCATGGTGCGCCGGCCGCAGCCCGCAGACCGCAGTGGCCATTGGAGGGTGAACCAACGGCAAAGGAAGACCTTTCTGTCTCGCTCTCTCACTGTCCACTCTGCTTGTCAAAAATTAAAAAAAAAAAAGTAAGGACCTATAGGGATGTTGTCCCTTGGGATTAGTGCTCTATACCTGATATTCTTGTGTCTCTTTCTCCTTCCTCCTCCTGCCAGTCCCTGAGGCTCACCCTTACTCATAAGTTGGAGCTTCTGTGTTCCACAAATGACTTCAGTAGGGATGTCAAGTCATCTGATAGGTAATTGGCAGATGATGTCTCTTTGATTCTTTCCACTCACACTCCATGATCTGAGAGACAGCACAAAATGGGTTTGGGAACTAAAGGTTAGGGGAACAAGGCTCTTAAGAAATTCACTGTGGTGTAGCAGGTAAAGCCGCCGCCTGCTGTGCCAACATTCCATATGGGTGCCAGTTCGAGACCCACTTCCAATCTAGCTCTCTGCTATGGCCTGGGAAAGCAGTAGAAGATGGTCCAAGTCCTTGGGCTCCTGCACCCACGTGGGACACACGGAAGAAGCTCCTGGCTTTGGATCAGCACAGCTCCGGCCACTGTGGTCAAATGGGGAGTGAACCAGCAGATGGAAGACCTCTCTGTCTGTCTGTCTGTCTGTCTCTCAGCCTCTCCTCTCTCTGTGTAACTGTGACTTTCAAGTAAAATAAATAAATCTTTAAAAAAATAAATTCACAGTGAGGATCTAGGCTCTGTTGCTGGTCTCCTTCTGCTTTAGGGAAAAATCAACTTGAGCTAGGTGTTAGTGTTACCTGCAGTCAGGGTTGTGCCCACCCTGGCCTTTAGGTGTCCTTAAAGACTGATGAACTTAGATATGTATAAAACTTGGAAGTTTATAAAGAACTTTCACTTAGATTTTACAATTGGTATCAATGCAACAATCCTGTAATTTGGGTAAAGCAGAAAGCATTGCACTCATTTTATAGATGATAGACTGAGGCTCAGAGAGATCAGGTGGCTTCTCGGGCTATGGCTAGTGATCCAAGAAACTGAAGATAGGCACAGCTCAGCTGTGAGAGCACAGCAAAAAAGAAAGCCACAGAGAGCCACAGCATCCTGACCAAAGACACAGAACTGAAATCAAGAAGCTGGATTCCAGGAACATTCCTCCCAGCCTCACCTTCCTCTCTCTCAGCAGAACTTGCACATCTAGAAACCCTTCTCCTGCTATGGTTTCCGGGACAGGCCCCTGGTGGTCATTGTCCACAGGGGCACCTTCCAGACCTAGGATGAAAGAATGGGTGAGCCAGGTTTTGTTTTTTAAAAAAAATATTCACAGAAGAGGGCATTTGGTGAAGCCACTAAGACACCAGTTGGGGCACATCCCATTAATGGAGAACCTAGATTCAAGGGCAGGCTCTGCTCCCAATTCCAACTTCCTGCAAATGCATAGCCTGGGAGGCAGCTGATGTTGGCTCATGTACTTGGGTCCCTGTCACTCACTTGGGAGACCCTGTTTGAGTTCCAGTCTCCTGGCTTTGGCCTGGTCCAGCCCTGGTTGTTGTGGTATTTGGGAAGTGAGCCAACTGTTGGGAAGTACATCTATGTCTCTGCCTTTCTAAATAAATACATACATACATAATAAAACTGCTCACCAGTATTTAGTTTAGTCCTGTAGTCTCTCTGTGAGGCTGAGAAAGGATAGTGACATGGGGAGGGGCTGAGTGTGGGGAAATCTTGCTGCTGGCCACACAGTCTAGCAAACAGAGAACCAGCTTTGGGGCCAGACACTCCTGGGTTGTCATGTGGACATGGCTGCTACCTCACTGGTGAGTGTGGGAAAGTTCCTAAAGTTCTTCGAGTTACATTGTCTTTGTCCAGTGCGATTAAAAATATCTGCTGTACACATTTGTGGGAAGGATAGTGGGCTTAACAGGCTTGGCCACATGTCTGGTTCTGGTTCTATATCTGATGGCTTTGTGTTTCTTTCTCTTTACTTGAATCCAGAAATGGGCTTGAGACCAGGTAGTTTGACATGCACCCCACTATACCTAACTATGAGACTAAACCATCCAGTCCTACTTTATTATTCAAATATTAATTTTCTTCCACCTTTTCATCTGGGGGAGCTCATGAGCTCTGGGGAAAGATGCAGAGCACTGCCATTTGTATGAGGCAGAATGAATAAATACTTAAACCAACAGAAGCACAGCCTAAAGGAAAGCATGGAGGGAGGTATGGTTCTACAAGAAGGATGGAGCTCAGACAAGGTGGCAGCAAGGGAGCAGAACCTGAACTGGGCCTGGCGAGTTACTGCACTGGAAGGCCAAGGGCAAGCCACGTGGCTGATGTAGGTGGAGTTCCTCCAGGTTAGGTTTCAAGCCTGGGCCCCAGTCTGGGGAGAGGAAGTTCCAGTGGGTTCTGTGGTGACCACACTGGCGTGCTGCGTGTCCCCTGGCTTGACACACGTGCCTCCAGGTGGCTACCACCTCCCATTGCTCCTGACCACAACTACCATGATGGGGCTTCTCTGTTCAACTTTTGGTATAAACAGCTTCATCACTTGGCCTAGGAAACAGCGATGGAGACAGTCCTTCTGGTTCTCAAGTTCAAGCCAGGATGTAGAGGCCTCCCTGATTGTTCACTGAGCCTTGCTGCCTTTCTCTCTAGGCAACTGTGGAGTCGACCTTGGTCAGCTTCAGACTTTCTGCCTCCTGGGGTCACATGTCTGTGTTGTGAAAATGACCTAACAGCAGTGGATCACGCTACTGAGGAGTGGCTCTTAAAATTTATCTGCGAGGGTGCCGGCCAGCTTTGGCAGGGTGCAAACAAGGTGCATGCACTAATTTATTCCAGTGATGTTAAGTGGCTTTGACAAACTATGAGTTCTGGTGAATTATAATTGTAGTGAATTCTGATAGTGAAGAGTACTTGCTTGCATTATTTCACTTAATGCTCACAGAGTTCTAGAAGACCACACTCATCCTCTCACGGGTGAGAAACCTGAGACTCAAAGGGGTTCAGATAAGCTGTTGAAGATGACACAAGTGGTGCCAGGTAGAGCAAAGAGTGAATCTAGGAAATCTGCCTGGTGCCCCAGTCCTTACATTCTCTTTCAAGAGAACTATGGTCTGGAATTTCAATGACTGCCCCACTGAGCAGCTTTAAACTGGTGTGGCCAGCACAGCACCAATTCTGTCACTCTAGAAAGGTGCATCCCTGGAGCCCTGGCCAGGCCTTGGAGGAGCCGATTTCTGCTTCAGAAGTGGCTGGAAAAGCACTTCTGGGGATGCTGCAAGACAGCTGCTTCTGTGCATGGGGCTGGATGAGGTGAGGTCTGGGCCTAGTCCCCTGGGAGTTAACAGCAGGGATCATCAGGTGCCTCCCAAGAATTTCCCAACTCACTGTTCTGTTTAGTACCTATAAAACTCAGGAGAGCATTCAAATAATTATTTCATTATATGAGAATTAGTGTATGCAAATATCACAGGTGGCTGCTCTGGTGTGAAGGAAAGGCCATTGACTCCGGCTCTGTTTCTATCATTAACTAGCTATGTAGTCTGCAGCAAGTCACCTCAGTTCATTGGGGCTTCTGTCTTCCCATCTATAAAATGGGATTAATGATCTCTTCTCTATTGTGTCTCATTCAGGCCTGTTATGATTTTCCGTTTAGTCAGGTTGCCCCTAAAGCTTCTGTCTTGCGTTCACAGGGCCAGCTGTTTCCAGAGAGGACCTAGGCCCCTTGGTGGTAATTGGGACCCTAGGAGGGTCTGTCACTCTGCCCCTGCAGCTGCTGCTCGGACAGCAGGTGGAGAACATCTCCTGGATCTCCCGTTCAGTCCCTGTGACAATCGCCTCAGTCACCATGGTAGAAGTTGGAAGCTTGGACACGTCTCTCAGGCAGAAACCCGGTACCAGGGTTGTGTGAGCATTGTGGGCCCAGGCTACTCTCTGCAGATCAGCAACCTGAGCCTGGAGGATGCAGGGTTCTACCGGGCCCACACTAACCTGAGGCATTCTCCCATCACCCACACCCAGCAGTACCATCTGCAAGTCTATGGTGAGTGTCCTGGGGCGGTGTCCATCTCTCAGTCATTTTCACCATCATTTATAATTTTCTTTCTAGTTACAAGAGTAACAGTACCTCAAAGAAAATTCTCTATCAGAACATGCCTGTGACTACAGATTTCTAGCTTAAGCCACCAAAGATTAAGGACGGAGCACTCCCTTGACTTGCATCCTTTTAAAGGTCTCCTCTGGTCTGTTTTAACAAAAACCAGGAGGAAGAGGAAGCTGGGGGGCAGAAGCAATGCAAAGATAGGTGGCAGGACAATTAATGGTTGCTTTACACATTGATCTGCCACCAAGGAGACCCAACAGGCCAGTCCACTGCACTGGTTTTCTATGCGGAAAGCCAAGGCTTCAGCAGAAGTCAGCTTATGAAGATCCTCCTGCCAACCAGGAGTTGGGTCACTGGAAATGGAACTGCCCTGGAGTCGAAGGGCTCCAGATCAGAGCAATGGGCCTTGTTGGCTCTAAGCTGAAAAGCCCTTCACTCGGCCCAGCTTCCAAAGTAACCACTGCTATTGAAGGGATGGCCAAGTAGGGTCAGTAACATTGCAGGCAGAACCGTATATTAACTAAAAATGTTTTCCTTTTAGAATTGCCACCTACCTTCTCTTCAAGCCAGCTCCCCTCCTAGGCTAGCTAGGTAATGGAAGTCAACAGGGTGCCTCCCTTATGATGTACCCCATGTGAAGAGGTAGATAGGCCTGGGCCTCATAACTGGCAAGGCCTTAAAGCCCACCTGATTATTATCAGGCCCCTTTCTGTCAGTTTCTATTTGCCTCTCGGTGCGAAAACTTGCTCGTGGTTTAGACACCTTTCTTAGGGCCTCAAATAATGACTCTGTTCTCAGTTTTAGATCCTCTGAGTTTAAACTGCTTGTTAGATTCATTTTCTCTAGAGTTGAAAAAGTAAATTCTAGGTGGCCTTGCACATGAAACCTCTGATGGAAGCAGTTTCTGCAAGCTGGCATTGCATCCCCCTGGAGAAGCCACCTCCCGCTGAGAAGCCACCTCCTGCTGGAACCCTGTCTTGATTCCCCTTCCCAACAATGACCCTTTTCATCATGAAGTAGCCAGATTGATCATTGCCCAGTCCCCCTACCAGATGTTAGGGTCCATTCCTGTTGAGAGGGGAATGTGAGGAGTTAGATGGGTTAATAAACAGTCAGGGGGTTCCCAGTGGAATTAGAAGTGTCAAATGTTTGCTTTCCCCAAAAGGTTATCTTTAGCAAAAACAAAAAGTCCACCCTCCTTCCTTCAGAATCTCCAAATTTACCATGAGAGTAGCAAGGGAGTAATGACCACAGTTTATTATGAAAACAAATTAAGTATTCCACCTTGTGATGGTTTTTTGTTTTATGGTGAGCAAGCAAGACACGATAAATAATTGTAAATCAGATGTTCTGTTGGAGTTTCCCCACCTTATTTGACAGTTTCATCCCCAAAATTGCACTTAAAAACCCCAGTGCCATGGCGTCTTTTGTGTCTTGTTTCTCTCGCAGCCCCCCTCCATGTCACTCTGGCTGGAGGTCTTTGACTCTAATAAATCTTGCTTTCAAACCTTAAAAAAAAAGTAGAGTTTCTGGAAGAAGCTTCTGGAAAATACTGTTGCCCAGGACCTGCCCCAGGTAGGAGTGGGCAGGGCCTGGGATTTCAGGCCCTGAGGACCATATTGTGCCGCAACCTACCTGTGTGTACCTACACAACCTACCTACCACAGCCTACCTGTGTGGCCTTGAGCTTCCTCATTAGTGAATAAGGAACACTACTTCTCGAGAGAACAAAAGGCTTGGGAAAGAGTTTTGGAAAGCTCTACACTGAGGAGAGAGAAAGCTATTATTGTATTTCTTAGAGAAATTAGAAGAAAAAATATTTTATCCAGGAAAAATACACAGGACATAGTAAGCATACGCAGCACCAAGAGGGGCCAGCGCTTGCCTAATTCAGCCAGTGAAGATACCGCGAGCCTCTTTTAGATTCAGAGACAGCGACAGGCCCCTGGGTGCCTGTCCCACACATCGGCCAAGCTGCCACTGACACCCGGCAGCCAAATGACTGTGAAGCGTGCTGCCAGACTCACAACACTGATGAACCACCTTAGCCTGTGGCTGGGCAGCTTGCAGTCACAGCTCAGGCAGGGGGCAAGCAGAGAGCAGCCAGGGAGGCCACACTTCCTCAGAACCTTGAGGCCAGAAGAACTGAGAGCCTGTGCCCAGGCCACCACCCTCACGTGTTCTGGGAGGATTATAAGGCTTTTGGTGTCGACTCAGCTGAGCCTTGGCTGCAGCCCTTGTCCGGGGAGGTGTGCCAGGTTCTGGTGTGAGGCAGGTAGGAAAGGTGCACAGTAGACCGGCGCTGTGGCTTAACAGGCTAATCCTCCACCTTGCGGCGCTGGCACACTGGGTTCTAGTCCCGGTTGGGGCGCCAGATTCTATCCTGGTTGCCCCTCTTCCAGGCCAGCTCTCTCCTGTGGCCCGGGAAGGCAGTGGAGGATGGCCCAAGTGCTTGGGCTTGGGCCCTGCACCCACATGGGAGACCAGGAGAAGCACCTGGCTCCTGGCTTCGGATCAGCGAGATGTGCCGGCCGCAGCGGCCATTGGAGGGTGAACCAATGGAAAAAGGAAGACCTTTCTCTCTGTCTCTCTCTCTCTCACTGTCCACTCTGCCTGTCAAAAAAAAAAAAGGTGCATAGTAGCGGGACACAGGGAATCTGATGGAAGGAAGGCCAAGAATGTTCTCAGACACTTTCTTTGGATTAAGTGATAGGAAATATTCCTGTCAGGAGCTGGTGCTGTGGTGTAGCAGGTAAAGCCTCTGCCTGTGACACCCTCATCCCCTATGGACGCCGGTTCAATACCTGGCTGCTCCACTTCCAAATCAGCTCCCTGCTAATGGCATGGGAAGATGGCCCAAGTGTTTGGGCCCCTACATCCACACAAGAGATCCAGAAGAAGCTCCTGGCTCTTCGCTCTTGGCTTTGGCTTCGCTAAGCTCTAGCTGTTGCAGCCTTTTGGGGAGTGAACCAACGGATGGAAGATCTCTCTCTCTCTCTCCTTTTCTTTCTGTAACTGACTTTCAAATAACTAAATAACTAAATCCTAAATTTCTTTTTTTTAATTAAATATTCCTGTGAGATGAAGCATTTTCTAAGCAGAGGTGATTGCCTGTTGTTCGGGTTGACACTGTTGAGGAGAAGGCAAATCTGCCATGAATCAGGCTCGGGCTGATTGTGGCTGCTCCTCACCGCAGAACGAGGGGATGCTGGGACTGGGGCTGGGACTGGGGCTGCGGCTGCGGCTGGGGCTGGGGCTGTGGCTGCGGCTGCTGCAGCCAAGATGGCATTGCTCATGAGGGTGGGCCCAAGGCTGGCAGGAGAACCCCTCTGTCCATGCAGGACGAGCTCAGAGCAGGAGACAAGGCTGTGCTAACCTCTTTTGGGGAAGGGGTTCTTCCAGAGAGCTTTTCTGCCTGGCTGACACCCCAGCAGCAACAGCAGTGACCTTCCCAGGATGTTTTCCAGTTGATTCTCTCCTCAGGATAGCTCTACCACAAGGCAGAACAGAGATTTTTATTTCTAGGCTAAGGCAACTGAGTCTCAGAGAGGAGAAACGACACAGCAAGACACACGACACAGCCGGAAAGTGCACACTTGGGAGTGGGACTCATATCCTGCACCCTGCACATCTCTGGGTCCCTAAATGTCACTGCATTTTTCCATCTCAACTGCAGAAGCCATGGGGGAAAAGGGCCTGTAGAAGCCAAAAGGACAGGGTTTGCATCCCAGGGCCCAGTCTGTAGAAGAGCCTGGGGCAAGCAGCAGAAAGTTACCCACTGGTGGAAATGTCCAGGCTGCCTGCTCTGGAGAGACTTACTCTGGGCCCTGGTGCTCCTATTTTGCACTGTTGAGCTGCCCTGGGTGGGCCACAGGGCTAAGGCCGAATGGTGCTTTGGGATTAAATCCACTGGATTTGGGTTTTGAAATCACCACTTAAATACCTATGACTTTGGGCAGCTTCCCTGAGTCTGTGAGATGGAGTAGAGATAACAGCTCCTCCACCCATGAAGGGGTCTGGTCTGGGAATCAAATGAGATTTGAGTGACCTGCCTGGTACTACCCGAGCTCTAGAACAGTCAAGGGAAGGCGCCGCCTATTGGTCCTTATGTGCATTCAGGTTGAGGAAGCGTTTTTGACAGCAATGCCTTTCACTTCCCGCTTATCACCTGGAGGTCCAGAGAGGTGTCTCAGTCCTCATTTTGTTCCCTTTTGTACACATGGAGCAGCTGGCCCAGTCCCACATAAGTGAACTCCAGGATGGGAGAGAATGGGTACTGTATCATCATCCTGACATGTGTGACAGAAAGCAGAGGAGACACCATGACGTATACATGGATTCCCCTGGGACCACGTATGGTGGTGTCCCAGTAGGATCTGTTCTCAGTGTGTCCTGGAGGCCTGAGGACAGTGCTCTAACCTTAACCTGCATAGTCAAGAATCCAGTCAGTACCAGCAGCTCCCACCCAGCCTCAGTGCCACACTCCTGCCCAGGTGCCCAGCTCCTCCACCTGCCTGGGAACCATAGCATACATCCTACACAGCAGCTCTGGAGGGAGGGTGGAGGAAGGCATCGTGGTCCCCTCCAGACCCTGAGGACAGGGCTAACACCCTTGAGAGGGTGGGTGGGCCAGAGGTGGATGGATCTGCATCCCTATGGTCTTGGGAATGGGAGGAGAAGCCCCCCTGGGGGCAGATGGGGAGGTTGGAGGGACCCTGGCAGGAGGAGCTTGGTGGGGCTCGAGGTTGCCCCCAGTGGATAGAAAGATTGCTTTCCCTTCTTTGTCTGCAGAGTCAAGAACCCTGGGAGAGGACACAGTGGGGCAGATGGTGATCAGTGTCCTTGGGGAGTCAGCCACCTTGCCCCTGGATGTCCCAGCAGAGCAGGAGGTAGAGTATGTTATGTGGAGCTTTCCACCAGGACCAGCAGGCAAACCAGTCCTAACTGAAGAGACTCCAGGGCCCTACAGCCACAGACTGAGCATACCCCACCATGCTACTCCCTTCAGATCAGCCCCCTGGGGCTGCAAGACTTAGGCGTCTATAGAGCCCAGATTATCCTGTGCATCCCCCCAAACAACATCACCAAGGATTTCACCCTATGTGTCTAAGGTGAGGAGGGGTGGACAGCCCCACCTTTGAACTCTGACCTTTCCTCTTGACCAATTCAGAGCCTTCTCATAACTTGAGCTCTCCCTTCTTGGCACAGAGAGGCTGCAGGAACCCCGTATCTCTGCCAGTGCCCGGATCAAGAGCGATGGGACCTGTTTGCTCACCCTGGTCTGCTCCCTGGAACAGGTGTTAGAGGATGTTCAGTACAGCTGGGACCCCCACAGCCAGGAGGCTGTTGTGTCCCATGGGGGAACCACTCTCGGTACCTCTTGGAAATCGGGTGATAGTGACAGCTACTGCTGTACTGCCAGCAACCGCATCAGCCAGAGCTCCAGCTCCATCCTCACCAGACCCCTGTGCTCAGGTAACAGCTTCCTCTGTGAACCACTTCCTCCCGGGGCACCTCAGACCCCATTCTCAGCACCCATGCTGTCCTTACTCTTGGGTCTTGGATCTCGGAGCAGTTGAAGAGAGAGAGGGAAAGAGAGGGGCAGGTTTAACCTGCAGGAGGGGGTGTCTCTGAGGAGGTAGAAGGCAGGGATTCAGGGACAACCCCCCCAGGGCCCTGCTCTGTCCACCTGCTTTCTGCCAGCCCCCAGAGACTTGCTGGAGACTCGGTGGGGCTTTGGTTTGTTCTTGGGACTCCCAGGGGGAAGGTGCTTCCCTCAGATTCTCTGTCCTGCAGAGCCCACTAAGCAGGAATCCCAGACCCCGTGGCTGTCTTCAGAGAGGAAACCCCCACACCCCTGGCCAAGAGCTGCTCTTAAAGGAACCTGAGCCCATGCTTGTCTGGTGGGGAAGCAACAGCCTCCCCTCACCCCTTCCTCTTTCAATGCCGACACACCTCACCTCAGCAGGAAACCGTTTGGCCCAGGCACACCCTGTCCCTTTCCTCGGTTACTTCTGAAACCGTGGTCTCCACATCTTGGGTTTTTCAGCCACAAGCTCTGCTGGTTTGTCGCCAGGACATCCTGATGGCTGAGTTCAGTGACCACACCTGAATTCTCCCAGCACTGACACGCTGGCCTGCTCTCAGCAGGCGTGGGTGGCTATCTCCTGGGACCTCTTCCCCTTCTGTCCTCCTCAGGACCTGTGCTGCTCCTCACTCATGCCTTTTCCCACTTCCCTTCTTTTCTTTCTGTTACCAAGTCCGAAACACAGGTGCCATTCAGAGCCTCTCTCCCTCCCCACAACTGCCTCCGTGGCTCACACTTTCCCTTTATTCCTTGCTTGGCCCTGACATTGCCTCCCAACTACTTTCTCCTAACGTTTCCCCTTTCTAATTGTCTTCCTAATCATTGTGCCAGAATTAGTTCTAAATTAAGAAATAGTTCTGGGCCAGCCCCGCGGTTCAATAGGCTAATCCTCTTGCCTGCGGCGCTGGCACCCGGGTTCTAGTTCTGGTTGGGGTGCCAGATTCTGTCCCGGTTGCTCCTCTTCCAGGCCAGCTCTCTGCTGTGGCCCGGGAGTGCAGTGGAGGATGGCTCAGGTGCTTGAGCCCTGCACCCACATGGGAGACCAGGAGAAGCACCTGGCTCCTGGCTTCAGATCAGTGTGGTGCGCCGGCTGTAGCACGCCAGCCACGGTGACCATTGGAGGGTGAACCAACGGAAAATGAAGACCTTTCTCTCTGTCTCTCTCTCTCTCTCACTGTCCACTCTGCCTGTCAAAAAAAAAAAAAAAAAAAAAAGAGATAGTTCTGCTTAAAACTGTAATGTTGGCAGGCCAGTGCTCTAACCTAGCAGGTTAAGTCACTGCATCCCATACTAGAGTGCCAGTTTGAGTCCTGGCTATTCTGTTGCCAATCCAAGAAGGCAGAGGATGATGGCCCAAGTACTTGGGCCCTGTCACCCACATGGAAGACCAATGGATAGAGTCCAGAGCTCCTGGCTCCAGCTTGGCCCAGCTCAAGCCACTGTGGCCATTTGTGGAGTGAACCATTAGATGGAACATCTCTCTCTCTCTCCCTCTTTCTCTCTGTCTCTCCATTACTCTGTAATTCAAATAAATCATCTTTTTAAAAAGATGTAATGTCATAGGGGATGGGGAGATGTTGATCAAAGTGTATGAAGTTTCAGACAGCTAGGAGGATAGATCTTGGGATGTGTCTCACAGCAGGGTGACTATGGTCATTAGTGGTGTATTATATACTTAAAAACGCCTAAGAGAATAGATTTTAAGAGTCTCAAAAAAAAAGGTAAGCAAGTAAGGCGATGGCTATATGAAATGTCTTGATTTAATCATGTCACATTGTACTTGTGTGTATATGAGTTGTGTGTGTGTGTGTGTGTACATCAAAGCATCACAGTGGGAGTGGGTGTTTGGTGTAATGGTTGAGATGCTACTACTTGGAAAACTCACAACCTATATCAGAGTGTCTGGGTCTGAGTCTCAGCTCCACTTCCAAAGTAGCTTGCTGCTAATGTACACCCTAGGTGGCAGTATGTGATGGAGCAAGTATTTGGGTCCTTGTCTATCTGAGACCTGGATTGAGTTTTGGGTTTCAGTCTTTGGTCTGGCTTCAGCTCAAGCTCTCATAGGCATCTAGGAAGTGAATAAGCAGATGGGAGATCACTTATCACATGAGTGTATGCATTTATGATTTGTTAATTTAAAATAATATAAATGGTGATTTTTTAAAGACTTTTTTATTTACTTGAAAGGCAGAGTTACAGAAAGGAGAGAAAGAGAGAGAGAGTGAGAGAGAGAGAAAGAGATGGAGAGGGAGAGATCTTCCATCTGCTTGTTCACTCCCCAAATGACCACAACAGCTGGGGCTGGGTCTGGCCAAAACCAGGATCCCAGAGCTTCTTCCAGGTCTCTTGCCCGTGTGTAGGAGCCCAAGCACTTGGGTCATCCTCCACTGCTTTCCCAGCACATTAGCAGGGAGCTATATTGGAAGTTGAACAGCTGGGTCTCGAACTGACACCCATATGGGATATTGGCACTGCAGGCAGTGGCTTTACCCACTATGCCACAGCACCAGCCCCTCAAAGATAAATTTTTAAAGTTAAAAATGCCTTCCCACTATCTAAGATATAAGAATTTCAGTGTCCATTTATTTAAGCAATTGGTGTTTAGTGAGCATCTTTTATGCACCCAGTTCTGTTCCAGCCATTGGAGATGCAGTGAAGTCCAAGTAAACCCTAACCTCTCATGGTTGGAATCATCACAGCCTGCATCTGACTAGCTTTTTGACCATTTGTCTTCCAGACAGCCCTGGTCAATGATTTTAAGGGAGTCTTGGGATGTACAAATACATCACTGAACGTGCTGCTTTATGTGTCTGTTACCCCCCGCTGAACAAGGAGCAAAGGCTATGATAGGTGCTAAAAAGTGTAGGTCCAAAAAAAAAGTATTTAAGGAGTAAGTGTGAGTTATGAGACACAAGGAGCCATGGTGGTTGGCTTCAGAGTCTCACCTTCTTCCTCTCCCTCTTTGGGGCCCAGAGGCTGTTTCAGCTCCATCCCCAAATTTGGCTTCCTAAAAGAGCCTCCAGCTCCCACTCAAATCTCTGGCTTTTTGTCAATGAAAATTCTTCCTCTTGTTTCCCTGCCTTTCCATTTCTTCTCTCCCTTTTAGTCCAATTCCTAACCTGTGGTCATTGTTCATTCAGCCTTCTTCCTACCCTGGTCCCTGAGAAAAGGATTTCTTCTCCTTTTCATCCTGGGAGTTTGGGGGACTGAATAGCACCTTGACCTTGGAGAAGCCCAGAAGAGGACTGGGAGTAGACCGTTACCCTCAAGACACAGAGATGAAGACATTGCACAAGGAGCTGCTGAGCCAACCTCTCCTGTTGTGAGTGGGCGAGGGACATTGATACAGCTGGGGGCAGTAAGCCTATTTCATTTACAAATAGAGTTCAGAGTTCCAGGGAAGCTGCCACATATCTTCTGCAGAAAATCCTCTGTTTATATTTTTGTTGAGAGTGTTTTCAAGCATCAGAGAGAATATGGAGCATATTCATTTAAGAAACATTGAATAGTCAGAAATGTAAAAGTTAAATACAGTAATGAAGTGTTGTACATGTAATTTTGTTGTGCTTTTTGTCAACGTTGAAGTAAATGGTTCAGAAGGCCCAGCTGCAGGTTAAATGTCATGTCCCAGGAGCACTTGACTATCTGTTAATAGTTGGTCTTCTTGTTTATAATCATTGTATTGTTCAAAATAATTGGTTGGGAGATCATTAACCCAGGAGGTCTCCAGTTTTCTGGTAAACAAACAGAAACCCAACTCAGAGCTACTTACCTAACCAGAATCCACCAGCCTCTCACCAGGGACTTCCCACTTTGACCAATCAGGTATTTTCTTTGCCTTATTTCTGTGCACAGCTAATCAAGGTTTTCCCTGGTATCCTTGGAGTGGAACCCTGAACCGCTTGTGGTCTGGTGCTGTCCAACTCATGAATTACTGTTGACTCAACTAAACTCTTTAAAAATTTAACAAATCTAAATTTATCTTTTTGAAGTTCCCAGTGCAGTCTTGTCAAAGCACTTACCACAGTTCACACTTATGTACTTCTTTGTTGGCTCACTTGTTTGCTGGGTGTCTCCCCCATAAG
Organism: Lepus europaeus; assembly: GCF_033115175.1. Lineage (NCBI taxonomy): Eukaryota > Metazoa > Chordata > Mammalia > Lagomorpha > Leporidae > Lepus > Lepus europaeus. The sequence goes on along the minus strand of NC_084831.1, from coordinate 126,098,738 downwards.
ACCTACAGCTCAGGGAGAGCAAGAACTATTTTTGTTTTCTTCACAGCTGCAACCTTAGAGGGTGTTAGAGTATTTGGCTCATGGCAGATACTTTGATGTTTATTGAATGGATGAATGAATGGATGGATGGATGAAAGTTAAAAATGTTTTTTTCTTTAAGGTTTTATCAGGAGGTTACATAAAGATCTGGGGCCTATACTGTTGTGTGTGGAAGATAGAAATGGAATCTTTATCTGAAAAATTTCCCTGGATGTTCAACAGAAAATAAAAGGTAAAGTTAAAATAAGAAGACAGGGACCAGCGCTGCGGCTTAGTTGTCTAAGCCTCCTCCTGCGGTGCCAGCAACCCACATGGGCGCCGGTTCTAGTCCTGCTGCTCCACATCTGACACAGTTCTCAGCTATGGCTTGGGAGAGCAGTGGAAGATGGCCCAAGTGCTGGGGCTCCTGCACCCACTTGGAAGACCCAGAAGAAGCTTATGGCTCTTGACTTCAGATTGGCCCAGCTCTAACCATTGTGGCCATCTAGGGGAGTGAACAGCAGATAGAAGACCTTTCTCTCTGTCTCTCCCTCTCACTGTCTGTGACTCTATCTCTCAAATAAATAAAATCTCTTTTTAAAAAATAAGAAGACGGGCATTTCTATTTTGTTTTGCTAGCACGCTGCTCTGGAGTGCTAGGTAGGTTGATCAGAGTTTGAACCATATACCAGCAACTGAACCAAAGTTAAATTTAAATAAGGGGGAAACCTTGAACTTCTCCCCTTTCTCACTCTCACTCTCAGTTGATTTCATTGTTTCCTATCTCAGTGCAACGAGAATCCACAAACTCCACCCATTACACACAAGTTTCCAGTCAAGTCATAAGTGACTTATTCTGAAATACAGAAAGAGCAGACAGAATCGCAAGATTTTTGTGGAAAGCTTCTGACATGAACGTCTCCAAACCAACAGCATGAGGTGGAGGTAGGAGGTCAGAACTTGTTAGAAGAGAGAGAAAACAGGGAGCAGGAGAAAATTAAATAAAACCACCAATACCCATACTTAATATTCCTAGGGACATGTGAGGAGATATTTCATTTCAAGTAGGAACAGAATGGCAGAATAAGAAAAAACTGAGAAATCAGAGAATGAGAGCTGTACAAAATGAAACAAATATGGCAGCAGAAAAAAATTTTTTTAAATCAACGTGATTTTTAGAAAAATAAATTGGGGAACCATCTCAGAACAAAAGAGAAAAAGGTGGAAAATGGAAGGGGAGAACTGAGACAGCAGCCCAACAGCTGAACCCCACAGTTTGTGAAAAGAAAGAACAGAGAAAACAGAGGGAGAAATTTAGGAAAGAGCTAACGTAACTATCGTTTTTTTCCTTTAAAATAAAGAACAAAAGAATATAGAGGATTAGGAGCCAGATCATCTTCTCCCTGGCAGGACAGGAACTCAACAAATAACGTCTGAAACCAAGAAAGGGCAGGACAGGTAAGTCATTCTTACATAACAAGGAGATAGCATCAGAAACGCTCCAAGGAGTCCCCTGTGTGGAACAACAGTACTGGGTGTGGTGTGGCAGAGCTTTGCTGGTTTTTATGATAAGTCAATGGTACTAGTTGAATTTTAGAAACATATCTACACACACACTACTTTTAAAATATTTTTAAAGGGAGACAAGGACACACAGAAAACTCAAAGGTCTGGGAAACTCACTCGATGGAAACAAAAGCAGGTGAGTGCTGTGATGCGGCAGGGAGAGTGAACAATTTAAACAAAGATGCAGAACTTAATCCATAATGGCTGGAATTGAAATGAACTTAGAGTTGGATCTTCTCACCAGAACTAGCTCAAATCATGCATTTAACAGAATTCATTGCTACCAGCTAGTTAATACTCGGGCGTACATAGGATTTCCTAGCTGGGAAAGCAACTCCCGGGCCGCCAGGACCTTGCTTATTTTTGCACACGGACATCAGTCACCTCAGGTAGCATAATCTTTGAAAGCAAGCACAGCTGTGGAAGGCACAGCTCCACGGAGGCAAACCTCTGTCGCTCTGCACCTGAAGAGAGCCAGCCCACCTGAAGCCGCAGGCAGCAGGAGAACTGTGAGAGGGCCGGCGTCATGGTGCAGAAGGTTAAATTGCTACCTAGGATGCTGATGTCAGCATCCCATATTGGAGCACCGGTTCTAGTCCTAGCTACTCTGCTTCTGATCCAGCTCCCTCCCAATACACCTGGAAAAGCAGCAGATGATGGTCCAAGTACTTGGGCCTGGGAGACCCTGATGGAGTTCCTGGCTCCTGCCTTCAGCCTGGCCCAGCCCCAACTGTTACAGCCATTTGGGTGTTGAAGCAGCGGATGGCAGATCTCTTTTTCTGTCTGTCTCTCCATCTCTCTGTCACTCTGCCTTTCAAATAAATAAATCCTTAAAGGCCGGGAGGTGGGGGAGGAAGGGCATGGAATTCTGTGTTGTGGTGTCTGTTTTTGAGAAGTAGCAGTGTTTTGTGGAAATGGGAAAATGGGGGGCTGATTCCTGATGGAAAGGTCCTGCGATGCCAGAGGAGAATGGCCCAAATCCCACCGCTTACCCCGAGCAGCAGGGCACGTGGTGCCTGTCGCACATTTTAGGTACGGGGTCTGAGCTGTATGGATGTGGGCAGCACCCACCTGCCTGTGCTGCAGGAAGATGGAAACAGGGAGAAAGAGGAGGGAATGGCTGACTGGCCCTTGGCAGTGAACTGATCACCGTCCAGTGAAAGGGCATGTTGGCAGTTCAGGCTGTTTTGAAACCAATGGATGGAAAGCTCGCTTGCTCTTCCCAGCTGAGAAGTGAACAGGTCTCCACAGCCTGGCTTCCCCATAGCTTCGTCCATCCTGAACCCTGAAGGGCAGCTGGCCTTCGTGCTGCCATTCTATAGCTCCTGTGGGTCTCCTCTGGCAATATTTTGCCTTCAAAACTATTCTTTTCCTCTGAACTCTCCTTAGACTCTCCTCCAGATTCTACTGACCGGCATCCTCCTTCAAAAGCCTGAAGAAACAGATCCCGTTCAGCAGTTTGACTCACAGAAACATTGCCCTCATGACGTTTAATGTGCAAATATTTTCATAAGGTTTTGAAATGTTTTTGACAACAAAAAATAAAGCAAATTAAAAAACTGAGGTGGGCATTGTGGAGCATAGGGTTAAGCCATTGCTTGGGATGCACACATCCCCTATTGGAGTTGCCTGGGCTCAAGGCCCTCCTCCTCTTCTGATCCAGCTCCCTGCTAATGTGCATCCTAGGGGGCAGCAGGTAATGATCCAAGTACTTGGGTCTCTGCCATCCACATGGGAGACCCAGATGGAGTTCCTGGCTGCTAGCTTTGGCCTGGCCCAGCTCCTGGCTGTTGCAGGCATTTGAGAAGTGAACCAATTGATGTAAGACATCTCTTTCCCTCCTCCCTTTCTCTCTTTCTCTTTCAAATAAAAATAATAAATAAACTTAAAATCCTGACTAATAAAATGTCTGAATTTGTACACTGTTAGCCAGCTGGTGCCAGGAGGGGGCAGCAGCGAGCTGACCCAGGGCTTCCTGCGTGGCTTGGTGGAAAACCCTGTTACCACTAACTTGCCCCATGATCTTGTTTTCAGTTTTCTCTCCGAGCTCTTGAGTCTCTTTGAGGCCCCCAAATGCTGTGTGTGAGTTTTAAATCGAGCTTGACATTTATTTAGGCTAAGGGGCAGAACAGAGGGTGAAACAGACAAAAGTGCCCTACTCTTAGGAGGTTCACATTCCCGTGGGACTTCCAGGGTCCTGCAGGTGCTGTAGGTAGGGATGGGGAAGATGTGAGGCCTGGGGAAGAAGACGGACCAGGACTTGATCAGTGGCCCCTACATAGGTTCAGGGACCGGGAGAAGCAGGAAACTGTTTTGGATTCACAGAGGCCAAGTGGGGGTTGAGAACAGGTTCCCCACCCTGCCAGAAAAGAGAGGGTGGTTGGTGGCTGCCTGACTGACCAAGCGGAGACAGAGCAGAGCTGTACCCACAGGACAATTGTGCCTAAAATATCTCCAGAACCAGAAAGCCTGCTTCACACCCCCTCACCAGGGCCTGCCTCTGCTCCTGGGAAGGGGCACATATCCTTACACGCATGGCTCCTGGGAGGACACACACAGGATAAGAGAAGGAGGAGTCAGAGTGAGCACCAGAGGAGCGGGGGCTGGGAAGGGGAGCACGAGCTTAGGGCTGGGGTTGCTTCCTGAAGGCTTGTACGGATGAATGGATGAGACGGGGGTTATTAACTACTCCACCTGTCTGCGAGCAGGGTCGGACACACACTCAGCATTCCAGCGATCTCATTCACAGCTGTTCTCAGGTCTCTGATGACATTTTATACTTAGAGTTCTGGAGGCTGGGATCTGAAGGGAATCTATAGAAATGCACAGTGGTTTTCTTAATAGAGAGTAAATTGTGGGAGTGATCGTGGTGTTGTAAAACTCTGCTAATCCTTTATGTGTATGATGAACTCACGGGAACGCTGTGAGATTCTGTCTTCACATTTTGTAAGAGAGGAAGCTGAGGTTGGGAAAGCTCAGCACGTTGCTCCTGGCCATAGGATCAGGAGGAGAGAGATGATGCCCAAAGTTGCTTTCCTCTTCCTTTATGTCTCCCATCACCTCAGTTCTCAAGGTGGCAAACGTAATGCAGATTAGTGGTTGACCTCTGATAGGAACACGAGATGTTTCTTCTCTTTCTCATTTTAAGCTGTCCTTCAATTTTCTCCCTGGTTCTCTTAGTCAGTTCACCCCTGGGTTTTTATTCTGCCTAGTTTGGGTTGGAAGTGTTGTGGAAGAACAAGAGCAGGAACTTTGTGCGGCCCCAAGCCCTAGGTAGTCATGGTCTCCACTGCTGTCTCCTCTTAACTCTCTGCTTTTCCTCCACAACTTGCCTTGCAGGCCACCCATCTTTGAAGACTGGATCTCAGTGGCTGGCGCCATGCTGCAGTACATGAATCCTCTGCCTGCGGTGCCGGCATCCCATATGGGCGCCGGTTCTAGTCCGGGCTGCTCCTCTTCTGATCCAGCTCTCTGCTGTGGCCTGGGAAACAGTAGAAAATGCCCTAAGTGCTTGGGCCCCTGCACCCATGTGGGAGACCCAGAAGAAGCACCTGGCTCCTGGCTTTGGATCGGTGCAGCTCTGGCTGTTGCAGCCATTTGGGGAGTGAACCAACGGAAAGAAGGCCTTTCTCTCTGTCTCTCCCTCTCTGTCTGTAACTTTACCTCTCAAATAAATAAATAAAATCTTTAAAAAAATAAAAGACTGGATCTCAGCTCTTAGCCTCAGCTCTGCCTCTGCCTCACCTTCATCTCTTTGTGACCTTGCTTGCTTTCTGCCTAGGCTAACTGAGCTCCAGGACAGAGCTGGAAGCAACCCTGTTGGAGCTGGGCCAGTCTTGCACATACTATACCTTGGCAAAAGGAAAACAATTCTCAGTTCCAGTGATGGCTAATTTTATGTGTCAACTTGACTGGATTAAGGGATGCCTAGGTAGCTGGTAAACCATGATTTCTGGGTGTGTCTGTGAGGGTGTTTCCAGAAGAGACTAGCATTTGAATCAGTTGTCTGAGTAAAGAAGGTTGCCCTTACCAATGACAGGGCATCGTCCAGTCTACTGGGGACCTGAGTAGAACAGACAACCAGAGAGAATTTCACCTCTCATCTCTCTGTTTGAATGAACACATCCGTCTTTTGCCCTTGGACATCAGCAGTCCTGGTTCTCAGAGAGAGAGAGAGAGAGAGATCTTGTTGACTACTCAAGTGCCTGCAGGGGCCTGAAGCCAGGAGCTGGGAACTCAGTAAATCCAGGGGTGGCAGGAACCCAACTACTTGAGCCATGCTTCTTGCCTCCCGGGGTTGCATTAAGAGGCAGCTGGAGTTAGAAGCTGCAGCCAGGCATCAAACCCAGACATACCAGAGTCTCAACTGCTAGACCAAGCAACTATTCCAACACACCTTTCTTTTGTGAACTTTTCACTTCAGTTTTTTAATATCTATTGATATCCCACTCTCCTACCAGACCTGGAGCTCCTGGAAGTATGGAGGCATACTGTAGGCACATTAGAAATGTTATTTGAAATAATGAATATTTCCAGTTAAAGATGGCCAGCATCAGCATTTACTTTAAATAATAGATCTGATACTAATCAATTAATACTAACCAAAGCAGTAATTTTTGTGAGTCAAAACAAAACAAAACAGCCTTTTTCCTGAAACCGTGTCTTCCAGTAATTCTGCAAAATGACAAACGCAAAATATACAGACTTGTTCCTTTGGCTACATACATGCACATTTACAAGGATGGTGATATTGTAGCCATCAAGAGAATGGGTACTGTTCAGAAAGGCTTACTCCATGTGTGTTACCATGGCTAAACTGGAAAGGGCCCACGGTGTTACCCAGGATACAGTGGCACTGCTGTGAACAAACAAGAGCTGAACTCTTGATAAGAGACTTAATGTGCATATAGAGCATATTCAGCCTGCTAAGAGCCCAGGTAGCTTCCTGAAATGTGGCAAGGAAAAAAGATCAGAAAAAGAAGGTGAAGAGAAAGGTCACTAGGTTCAGATGAAGTGCCAGCCTGCTCCACCTGGAGTGGCCCACTTTGTCAGAAGCAGTGGAGAGGAGCCTGAGCCGCTGGAACCCATTTCCTAGGAATCCACGCATAGGAAGTACAAAAGGAAAACAAAGGGTCTCTGGACTAAGAAAAAAAAAAAAAAAACTGAATAAAACAATCAACCCATACAACTAACAAAACAAAAGCTCTTTTGACTTCAGTAACATCATGTAAAATGGTTGTGTCTGTAAGAAGGATTAAATTAGTACTCATATAAGTATATGGGTGTACATGTATATTTTTCTAAAAGTTTATGGAAAACAGAATTAAAACATACTTTTATTCTGCCACTAATAGATTTTGAAATCTCTGTGGTTTTTTCCTAATATACATTTTTCTCATTCTTTTATTTATTTTTATGTACAATTTTTGTTTATATATGGTGAGTAAATGTCATGAATTTCATATATATTTAGGAGCATAGTGATACTTCCCACCCTACCTGCCCTCCTGCCCACACTTCCACTCTCCTTCCTTCTTCCTTTCCTATTCTTTCTTTGAATTTGTACAATGACATGCTTTCAGTTTATTTTATAATCATAAGATTAACCTTCCACTAAGTAAAAAATTCAACAAATAGTAAGAAGAATAAAAAATATACTGTTCCTGTGCTGGTACTGTGGCATAATGGGCTAAGCCTCTGCCTGTGTTACAGGCATCCCATATGGGTGCCAGTTGTGTCCCAACTACTCCTCTTCCGATCCAGCTCTCTGCTATGGCCTGGGAAATGGAAGGTAGCCCAAGTTTTTGGGCCCCTGCACCCATGTGGGAGATCTGGAAGAAGCTCCTGGCTTCTGGCTTTGGATCAGCTCAGCTCTGTTGGTTGTGCCCATTTGAGGAGTGAACCAGAGGCCTTTTCTTTCTGTCTCTCCCTCTCTTTGTCTGAAACTCTACTTCTCAAATAAGTAAATAAATAAATCTTAAAAAAAAAACCAAAATAACAGCACTGTTCCTCAACAGTAGAGACAGGGTTGTAAAAAAATAATCAAATCTCAAAATGTCAATTTCACTCATATACATTGCATTTTTTTGTACTCTATTAGTTACCACAAGTCAGGGAAAACATACGGTATTTGTCTTTTGGGGACTGGCTTATTTCACTAAGTATAATGGTTTCCAGTTCTATCTATTTTGTTGCAAAAGCAGGATTTCATTCTTTTTTATGGCTGGGTAGTATTCCATAGAGTATATATACAACATTATCCAATCATCAGTTGACAGACATCTGGGTTGATTGCATATCTTAGCTATTGTGAATTGAACAACAGTAAACAGGGGTATGAGTAACTCTTTCATATGCCGATTTCATTTCCTGTGGGTAAGTTCCCAGGAATGGAATGGCTGGATCATATGGTAAATCTATTTTTAGATTTCTGAGGAATATACATACTGTCTTTTGCAATGGCTGTACTGGTTTGCATTCCCACCAACAGTGGTTTAGGGTACCTTTTACTTCATATATACATTTTTCATAAAGTTTTTGAAGACCAATATACATACACATGAATATATGCTAAGTGCTTGGCATACAGTCAAATGCTTCAACTATTTTAGGTTGTCGTTTTGTGACTTATCAACTCCTCTCTCTTACTGGCCATCTTCTTGACAGATTGAGGTAAGGAGGGTGATTAAGATTATAGCTAGTTAGAACTCAAAGCATCTTTAGAATTTATCTTCATGCACATGCACTGAGAAGACTTACAGTTACTATCTCCCTCTCCTGGGGATGGAATATGAGGGAAAGGGGTTGTACTACCTCCTGGGTTACAGTCTGTGATAGGTAGTTTCCCCACTATGAGGTTCTTGCTTCTAGGGTCCTGCCTCCTCATGTGCCTGGCTACCTCTGTATAATGAGCATTACTTATGAAAGATTATTTGTAGGAAAAATTTGAGACCTAGTAATATGAGTTTCTTCTAGTGATGATCTTTTCTCCTACCAGGTTCTTGTGGATACCAGCAACCTTGGATCCCTTTAAACTAGTTTCCAGACTTGAGATTTTCTTGGCTATAAAGGTGACTTCAAGCTGACAAAGTCAGGTATACCTCTTGTTTACCCTTTCTCCTAGGATAAGCCTTTAGAGTCCCAGGTCAAAGCAACAAGTGACTTATTGGGTCTCTAACGTTGGTGACCCTGGACTTGAAATTGTGTCCCTACAGTCCCAAGAGACTGTGAGAAGCTAAGGTCAGCCTTGTAGCCCCTTTCAGATGAGAGAGATCTCTTTTGCCTTTAAATATCTCTTGAAACTACCCTTCATTCTCCCTTGCCATCCTGACATCCTGTCCAACATCTCCTGGACCATTGCAATAGTCTCCTGAGTGGTTTGCCTGTGCTAAGCCTTGACCCTCTACAATCTGTTTCTCATCCTGCAAGTCATGAAATTCTAGAAGCACAAGTTCCTCTGGTCTAGCTATACTAACTTTGTATTACTAGGTTCTCTACCCACAGGGTCTTTGCACAGGTTCTGCCCACTGACTAGAAGAGAGCTTTCACTTTCCCCACTTCTTGTAACTAGCTCTATTTCTCTTTCGATCGCAGCTCAGTCCTCACTGTTTTGGAGATGCCTTCTCTGATCTTGGGAAAATACCTTGTTCTACATTAGCATGGCCCCACAGACCTCTCTCTCATACCAGTCCTCACTGCTGCAGTGTAATTTTCAGGATCATTAGATTGGCCTCGCTAGTTAGAGACCTCTGCTTTGGCTCCTATTGTTTCTCCTGTGTTCAGGACAGTGCCTGGCATTTCGTGGTGCCCCATGAGGACTGCTGAATGAGTAAATGAGTGAATGCATGTGTGCATGAATGAGTGATGCCTCCTGGATGCTGTACAGGCAGCTTCTTACTCCTCTTACCCCAGCTCCCTGAGCTTTCTGCGCTTGAGAACCGTTGGCCACACAAGTCCCAGACCACAAGCTACGGGCTGTATGTTTGTGTGTGCAGTGTGGCTTCTCGCCCTAACGAGTTGGTGGTTTCCTCTGCTGCTGGTTGAGCTCGTGAGCCAAAGCCTGTCTACAGCTGGCTTTGGAAATACCTGCCTGAGTTTCCAGACTCCAGATCTCTGGTCTCCCCCAAGGCCCCATTTCATCACTGGTTAAAAATGGGGGGTGGACGAAGATTAGAGATGGGAAACGGGCACTCCCTTGACTTGCATCCTCTGGTCTGCTTTAACACAAACCAGGAGGAAAAGAAAGCTCGGCATCAGAAGCAATGGGTGGCAGGCCTATTAATGGCTGATCTGTACAGTGATCTGCCCTCAAGGAGACCCAACAGGCCAGTCCACTGCAGTGGCTTTCAATGTGGTAAGCCTGGGCTTCAGCAGAAGTCAGCTTGTGAAGAGCCCTGGCAGCTCTGCCAAGAGTTGGATCACTGGAAATGGACCTGCCCTGGAGTCGAAGGATGCCCAGGTCAGAGCCACAGATCTTATTGGCTCTAAGCTGAAAAGCCCTTCACTCAGCCCAACTTCCAAAGTGACCACTGCAGCTGAGGGGATGGTCAAGTAGGGTCAGCAACATTGCAGGCAGAACTGTAAATTTCTTGTTAGAGATGCCCCCTGCCTTTACCTGGCCAGCTCTCCTCCCAGGCCAGCCAAGTAATGAAAGTCAACAGAGTGCCTTCCCCTAGGAGGTTCACACCTCCCTTAGGATATACCCCATGTGAAGAGATAGATAGGTCTGGGCCTCTGAATTTACAAGGCCTGAAGCCCACCAGATTATTATCAAGCCCCTTCTATCAGGTTCTATTTGCCTCTCAATCAGAAAACTTAATTGTAGCTTAGACAGCACCTTTCTTAGCTCCTCTAATAATGACTCTGTCCTTTGTTCTAGGCCCTGTCTAGTGCACTTGGGCCTCATTCCTTTGTAATCATAACCTCTGCTCTACCACCAATGGCTCTACTCCCAACCTGTGTGTACTGATGGTCCTCTTCCCCACTTAATGCTGTATAATGGTTCAAACCTGGTAAATGCAACTCTTAGGATCATTGGTTACTATCCTCACTCTGTCTTTTATGACCTTGTCTAAATATGATCAGAGTTGGCAAACTTGGAAGGCTTCCATAGCCTTGGCAACTCATGACGACAGCCTAGGATGGTTACTGGCGCCATAAACTAGAGTGTCAATTTGTTGGGTCAACAACAGGAGGCACTGTGCACTTGCTCCTCATGTGGGATCTCTGTCCTTAATGTGCTGTCCATTTTGATTTAATGCTATAACTAGTACTCAAACAGTATGTTTCACTTTGTGTTTCTATGTGGGTGCAAACTGTTGAAATCTTTATACTAAATTGATCTTCTGTATATAAAGAGAATTGAAAATGAATCTTGATGCAAATGGAAGGGGAGAGGGAGCGGGAGAGGGGAGGGTTGCGGGTGGGAGGGAAGTTATGGGGGGGGGGAAGCCATTGTAATCCATAAGCTGTACACTGGAAATTTATATTCATTAAATAAAAGTTAAAAAAAAAATGGGGGGTGGAGGAGATAGAGCCGGTTGGGTGATTAACCCCAATTATTTACCATCCGAATTAGCTCTGGGGTAACAGGTGCTTTAGAAAAAACTCAGCGGTCCCCTCCCTCTCCTCCCCCGTCTTCACACTCTCTGATGCTCCCCACAGCCTGTGGCCCCCTCTCTGAGGCACAGTAATCATTTCCTCTGATCATCATGTGAAGGGGCTTCCTCCTTCCCACCACTTCCGCCCTCAGAGGGGCACTTCCTGTCCTTCTTCACCCCACCTTCAACATGAGGGTCTCAGAATTTCCACCTCAACTCCTTCTAGTGGGCAACATATTTTTTTCGCATTCTGCATGTATTTAAAACGTTCTTTCTAGTAATGATTTCTCTTTAAAGAACATTTGAAAAATGTAGACAAGTTGGGAGATCAAGAAAAAGAAAAACAGCTCACCTAAGCTTTCACTCCCCTCTTGCAACCAGTGTTAATGTTTTCATGTTTTTTTCTTCAAAATTTTTGCATGCACAGGTATTTTTAGACATAACTATAATCATACAGTATAATACGTTTCACCTCACTTTTTCCACTTGTGAGGTCATACTATCTTCTGGCTTTGTAACGGATTGTTCTTAAAGCCTGTGTTTATTTACCCTTGCCCTGTTGTCGGACACTGAGGTAGTCCTCAGAATTTCACTATTGCATATAGCAAAATACTGTGAATCTCTTGCTATCTTGTTAGAAAAGACAATAAAGAAGACTTTATTCAAGGGTGGCCACTTGAATGGTGCTTTGTAGCAAAGGAGAGAGATCAGCCCAACTCTCTCACAATGTCTTTTTGAGACAAGATCATGCTCAAGCCCATTCTTTTCCCATAAGCATTGTTGTTAAGTTCTTTCAACATTTTGGGGTGGTCGTGGAATAAATTCCCACCTTCTCCCTTAGTCCTGTTTCTTTTTGCTATACACGATAGGGCTATCATTTTAAGGGCTGATTCTTCATTTCAGTGCTTCTGTTTTATGTCCTTAGTTGGCTTTTAGGAAGTTGTGACCACTGTTCCCTTCCCTAGGTGTCATAGACAATGTGTGATTCTCCTACTATGTGAGAAGCACTTACCATGGCAAACTGCCCCAGAGGGGGTTTCACAGATAAGAAAACATAAGTTTGGGACTGGCGCTGTAGCATAGCTGGTAAAGCAGCCACCTGCAGTGCCGGCATCCCATATGGGTGCTGGTTCAAGTCCCAGTTGCTCCACTTCTGATCTAGCTCTCTTTGGTGGCCTGGGAAAGGAGTGGAAGATAGCCCAAGTGCTTGGGCCCCTGCACCCATGTTGGAGACCCAGAAGAAGCTCCTGGTTCCTGGCTTCAGATCAGCACAGCTCTGGCCATTGCAGCCAACTGGGGAGTGAACCAGTGGATGGAAGATCTCTGTCTCTCTGTCTCTCTATCTGCCTCTCCTTCTCTTTCTGTGTAACTCTGACTTTCAAATAAATAAATAAATCTTAAAAAATACAGGGGTTCAATCCAAGTTTTTAGCCAAGTTCACTTTGCTAGTGGGGGATTTGAACCCAGTCTTGTCCACCTCCAAAGCTAACTCCTGGGGCTGGCTCCGTGGCTCACTTGGTTAGTCCTCCACCTTGCTGTGCTGGCATCCCATATGGGTGCTGGGTTCTAGTCCCGATTGCTCCTCTTCCAGTCCAGCTCTCTGCCGTGGCCTGGGAGGGCAGTGGAGGATGGCCCAAGTGCTTGGGCCCCTGCACCCACATGGGAGACCAGGAAGAAGCACCTGGCTCCTGGCTTCAATCGACGCAGCGCCGGCCATAGCGGCCATTTGGGGAGTGAACCAACGGAAGGAAGACCTTTCTCTCTGTCTCTGTCTCTCACTGTCTGTAACTCTACCTGTCAAATAAAAAAAAAAATAGAGACAAAGCTAACTCCTTCCCTCTAGTCTACGCCAAGATGAGAAGGACCCTGCCCTCCCACGACTGAGTCCGGGCTCACTCCTCATCTGCAGTGGAGGGTGGTTGGCAGAATGGGCATTCTGTTGATTCCTACCTGGTGTTACACTCACTGAAATCTGAAACTTCAGTCAAGTCTCTCATTTTTCTTGGCCTTTATTTCAATATCTGTAAACTGAATGTAAGTACTGCAAACCACCTCTCTTCCCAGGAGCCCTATGAAGGTCTATGGGACAAATTTACATAAAAGTAACCAGCCCCTGTAAAGGATTGTGAGATGGAGGGCGGGGGCTGAGCTGCCGTGCATGAGGAGGTCCTAGATACTTCCCTGTTTTGGGAAGTTCTGGCAGGTGCAACAGGGTAATGGAATCTGAATGATATATATACATATGTTTCCAGTATAGCCAGGTGAACACCCAAGGTCTTACCTGGAAAGTCTGTGATCTTGCTTTAGGAACACTACAAATTAATTTGTGGGTTTGGTTTTCCTTTGACAGAATATTCGGTGGCTCACACTCCTGCCTGAAGAGTCACCTAGATCTGTGCTGAAGGAGATAAAACAGTGTGGCTTGGCAAGCAAAATATCAAAATTTTGATTAAAGACAGAATTGCTAGTATTAACTTTCCTTTTTCCCTTCAGTTTGACTTGATATGGCACTTTTTTTTTTTTTTAAGTGATAAGGCGTTATTGGGGATAGGGCATCAGTCAGAATGGAAGGGACAGAGAGAGAGTGCCCAGTCACTCAGACTGGGGGAGAGCAAGGTTACACAGTTGAAAGGAGAGAATACGGCCAGCACCATGGCTCACTAGGCTGATCCTCCACCTGCAGCGCCGGCACACCGGGTTCTAGTCCTGGTCGGCGCGCCGGATTCTGTCCCGGTTGCTCCTCTTCCAGTTCAGCTCTCTGCTGTGGCCCGGGAGTACAGTGAAGGATGACCCAAGTGCTTGGGTCCCTGCACCCGCATAGGAGACCAGGAGGAAGCACCTGGCTCCTGGCTTCAGATCGGCACAGCGCGCCGGCCACAACACACCAGCCATAGCAGCCATTGGGGAGCTCAGCTGAGAGGCAGAGAGCTGAGCACCGCAATTTTTACTTTAATGCCCTTGTCTGCTACTTCTACCACCTGTGTTAGTTCTGGGTCAGTTTAGGCAGATTGATTTTCCTCCTCATTATGGTTCATATTTTCCTGTTTCTTTGCATGACTGGTAGTTATAGATGCCAGACATTGTGAATCTCACCTTTTAGGGTGAAGGATATTTTTGTGTGCCTATAAATATTTTTGAGCTTTACTATGGAATGTAGTTACTCAGAAATTACTTGATTGTTCCAGATCTCGCTGTGAACCTGTGTTAGAATGAGAGCAATTTTAGTCTCGGGCTGTTTATTTTCCACAGTGGAGGCAAGAATTCCTACATCCTGTGCTCTGTTCCCATGCAGTTTTCTGTTCTGTCTCGGGGAGCAGAGAGCAGTCCCAGACCAGGACAAGCCAGCTCTGGCTCCCTCTCATCCTTTTGGGTACCAGTAGTTTCCCTGCCGCCTTTTGTCCAGGCAGCTATCTCTTTTCTGGTTTTCAGCTGGGTGACCCTCACCACTGTACTGTCCCTGTACCCCTACTCAACTCTGTCCAGCATTGCTGTCCTTGGTTGCCTTCCAGCCAGGGACTGCTAAACCATCACTTCATGGATTCTCAAGCTGGTTTGGTTGTTTCATGCAGTAGTCAGTCTAGCCCCTATGAATCCACACAGAGTGGAATTGGCAGAGTGCACCATTTTTCTGCAGGTGCTCCCTGGTTAGCTCTGTGAACTCGCCACATTAGCCATTTGCCCTTCTGTGCAGTCTGCGGAATGCCTGAGCTGAGGGCTAGTGGATCTGGCACTTATTTACTGAACATTTTGATGTTTTGTTTTCAGGGATTTTTGTACTAGTTTTAATATTTATAAGTGTCACATTAAAATGTTATTTGTCTTGATTGCAGAGTTTTCTAGTGCCCCTTAAATTTTGTGCCCTGGTAGGTTCTTCATTTGCTTGATCTGAGGCCCTGAGGTGGTGCAGTGTCACAGCTGAGGTGGCATCCACACGGGTCACACGTATTCAGTCAATGTTGGGCAAGCTTCGAGTCCTGGCTTTCACTTCTGGATCCCCTTTCAGTGTTTTCCTCCCCACCCCAGCCTCCCAGCACAGTGAGAATTAGGAAAGAAAAAAAACTTTTCTCAATGTACACTGATTTTATTGAAATAAGAAACAGCAGTATTCGGTGCTGTGGCTAAGTCACTGTTTGAGACAGCCATATCCATATTGGAGTGCCAAGTCTGAGTCCTGGCTACAACACTTCCGATTCAGCTTCCCGGAAGCAGCAGGTGACGGTTCGAGTATTTGGATCCCTGCCACCCATGTGGGAGACCCAGATTGAGTTCTAGGGTCTTGTCTTCAGCCAGTCCCAGACCTGGCTGGTACAGGTATTTAGAGAGTGAACCAGCAGGTAGAAGATCTCTCTTTGTGTCTGTCTCTATTTCAATTAAACTGAAAATAAATAAAACTTTCTAAAAATTTTTGTTTTTTCCCAGAAAATCATATTGATACATACAAACATTTCTAGTATCCATCACACAGTCCACAAGGAGGCCAGCCTGACCCTCCTCCCACCGCTTCAGGGTTGAGGGACTGCATCCTGCTTCTGACTTTCATTTCCTCTACCCCTCAGCCCATTCCTTTGGTCTCCCCCTCACTTTTCTCTTGCAAATTTATTTTCTTTGACTTTTTACTTTGGTCATCTTATATTTGAAGGCTTTCCTTCCCCTAGATATTTTCTCCTTTCACAAATTTAAACACACTTTGACCTACTCTACTTCACACCCCCAGCACTGGGACAGTGGATTCCATTTGGTCTTCTCCATTCAAGACATGTGTCAGGGAATCAATCAAAAGCAGCCCTCCCCGACTCCATCCCTTTTCACTTTAAAGAGGAGAGTTCTCAGGGGATAAGGATCATATATGTTTCACTTGCCAGACTGACCTTGTACAAGTTTTCAATAATATTTGTTGAGGAAGTTAAAGTATTTGAAAAGTTCTAGTAACCATCTCCTAAGTCCCACTCTCTGACTCCCAGTCTCCTATACTAGGCCCAAAATCTGCTCTCTGGCTCCATTTCTCCATTGAGATGGGTTCCTGTACAAGTCTTAAGGCATAAGCTATTCTCTTGTAGCACAAGAGCATAAATAAAGCCAGGGCTTGAGGTCTTGGTCCTTGGCCAGGTACATTTCTAGTCTTCACCAATGGTGCCAGCCACCACTTGGGCCTGGATTCTCCTTCCCTGTGTGCACTTCGGCCTTTAAGTCCTGTGGACCCAATACTAGACCCTCTAGTGGTCAGGTCTGCTGTGGCTGTCCATGATGAACCACTTTTTCAAGATGGGTTCTAACCAAGGATAGTAAGCTCAGCCCAGTGCTAGGCACAGTGAGCATGGGTGAGTCCATCAGTAGGGGATCTACATCTGCTTCTGCTGGACGTGCTCTTCTGGCCTTCCAGCCCTCCTGGCAAGCAGACTCTTGGCTTATTCTGACCTCCAAGCTCTGGGGAGAGACAAGACACTAGACTCTGGCTGGGAGCCATTGTTAATATGACAGGGGCTGTCATTAATACCTGTGACACTGATTTACATCTCCATTTCGACAAAGTCACTCCTAAGCTCTTTTCTTGGAGTTCTCTGACAAATTTGCAGCCACATTTCTAAGAAGAAATGTTTGAGAAAATTTCTGAACAGTGAGTAGAATTTTGAGTTCTTAAACCCGGAAGATCATAAATGATAGTTTGTTCTATAAGAAGTCAACATTCCTTGTTAGTCCTTGATGCTTCTGATCAGATCACTGACTTCATTTGATAATTTTTTTTTTAGGCAAAGACTTGATGGAGTACACTGCTGTCTAGATGACATTCTCATTGTTAAATCGCCTTGCTGTGTCTGGTGTCCCAGGCAGTGAGGGGGGATTCTCCACCTGTAGGTAGACATAAGGAAGCAGAGGGCTGGAGTCAGGTGGGGCCCTATATCTTCCATCACTGACACTGCTTTCCTTCAAGGCTCCCCAATCCACACCCACCATGCTCTCTGCCACTGTTTAATCACTCTTAACCTAGAGAAACTATTCTTTAAGTAGAGTCCATAGTTATCTGGCTTAATACTTAATGAATATTTAATGCTTAATACTTGCTGAATACTTAATATTTCCTTGTAATAATTCATCAAAAACAATCTTTACTAAGTCAATTGCCTTCCTCATCATCCCCATCTTTTCAAATCTATTTTGGAGGGGAAGGGAAAGGGAACAGGAAGTTACCATTGCTTCTGCCATGTGTGATCTGTGAAGGAATAGGTCTTAAATCTCACCACATTAGTAGTATGACTGGCAGGAGGGTGAAAATCAGATGTAACATAGTTAGAATAAGGAAAAGGAGTAGAAGTCCCCTCTCCTACATTTTAGTGTCTCGGATCTCAGAAGCAAGCTGCAATCTCCTCCCCACCATCTTTCTCCTCCCAGGGACAGCCTAAGCCATGGCTTTTTCTTCATTCATGATCTCAGTCAGAAGCTTTCTGATTTTCTCTGTCATTCCTATCCAGAACCTTCTTCTCTTCTATTTCCCCCCATTTAACTTGTAAAACACAATTCTCTTCTATTCCCCATATCCTTGCATAACTCTAAGGAAATATCTCGGGGATTTACTAAGGATATCTTTTAATATCGGAGAAGATGAGATTCCTAGGACCAAAAAATGTTAGCCTAAATGTGAACCAGGAAAAGGGATAAGAAAGTAAGATGAAATTCAAATCTAAAGTATTTTACCTTTCTTGGTATCTGCACAGTAGAATACAACATATTTGCTGGATCTTCCTCTGGGCTAGTTTTCTATCAAAAAACAAGCAACAAACAAAAGAAATCATACTCACTCCCTGAGCCACATGGACAAGGACATAGACACTGACTGCAGACAGAGGAAAGCAGAGGTGGGAGAGACAGTGAGAGGAAAGAGACAGTTCTGGAATAGAGGTGGGTAAGTGGGAAGGAAGTGCTCTTTTAGTGACTGCTGTTTTAGTAATCATTAATAAAGTTTTCAGGGTGCCATTACATTATTTGTATTCATACTTTGATTTCTTTTTTTGTTTACTAGTTTTTTAAACTGTGTTGTATTTAAATGAATTTCAAGAATTTATAGGGGCCAGTGCTGTGTTGTAACAGGTAAAGCCACCTCCTGCATTGCCAGCATCCTGTAAGGGCACCAGTTTGTGACCTGGCTGCTCTACTTCTGATCTAGCTCTCTGCTATGGCCTGGGAAAGCAGTGGAAGATGGCCCAAGTCCTTGGGCCCCTGCACCTGCATGGGAGACCCGGAGGTGGCTCCTAGCTTTGGATCTGCACAGCTCCAGCCATTTGGGGAGTGAACCACAGATTGAAGACTCTCTTTCCCTCCCCCCCCCCCACCTCTCTGTAATTCTGCCTTTCAAATAAATAAATAAATATTAAGAAAAAGAAAGAGTTCTAAAAAAAGAATATACAAGATATAGTCTCATCAGCTATGAGCCTCCTAAGGTGGCTAAAAGATAATTTTAAATACTTGTGCTAATGTTGCAAATAAACTTTTCCAACAGTCAAAGTTCCCTTAGGGAAAATTGGTAAGTATGACTGATGAGACAAAACAAAGAGCAACAAGAGCTCTTTTCTCACTGGAGAAAAAATACGCTGTGTTGGTTAAGTTTATTCCTGAGCATCGGGGAAGTCCTGGCACCTCCAGGAGATGCATCGGAAGCAAAGGAAGAGGGAGGATGTGATCCGGTGAGAAGCCGGAGAAGGCAGAAGCACAAAGCAGACATCTTTGGGAAGAAGGAAGCGACTTCCTAGAACACCAGTGACTTTGAAGTGGGAGGGCAATGTCTCCTTTTTGCAGGGATAAATATAAGTCGATGTTGTAGGTAAAAGTAAGCAGGTATTAGCTCATCAAGGAATACCAAAGGCTGGAGCACAATTGGGATTTTGCAGTGCCAATATATTCTTATTTCTTTGTTAAATGTGCCAGTGTGGAAAAAGGACTCAATGACTTCTCACAGGTCTACCCAGCCTGGAGAACAGTGATTGGTTCTGAGATTTTTCATTTGCATCCTCATTTCATGTCTCCAAGTTGTCTTTTGTCACATGGGTTTCTCTAAATTTTACTCTTATGGTTTTCTTTTTGGAGAGTTTCCTTTGAATTATGTTTGGGCTCACTTCAGCTTGGTGAAGTGGGAACTTGGGAAGCCTTGAGTGTAGACCCAGAGTTCCCACGGGTCCTCTGCTCCTGACAGCTCTTTGAGTTACCTCAGAGGAAAAGGCATCTCTGGAGCAACTGATCTTCTGACATCATGACTAAATATCATGTCAAACTCACACTTCTCTACCCACGGCCTCATGCAAAGCGAAGCAAGCCTTTTGAGTGGCAGTTGTGAACCATGCAGGGGGAGAGATGACTCATGTAAAGGTCACAGTATGAGCATTACTGGTTGGGTCAGAACCAGGAGCTCCAGAGCCCATCAACTTCTGCACAGAAGACAATATGTAAAGTCTTAGGGGAGACACCAAGTGCAAACCCAACAGGTGCATTGAGTTTTAATGGCTATAGACGCTTGTCTCCCCTCCCCATTCCCATGTTGCCCAAACTCATGGGAAAATCTCAAGTAAAAAAAAGAGAGCCTCAGAGAGGAAGATCATGTCCCAGAAAAAATGCAAAAGGACTCACATCAGGGTAGGAGATTGTGACATATTCTGCATTCTCTCCAGAATGTGGGCAGAAGTTAGGAATTTCCTGGTGAGAATCCATTCTCTTCTTTTCCTTGGGCTCTAAAATCAAGTAGGGTGAAAATCAAAGCCAGGCTCTTACCCCTCGCCAGCCTTACAGGCCCACCATTACAGCTGGCTGGCCTACTCAAGGTGTGTAACCATCCCAGTTTCTCTGTATCTTAAAGTTCTACTGGAGCAGGGTACATTGGTGATATAACTGGGAAAATCCAAGAAACCATGATGAATTAGTCACTCTCACCACTTGATTCCCTAATCCCTGGACCAAGGTAGCCAACGTGGGAAGCAGAGGTCAGAAGTGCTCCCAGAGTGCTTCCAAGAGGAGAGAGATCTCAAAGCCTTCAGTTCACACCCAATGGACGCTTATATCCTTCCCCCAGCCTCCCACATGGACAGTATGGGTGGGAGCCCAAGAAGATAAGTTAGCAGGGTCCAACGTGAAGCAAGACAGAGGACAACTTATCCAGGAGAAGTGTGTCTGGACTTGGGTGGAAAGTAAAGAGAAGTAAGACTTAGGGTTGATAACGGAAAGGACTGGAACTAGTTTGGAGGATCTGATAAGAACAGGGACAGGGACAGGAAGGGCTGATTGGAAAATGCTGGTCTGTGGGACCTCAGAGTCAGAGGCATTTGCCTCCTTGTCCTGGGGGAAGGAGACGAGTGGAGACTGAAGAGGACCCTGTCATCAGAAGAGAAGGGAAGGTGTCCAGTGCTCTTTCTGCTCCATAACTGAGCAGTGCAGGCTGTCACTGGGCTTCTTGGTCGCAAGGACTTTGGTGGCTTCCTCTCTGCATCCTCAGTGCCTCCACCAAACCTGGCTCACAGCTCAATACATACTTAAGGAAAAAATGAGGGATGAGGGTGAAGACAAAAGTCACATATGTTCTACCTTTTCCTCTCTCTCTTCGTATGTTCAAAAATACTAGCACCAGTACGAGGAGACAGAGCAGGATGGGCACCCACAGGAGATACAGGTAGACAATGAAGGAATCTGGGTCACCAGCAGCACCTTTAAAGAGAGATTGGGTAAAGGCTTGGAGAGTGGTGAAACGTTAATAGGGAACACGGCCCAACTTTTAGAGCACCCACCACTTTTCCTCCCAACCTGATGTCTTCCCAGTGGTCCCCAGGTTTCAAATGAGGCCTGTCCCCCTTGGAGACCAGGAGCTAAATAAATTATAGTTCCTGGGACCAGAAGCTTCGGAAAGAGAGGAAAGACAGTCACCTTCACAGAGCTTCCGGACAAAGATGGGTCTGGAGGAATTGAAGCTGATAGGGTTTCTGGCTATGCAGATGAAGGTCATGTCCACCTCTCCCAATGTCCAGGATATGGGGAGGATGGAGCCATTATGGGATACGTTGGCTGCCTGTTCCAGGACCTTCCAGCTATAGGTCACGTCTTCCCCTCCTTGTTCCATGGAACATGTCAAATTGGTCACGCAGGTGCCATTCTTATTGCTCTGCAGAGCCATGGTGACCGTGGGCTTTGACAGGTACTCTGTGAAAAATAAAGGACAACCAGGAATGGAAAATGTGCCCATGGTTCTCCTTGTTCCTAGTTATCCTTGAATACTCTGGACTTGACTCTCCCTGGGACGGCTCCAGAATAGAGAGGAAGCAGCAATTAAGAGATAGTTAATATTACAATAATTATTATTATACAGCGCTGGGCAAGCAGACCTAGATAGTTCTCTTTCCCAGATAAGAGCTACATAAGTAATGATTGTATAACAGCAGCAAAAATGCAGAACTTCAGCTTCACTTGACTTCTGCCATCTTGTCCATGACTGCCATCTTGCCTTTAGGTGACCTGAGGGAGTACTTACCTGCCAGGCTTGTTTTGTTGATGCCAGGCCCTAGAGTGTTCCTTATCTAATGCCTGGAATGTTAGTATTTCTTGAGAAAGTCCAGCTAGCCATGGGCAACCTTTATCTTAAACAACTCTTTTCTCCTGTCTTGTGGCACAGAAATCCATGTATCTTGCAGCCTCCTAAGACAACATTTCTTTGAGTGCTCCCAATAAATTACATTCTTTATAATTTTGGATTTGTTCTCTTTCTTCAGTCTCCTGGCACCATCTGCCTTTGGAGAGTGGTTCTCATATATTGGGTTTTTTTGGAAAAAAACTAAAAATAATAGGAATGCATCACGAATGCTTCTCTGTGGGGCCTGCATTGTGGTGCAGCAGGTTAAGCCCAGATGCTTGTGATGCCAGCATCCTATATCAGAGTGCTGTTTTGAGTTGCAAGTCCCAGCAGCTCTGCCTCAGATTCAGCTCCCTACTGATGAATCTGGGAAAGAAGCAGCAGATGGCCCAAGTATGTGGGCCCCTGCCACCCAAATGGGAGATCCAGATGGAGTTCCAGGTTCCTGGCTTTGGCCTGGACTGCTCCTGGCTGCTGTGGACATTTGGGGAGTGAACTAGCAGGTGGGAGATTCTCTTTCTCTCTCCCTCTCCCTCTCCCACTCCCTCTCCCTCTCCCACTCCCTCTCCCTCTCCCTCTCCGTGTGTGTGTGTGTGTGTATCTCATGCCTCTCTCCGTCTCCATCAGTCTGCTATTCAAATAAACAAATCTTTTAAAAAACAAAAATAAAGAACACCACTCCACTTACAAATATAGCTGCACAGCAAGCACTCACACAATGCATTTTTAGATTTCAGCTAATTTTATACTTTTTAAAAGCTTCCTATTTCCTGTTCTCTGGCTTCCCTGGAGAGACTTTGATCTTTGCTGTCCAGAAGAGAATACTATGGGAACAACACTTCTTGTCCCCATTGCTGTCTTTACCTCATCTCCTCCTTCAGACTGGGCAATTCGTTCATTGCTGAGATGATCCGAGTGTGACTCCCATGGCCTATCTTTTTCTGCTTACAGGTTTGAGCTGTGAAAGACTCCTGTTCATATGTGCTTTTGAAACTCTTTATGTCCCTTCTCCAGATAGTGTGCATGGAGAATGAATATTTTGTCTTCCCTTTAGCTGTGTCTGTATGGAAGACTCACAAAGTATCTTCCAAAAGTTCAAAGAAAAGGCAAATTATGAAAAAAACTATACATTATTCCAGTTTTTTGGTATGTGCCAAGATAAACTTATCTTTTAATTCCATTTTTCTATGAGCTTTCTTAAGTACCTTTGGGTGAGGTGGATCAAGGTACACAGCCTATCTCCTACAAGCAATTCTAGAGACCCATTTCCTGGTATCTCTGATATTGCAGCTCAAATAGCTATTCTCCTTGTAGCTGGTTGATTAACTTCAACTTCCCTGGATGGGCTCTAAGATCTAGACTTACGATAGCAGAAAGTATTTCTCCCCTGTTGCTATTTTTAAAAAATCTACTCTTTAAAATTTTGCTTGCTTGTTTATTTATTTATTTATTATTTGGAAGGCAGAGAGATAGGGACACAGAAAGATCTTTCATCTGCTGGTTCACTCCCCAAATACCCATAACAACTAGATCTGAGCAAGACCAAAATTGGGATCCAGAAAATTAATCTAGGTCTTTAATGTGGGTGGCAGGGACCCAATTATCTGAGCCATCATTGGCTGTCTCCTAGGGTGCATATTAGCAAGAAGCTGGAATTGGAGGCAGAACTGGTACTTGAATCCAGGTGCTCCAATGTGAGATGCAGGCAACAGCTTAACCACTGCCCTGCATTGGAAACTGAGTCATCTCACCATAGACACGCAGCCCATACTCTTGGGTGATGGGAAACTGGCATGATGAGCTATGTATCTCCGCACGGTAGACACCTGAGTCATTCTTCATGAGTTTGTTGAGACTCAGGAAGTAGCCTCCACTTGGGATGTACATCCTTTCCCTGTTACGACTTTGAGACACTATGACAGTGTCATTGCCGTCTCCCACAGTTGGCTGTATGGTGACAAGAGTGATTGAGTTGAACGTCCAGACAATACTGTCAATCGGCTTCACTGTGAAATTCAGATGAAAAGTCACAGATTCACCCTGGGCGCAGACTAGTTCCTTCAATACTCCTGAGGCTTCCAACACTGCAGATACAAAAAAAAAAAAAAAAAAAAAAAAAAAAAAAAAGAAAAGAAAAGAAAAGAAAAGAAAAAACACAAAATAAACCCAAATTTGTCCTTGCCATTAATAACTCAGCCTGTAGGTATTGGGAAGAATCTGATAAAATGTCTTAGCATAACCCAACCAGGCCTCACTCATATGACAGCATTGAGATCAGAATGTTCTGCCCCACAGGAGTGACTGTAGATAACCCCATCTCAATCCCAGGGGCATCTGGCTGAAAAGACTAAGTGCTGAGGAAGACCAGAAATCCCAGCTACATCCTTGACAGGTTACTGGGGGATGTGGGGACAAGTGGAGAAGTTACTGCCCAACTTTCCCTTAGTTCTTCCAGATTGCCCTGGAGAGAGCTGAGTTTGAAACTGTTGAAGAAGGCCTGCTGGACCTGGGGGCAGTTCTTCTCATGCATGGATCAGAACATTGGGAGGTGAGCTTCATGATCCTAATGACAGCGATAATTTACAAGGTTGAGGATGATTTACCTTTCCCTCTTGTGATAGAGTGGATTCAAGGTCATCCCCCCAAGAGGTTCTCATTCTCTTGCGTTCTAATATGCTTTAGTGTGAAGGGAAAAATGAGTTACAAAGGAACCTAACAATATTTCCAAGTTAACTCATGATACTCATCTTAAACTATTAAGAATTGCGGTAAGATTTTGTTTTCTCAAGCAATTTTTTTCCACTACAATATTGGTTCATTTCAAAGAACAGGACTTAACAAGAACCCATCACCAATTATATAGCTCCAAGTGGAAAGCATTTAAGAACTGATGAAGAAACTTCCAGAATCGGGCAACTGAGCATTTCAGGTGAACAGGAATGGAAAATGAGCATCATGTATCTGACTAAATCTGATGGACAAACGCTGGGGACAGCACAGAGCATTGAGAGAATTTAGACTGGGACTAACAGCTTAAAGCACCTACTGTGATCTTGTTTAACTCTGAACACAACGCTTTGAGGAAGTGTATGTTATATGCCCATCTTAGAGATCAGGAGCCTGAGGCACAATGGATGTAAGTGATGTAATTCAAACTATATAGTAAGTGGCAGAGCTCACATCAAGAGCCACAGGATCAAGACTATAAAGTGCATACTTTATGCAATGCCCTTTATACTGAAATAAAAGAGAAAGGGAGAGTTTATTCAAGGTTCACAGATATGGCAAAAGTAAGACTAAATTCTTAGAGATGCTCTCTCAAAAATACAAAACCCAAAGTTATTTTTTCTTCTACCTTTAACACAATGTATCAGGTTGGAATTATTTTAAAGAATTTTTTATTGTCATGTAAAGCATGAAATATTAAAAATGAACTATTAAAATGAATGAAATATTAAAAAGCCAACAGAACAGCCAAGTTCCAGGATTGTGACCTCTGTATGAGTATTATAATGATACTACAGCGAGACTGCATTAGGGCTTTCATGGGTCTACACACTTGTGCATCTTTTAGCTTCTTTTCCATTAAAAATAATTAAAATCCTATTTTATATCTAACTTGATCAAAAAAAGAATGTATCCAGGTTGGATTCATTTTATATTCATCATTGTTGTGTTATTTATTTTTCTTTTGATTACAAGAGAAATTAAAAATCAAAACTATTGTGGGAACTAGGCACTGCGTTTCCTGTATCTAACTGGCCCTGTGAGATTGGCTGAGCTTTCAAGATATGTTTAATTTCACTGTTACAATAACATTGTTCACCACTCCAGCACCAATGTAACACTGCTCCTCTTCCAGAAAACAGACAAATTCTTATATGACCTACCAAGATATCCAAAATTACTTTAAAAGAAGCATTTCCTTCGTTCCTATTAAAACTCAAATATTCTGACCAGCGATCCCAAATAACAATAACTGCCCTGTGTTAGAGGTTTACTGTGTGCCAAACATGTAGTGTAAAGATTATAACTAATACTTAAAGCAATTCATCAAATTAGGCATTTTGATTCTTTGACATAGTAGGCAGCAACCTATATAGCCTACAGGCCAAATTTGGTCCTCTACTTGTTTTTATAAACAGATTTTATTGGAACACAGCCATGCCTCTTCATTTACGGATCATCTAGGACTGCTTTTGAACTACAAAGGCAGAGTTGAGAAGTTGCAACCCAGACCATATTGCCTGCAAAGCCTAAAATACTATTTGTCTCTTTATAGAAAAGTTTGCTAAATCTTGACTTTATGAAAAAATGAGATGCTTAAACCAAGTAACTAACCCAAGGGCACAAAGCTGGTAAGTTATGATTTGAGGATTTAACTCAATGTTATGGTAACTCAAAGACTTGGACACTTGCCATGATGACTCAGTTTGAAGGACCCCTGGCATTTGTATCAGCTCCAGCCCCTTACCTCACTTCCCTTTCCCAAATCTTTAATGGGCTAAAGTGTCAACTCCAAACTCTTGGGCCCCATTGACCCTAATTTCCCCCTTTATATACTTTGGTGACCTTCCTTTAAGCATAAAAAACCCTTGCCAGTAGCCTACCATGGGGAAATTTGACATACCCTAATATTGGCCTACTCCCTTGTTTATAGATTTTTTGTTAAATTTATTTCTGAAAATACTGATTTCTCTTCCTGAGTAAATATAATTTAGGAGTTGATTCCTATTTTCAAACATCCCCCCATCACTATAATTTATCAATCAGTACACATGTTTTGAATCCCTCAAGTCTTTATTGATTCATCCTGCTAACCCAATTTTTCAGAAAATTGTTCTTCCTACTTTCCTATTAACAAGACCAGCTTAGTTTGTTGACTGCTGTCTCTTTGATCATCTCAAGAGGTGTCAAAGAAATTTCAATGTGATAGACAAAATCAATTTTATTTTGAATTATAGATTTATTGGTTAATGGATTCATTCTTTTGCCTCAGCAAAATAATGGAAAATGTGTGTATTTTGAAGTCAAATAGAAATTATCACTTGTCCCCAAGTGATAAAATCCTCGCACTCAGGCAAATTTCAAGCAATTTCATTTTCACATTAGGTTTTAGGGAGGCATTTAAGGTGTGCATTAATTTGTTTCCTGTTGTAGGCTTATTTAGCCTATAGTTTGAAGAGTCTCTAAGTCCAACAGTGGGCAGCCCCATCTGGCCTCTAGTGAGGCCCCCCTTGGCTGAGTCACAACATGGAGAAGCAGAAAGAGGACTGCTCCGTGCAGAAAGGCTCAAGTCAGTTGACCTCACTTTTTGAAAGAGCTTGGTCTGGAGAGATCAAACTCATTCCATGAGACCAGCATTAACTCCTTCTAAGGACAATGTTCCCATGATCTAATTCCTTCCACTAGGCTACACCTTACACTTTTAAATGTTCCACCACCTCAATACCACCAAACAGGGGAGTGAGCTTAAAGGAACGAACTCTTGGGGAACAAACCACATGCAAACCACAGCAAGGTGGGCAAGCGGCCAAACTGCTAGGATGTAGCTTTAATGTGTTAGTGTGTGTGCATGCGTCAAGAGCAATCACTCACTGCTCTACACCTGGTGCTGTATTCACAGGGTAACTGCCAAGAGACATGAGTCATGTGGGGTTAGTATAAGAACATTTCTCCAAATTCCTTGTGCCTTGTTAGAATGACATTGGAGAGTGATGCAGGGCAACTTGTCAACAGAAGCCTCTGGAGACCGCACTGTTCCATCTTAAGGGGACCTTCAGAGTAGGAAGCAGAGACTGAAAGCAGGAAGCACCTTTTTGCTATTTTCTAAATATGGCTTTAGAAGATAGGGGGCGGGGTTGGTTAGTCCTGAACAGTTTTGTTTCTTCTTCCTAGGTGACTGGAAAACGGGATCCAAAAACAAGAGACTTGTCATTTCAGCTGTCCAAGGCTGACTTAATTTAGGAGACAGTCACTAACTCACTCACTCTATGTGTCATGAAAAGGGAAATAACAGATACTGTGAGAATGTGCAATGGGGAAGGGACTTAACATGACCCATGGGATCAGAAGACTCCAGAGAATGAGTGGCTGCGACATCTGCCTACAGCACCGAGAGGCCTGGGTCCCAGGAGTCTCATCCACTTTCCTCAGATGTCCACCTCCACCCAAGCCAGTGGGGTAAAGGTTGTAACTTGCCTCCTCCACATGCATTTCACCGTTTGCTCATTCTGTAGCAGCTAAATGGTTTTGGAAAGCCTGACTGGTGCCCAGCTCCAGTGGTGGCTCTCCCTCCTTGGGCACAGTAATTAGCTCAGGGGCATCATGTGACCTGGGTTGGTCATATCTGAGAGAAGCCCAGGAGTCTGTTCTAAAGCCAGGATGACAATATAGTGCTGTGAGAAGACATGAAGTTGCAATTGACACCCACTGTGGTCTCCAGACAGGTATGCAGGCTTCCTCCCTCTCCCGATTTTGGGTTCACTTTGTACCTCTCATTATTGCTTGGGAGTTATCCTCTCCTATGTCCACCTAAATCTTACTCAAAACCTTAAAGACCCAGTACAAAGCCTTTCCTTGAGGAAATTTCCAAGTCTTTTTCACTCCTATCCCCTGCAAATTCACCACTGAAGTCACTCCATTCTCAATTTAAATTCTCCAGAAAGAAATACACCTCTGGGCACTGATGCATGTATCATTTTGCACAAATGAGTCTTCTAGTGTTAGGGTCCAGACCGTCCAATGAGAGGTCATGGAATCCAACCAAGACAGGGGTGGAGATGGCCTTTCCTCTCCACCATGCAGCTGTGTGGGAAAGGACTGTAGCCTAACCTGAGTTCTATTCTGGTTCCTCCATAATTGTCAGTCCAGCAACTGACTGGATTCAGCAGTCCGGCTGAATCAGTTAAACAGACAGTACCTCTCTTGCTCCTCAGAGCAATCCCATGAGACAGATGCTAAAGCTCCACTTGTGGACAAGAGCATTGCTGTTGAGTGACTTTGCCAAGGCCACAAGCAGAGAAGTGGCAGAGATTGGACAGTCAGCTCCTTCATCTCAAGGCCTACGTTCTTTCCACTACTGGCTCACTAAGCATTTTGGGTGCCAGTTTTCTGATCTCCCTTAGGGGAAAGATAACAACCTTTACTTACCAGGTATTTGTAGAGGATGAAGTGTGAATATGGATTTGAAAACTTTTTTGAGAAGTACTGAGCACTTCCCGAGAGAGTGGGAGATGGAAGTTCGGGACAGGGAGTGGGGTCATGAGAGCCAGATTTTGAGGAAGCTTCCAATGTTTTGGCCTCATTTCTGTGAGGATGACTGAAAGTGCGAAAAGGTGATTTCCCTAACCAACTTTGGATGGCTTCTCAGAAACTGATCGGAAGGCTAGGATGGCAGCATGAAGCCCACTGTCAAACTTCCTTTGGAGGTGAAGGGAGCTGACTAAGAGGCTCTCTGCTGACCATCCTGGTCATGCTTGGATGATTTGGGCATTGGGAAAGTCAGATCTGAAATACTCTGTAAAGGACAAGGACAACAGCTCTTCTCCCTTGTCATTTCCCTTCCCTCTTGGTCGTCACCTCCCCTCCTCATCCTGTTCCCTGGAAGCTCAAGGATTGAGTGGAGGGAAGCAGCCAAATTACAAGGAAGGTGCAACATCAGTGCAGCTAGAAGCAAGGGGGTTGTGGCCCAAGAGGAAGTCTTTAGGGTGAAGAGGGCTAAAGCCCATCTACTGCTCACTTGCCCAGTCTCCAAGCCCCTCTTTGCACACATGATGCACCACCAGCATGCACCAGTGCGCCAGGGCTCCCTCCTCATGGAAATCAAGGCTGGAAGGAAACCTGGGCACTCCTTACTCCAGACCCAATTTGCAAATGAGGAGGCTGAGGCTCAGAGGGCTGTGGTAACAGACTCTCTAAGTCAGTAGAAGGCCAGGATCAAGAACCAAGGCTCCTAAGGTAGGACTTCCCAAACCGTGTCCCCTGCTCCCTTGGAGTCTGTGGCTTACTGTGTTTCTGGGGCAGAGTTACAACAGGGGTTACCGAGCAAAGACTATGGCACTTCCTCTCCATCAGAGTGGCATCAAGTCAATACATTATGGTCACTTGTGTTTATCAACTACAGTTAATTATCATAGTTGTTTCTGCATAAAATTTCACTTCATAGAAGGAAACCACTGCTTAATAACAAAACAACACAAAAAGATTTTGAATCTACTGCTCCTTACTCAATTTCTTCTAAACTATCATCCCTTGGGAAGGACACCGTAAATTAATGTCACGTGTGACATACACCAAACAGAGGTTCACAGGTGTCCCGACTCTCTACACACTTTCCCCAGCAGTCCCACCCCACCTGCTACATTCACACTCAAGTTATCCAGCACTCTGCCCCTCATGCATTGCCTGCCCCTTGTCCATTTCTTCTGTTTTTTTTTTTCCCCAAAAAAAGCTCTTAATACTCCCACACAACATGTTTTTCTGCTCTCCTCTTATTGTCTCCTCAACACAACTATATTATTTAGTCATCATAGGGTACATTGGGGAGGAGTAGGTTATTATGCTCATTTTCCAGATGACAATACAGAGGCTATGGGAGCAGCTCGATGACTCCTCTGAGCCTGGACAGGATGATTCCATGTTGCTGCATCCACAGTCCCAAAACAGAGCTACCTGCTTTTCTTGGGTCTTTCCAGTTCTTACCTTGAGTTCATGGACCCAAAGAGGGAAGAAATCCAATGGACTCTCCCCATGGAAGATTCAGCTCAAGGCACAGTTATTGAGCACCTCTCTAGTGTCAAGTACAGTGTTAGGCGGTTTGGTGTGATGAGAAGAGCATTAGTTTTGAAAACTCAATCTCTCCTCTACCTCCTAATAGCTGCGTAATCTTGTCCAAGAAACTTGATCTCTCTGTGCCTGTTTCCCTGTCTGCCTCACAGACTTCTAAGGAGATTGTTTGAAAAACACTCTGAATACAGCAGGAGCTAAATAAATGGTGATCACTATTATAATTAGTTTACATTTGATATCTCATTTAAAACATCACAATAAGCCTGCAAGTTGGAGTTCATCATCTCCTATGCACTTGAGAAGGGTGAGGCTCAGTAGTTTGCCCACAATAACACAGCTACTAAATCACACCCAGGGTATCCTTGCCCAAGGCTGGTCCTTTTCTACTGCTCTCTCCACTGGAGGTGCTGGGACAATTTCTGGCTCCTTTTAGCCATGAGAGGAGAAGCACCACAAGACTGCCCTCAGTCCCCTGGAGCAGGGCAGGGGAGGGCCCCAGGGACAACTTTTCATGTTTGCTCCCTGTTGTTCACAGTGCAAGTTTCAGGTGGGCACCTGGTTCTTTGGAAAGTTCTGCCACCCTCCCCCACCTCACCTTTTTCAAGTTCCACTTCTGATCACCACTTCCGTTTATGGAGTAATTTTAAAGAGATAGCCTGTTCCAGGACCACCTGCTGAGAACCAGGTGCTCCCTAAAAATGGAAACTTCTGATGAATTCAAGGGGTGTGAGTCTACTGATGCTGCCCACTTCATGAGGCCAAGGGACAGGGAGGTAAGAACCGAGAGTTCTGGCCTCCTGACAGTCGGGCAGATGACTCCAGGTGGGTGTGGAGTGCACATCAGGAAGAGGGAGGCAAGTCCTCTAAGAAAGACCACACAGAACCTCCCCCTAAGTTTGATGACAGAAGAGACATTGCTCCCTTCCAGCGCTTCTGATCCTTTCTGAGATCCTGAGAATGACAAAATCTTCAAAGCCTAAAGTGGCTGTGGCAGGTACAGGAAAGTCCTGATTGTCATAAGATTAAATTTAAAGCGCCTATGGTAAGAGTTGGTTGCTAAGCAGAGACTGATTAGATTGCTTGAGTTGAGAGAAAAATTCAAATGGTTTCTTCCATGATATCATTTTTACATATATACATTAAAATAGACTCAGGGGAATATTGAAAACATTTATATAGAATATATTTATAAATAACGTCACCGTCAAAGGGAGGGAGGGTTGGAAGAGAAAGACTCTGAGGCCCAAAGAAGCTTTGACATTCCTCCACTAATTTGTAGCAGAACCTGAGTTAGGACACAAGTTTTCCTGATCTCGGCACCATTTCCTTCATCCCTCAGTTCCCAGGACCATCAGGAGGGGAGTGGTCCCCAGAGCCATTCCTTTACTTCTCCCTCCAGCCTTTTCCTGCTCTCTCTGTGATTCAGAGGACAGAGGTTGATTTAAAAAAATAAAAATAAAAAAGGAGAGCTGCAGAGAGCAGAGCCTGCTGAGTCAAGCTCAAGGACCACGGTCAGCCCAGGATCTGGAGCTACACTTCAGGACAAGGAAGACAGGAGAGGACCTGGCTGGACTCACCTGAGCGCTGGCTGAGGAGAAAGAGGAGCACGATATGTGTAGGGAAACCAGCCATATCGTTCTGTGGATCTCAGCCACGAAGGGCACACAGTTCCCTCTAATTGGGCTCCAATCTTGTCATAGCTGAGTAGGAGGGGTCATAGGACTGGAAATGCAAATGAGTCATCTCTTTTTTTTTATACATTACTGACAAACGTGAAAACAGGTTTTTTTTTTTTATATCAAGGATGGGAAAAATGAATTGAACCCCAAATGTGATGAAATTCCATAAAGAATCAGACTTGGGGAGGTTTGGGGCAAATATAGACCATGTTGTTTGCTTTCTTGCTAAATCACATAATCTCTCAGAGACTTAGGAAAAAAAGGTTAACTGAGGGACACTGAGAATAATGATATTTATTGAGACATCTAAGTGATAGAAACTATATTAGGAGTATATGCTTTCTTTTTTATTCCTTATAATAATCCTGTGAGTGACAGATTGCCATAAATTCTGTTTTACATATGAGAAAATAAAGATTTGGAGTATATTACAACAAAATCAAGGAGTTGTTTCAAACAGAAGAAATTATTATGAGACTAAAGGAAAGCTACAGAGTAGAAGATGTTTGCAATGCACATATTCCATAAGGATTTTATATCTAGAATATATAAAGAGGTTCTATAAATCAATAAGAATTATACAGACAATCCAGATCAAGAAACTCAAATCAGACTTTACCAAAAAAAGATAGCCAAATGTCCAATAAAGAGAAAACACTGAGAAAATAATGCAAATGGGAAAAGTTAAAAGGTTAACAGAGGTACTAAAATAGAATTTCAAGAATCTTTCCAATAATAATAATTTTCAAAAAGAGAGGAAAGGAGAAATGGTAAAACGAAAAAGAGAGTGATCAAGCATGAAACATAGTAAAATGTGTGGCAGGTGTTTGATCTAGCAGTGAGGATAGTGGTTAACATGCTGCCCACATCCTATATCAGCATACATGGGTTCAAGTCCTGACTCTGCTCCCAATTTCAGCATCCTGTTAATGTGTACTGTGGAAGGTAGCATACAATAGCTCAAGTACTTGAGTCCTTACTACTAACATGGGAGACCTAGATTGAACTCCTGGCTCCTGGCTTCAACCTGGCCCAACCTCAGCCATTTTAGACATTTGGGGTTTGAATCAGTGGATAGGAGCTTGCTCTTTCTGTCTCTCCACCCCTCCATACACACCCCTTCACCTCTCAAATAAATAACATAATGGTAGACTTAAAGCAACTTTATAAATAATTGCACTATGTACAAACAGACTAAATACTATACTTAAAAGGTAAAGGTTGCTAAACTGGATTAAAAAAACGAAGATTGAACTACATGCTGTCTACAGAGATGCATTTTAAATAGAAAGATACAAATGGGCATGAAATTAAATGGATAGGGTCCAGCCCTTGGCTCACTTGGTTAATCCTCCACCTGCGGCACTGGCATCCCATATGGGCACCAGTTCTAGTCCTGGTTGCTCCTCTTCCACTCTCTGTTGTGGCCTGGAGAGGCAGTGGAGGATGGTCCATGTGCTTGGGCCCCTGCACCCTCATGGAAGACCAGGAGGAAGCACCTGGCTCCTGGCTTTGGATCAGTGTAGCTCCGGTCATGGCGGCCATTTGGGGGGTGAATCAACACAAGGAAGACCTTTCTCTCTGTCTGTCTCTCTCTCACTGTCTAACTCTATCAAAAAAAAAAAAAAAAGAAAGGAAGAAAGAAGGAAAGAAATTAAATGGATGGATGAAGATATATCACTCACCTCTTAGGCATAAGAAGGCTGGAAGAGCTCTATTGTTATTGGGGAAAAGTAGATATAAGGGTCTCATAAAAATAAAAAAGTTGATTATTAGAAATGAATAAAAATGTGCATACTGCTTGTGATACTGTAATATATACTTAACCCCCTTTCTGAAGGGGAAAGGGACTGGAGATATAATCTGTCATGCCTGTATAATGAAGTCACCATAAAAATCCCTAACATACAGAGATCAGAGAGCTCCTGGGTTAGTGATCAGATCCAGATATTGGGAGGATAGCACATATACTTCCGCAGGGACAGAAGCTCTTGTGCTAAGGCCCTCTAGGACTCATCCTAAGCTCCTCTTGCTCTGTACCTTTGCAATATTCTTTATAATCAAACAGTAAATATAAACATTTCCCTGAGCACTGTGGCCATTCCGGTAAGTGGTCAAGGCCCAGGTGAGGGTGTGGGAACCTGATTTTTAGCCAAGTTGGACAGAAGTTGTGGTACCTTGGGGATTCACCACTTGTGGTTAGCATCTGCTGTGGGATGTGGTCTTGTAAGACTGAGCCCTTAATCCATGAGGTCTGCTCTGACTCCAGGTAGACAGTATTTCAACTGAACTGAATTATAGAACAGCCAGTGCTGTACACAGAAAATTCTTCCTTTAATAAATCATCCTGTTGGTATCATGGTTAAAAGAACTCTCCACCCAACCCTAAATTCTACAGGCTTTCTCATAACATTGTACAGTTTTATGTTTTATATTTCAATCTATGATGTAGTATGAGTTAACTTTTATATAAGAAATGAAATTTAAGTTAAGGTTATTTCTCTTTTTTCTATTGGTGTTCAATTGTTTCGGCACTACTTGTTGAAAGATTATCCTTCCTTCATTGAATGGCTTTCATTTAAAAAAAATATTTATTTGAAAGGTGTGGGGCGGGGGGGATTGAGAGATTTTTTTCATCTACTCGTTCAATAGCCAAATCGTTGCAACAGCCAGGGCTGGGCCAGGCTAAAGCCAGGAACTCCATCTGGATCTTCTATGTGAGTGCCAGATGCCCAAATACTGCTTTCACAGGTGCATTGCAGGAAATGGGTTTGGAAGCAGAGCAACTAAAACTCAAACCAGTGCTCTAATATGGGATGCCAGCATTACAAGTGGCTGCCTAACACACTGTGCCCCAATGCAGCCCTTACTTTTGCCCCTTTATCAGAAATCAATTGGTTGTAATTGTTTGGGTGTATACTGGGGTTATCCTAGTTCGTTGTTCATTTATACAAGTTACACTTGAATAATGTAACTGTTCATGTAATAGGATTTACCTCTGCCATTTCATTTTTTGTTTCTTGTTGTTAAATTTTCCCCCCTTTGCTTTAATTTTCTGGACATCTTGTGGTTATTTGATTATTTTTATAATTTTATTTTGAATTATCTATGGTGCATCTTTTTTTTTAAATTTACTTGTTTATTTGAAAGGCAGAATTATAGAGAAACAAGGAGAGACAGAGAGAACTTGCTCTTCCATCTGCTAGTTCACTCCCCAAACAGCCAAAATGGCTGGGGCCTGGGCCAGGCCAAAGCCAGGAGCCCAGAGCTTCTTCAAGGTCTCCCAGGTGGTTGCAGGGGTCCACGCACTTGAGCCATCTTTTCCCAAGCTCATTAGCAGAGAGCTGGATGGGAAGTGAAGCAGGCAGGACTCTAACCAGCACCCATATGGGATGCCAACACTGAAGATGGCAGTTTAACCTGCTACACCGCAGCTCTGGTCCCCTGTGGTGCATCTTGAGTGTTTCTATTTGAACAGATTTTTATTGGATGCTCTAAGCATTACATTGTATATAGGTAACTTATGGTCTACTGGGCATTTTTCCCATTCAACTGAAGGGTAGAAATCTTATATTACTGTTCCCCCTCTATACTATTCTTATCTTAAATGTATCACTGATATATATTGAGAACTGTATCAATTAATGTTATAATTTTGCCTTCAATTGTCAAACCTAATTCAGAAACCTCAGGAGGAGTTATGACAATCTATTATATTTACTCATACTTTTCTTCTGTCCATTGTTCTCTCTTCACTCCAGTGTTCCAAGTTTCCTTTTTTAATCATTGCTTTCTTTCAAGACGTTCTTTTCAGACAAGCCTGCTGGTAACAAATTCTCTTGATTTTCCTTAACCAGTGTATGTTTGGTTTCACCTCCATTCCCGGGCAAAGAATTCTGAATTGATAGTTCTGTGTTTTAAAAATACATTTATTTATTTATTTATTTATTTATTTATTTATTTGAGAGAGAGAGAGAGAGAGAGAGATATTCAATATGCTGGTTCACTCCCCAAATGGCTGTAATGGCCAGGATGGGCCAGACCAAGCCTGGAGGCAGGAGCTTCTTCTGGGTCTCCAACCTGGGTGGCAGGGGCCCAAGCACTTGGACCATCTTCTGTTGCTTTTCCCAGATTATCAGCTGGGAGCTGGATTGGAAGTGAAGCAGCTGGGACTCAAACCAGTGTCCAGCTGTTGTCACAGCTGTGGTTTTACCCACTATACCACAACATGGGACCCAAACTGATAGTTCTTTTCTTTCAGCATGTGAAAAATGTCAGGACATTCCTTCTTTGCGCAGTTGTTTCTGATGAGTAATCTGCAGTTGTTCAAGTTGTTTCTCTTTTAGGGTATGTTTTCTGTAGCTATTTTTTTCTTTGTGTTTCGTCTTCATAGGTTTAATTATAATGTGCCTTGTTGTGGATTTCTTTGGATTCCTCCTGTTTGGGACTCATTCCATCTCTTGAATGAATAGGTTTATTCCTTTTGCTACATTTGGGGAAATTTCAGTATCCTTTAGAATATCTTTTTTTAAGCCCCGCGATCTGTCTCCTCTTTTCTGGAACTGTAATTTGTGATTGTTATGACTTTGGCAATTGTAGTCTCTGAGGCTTTATTAACTCTTTTCAGTCTGTTGCCTCTCTGTGGTTCAGGTTGGATGGTTTTTATTGTCTGTTTTCAAGAGCACTTACTCTTTCCTTTATCATCCCCCTTTTACTTTATTAAGCAAATGGTGAGTTTTAGGTGTCAGTTGATGCTATTCAGTTCAAATTTTTTTCTTTTGTTCTTCATATTTTTTTATTCTTTTATTAAAAAGTCCTAGATTTTTTGTCTATTTGTTTTAATTACTTTCTGAAGCATTTGTATGATGGCTGTTTTAAAATCCTGGTCAGATAATTCCAGCATCTGTGTTATATTGATTTTGGTGTCTGTTGATTGCTTATTTCCATTCAAGTTGAGATTTTTCTGATTTTTGGTACGATGAGTGATTTTTAACATATGAGGCAGTATTCTCAGATACCACTCCAAAGAAGAAAGGGGAGAATTGCCTCATTACTGCCAGGAGGGAAGGGACTTTAAATCTCCCCCACTTGGCCTCTTCTGACATCACCCTACTGTGTCTGTGGGGCAGGGTGGGGAGGGGCAGAAAGAGAGGTGTTCTTCCCACCTGGGGTAATAGAGATCTGTGCTTTTCAGTTGATGTTTGCTAATGGGATGGTTATTATCCCAAGGTCTTACTACCCTGCACCTGTTTTAGTCCTATGGTGAAAGAGACTGGGTTTTTCTTGGGGATAATATTTCTGGATTTTAGTTTCATATATCTCACAGCTCAGAATATACAGAAGATAAAAAGCAAACCGAGGGAACTCACTGCCACATTATTCCTTGAGTTCATAGGTTCCTAGCCAGTGTATCTTCTCTACCTTTTAGAAACTTCTTGTGCTTGTGTTTTAAATAATGCTTAGGGATTTTCCAATCTGTGTTTAGTGGAAAAAAATGAGAAAATGGAGTCTATTCCATCTTATCTGGAATGGGAAGCCTGATAATATGTTTTTATATTTCTCTCTTCTTTGACTCCATTGAAATAATGGTGAAATCTTTTGTTTTAAGATTTATTTATTTATTTCAAAGGCAGAGCTGTGGAGACAGAGACAGAGATTGTCCATCCCCAAATGTTTCACTCCCTCAAATGACTGCAATGACCATGGCTAAGCCAGGCTGAAGCAAGAAGTCAAGAACTTCATCTGGATCTCCCACATGAGTGGTTGGGGTACCAAGCCTTGGGCCATGTTCCACTACTTTTCCAGATGCATTAGCAGTAAGCTGGATCAGACATGGAGCAGCTTGGACATGAACTGGTGCCCATATGGAGTGCTGGGTTTGAAGGTGGTGGCTTATTCTGCTGATCCACAACACTGGCCCCAGTAGTAAAATCTTTAAATAGGACTCCTAGCTGGCAAAATGAGTCCATGTGGGCATGTCTTTCTCTGCCTTGACAAAAATAGTAATGACTGATGAAACATTTCCCAATGTATTTTTTAAGGATTTATTTATTTATTTGAAAGTCAGAGTTACACACACACACACACACACAGAGAGAGAGAGAGGAGAGGAAAGGCAGAGAGAGAGAGAGAGAGAGAGAGAGAGAGGTCTTCATCTGCTGGGTCACTGCCCAATTGGCTACAAGGGCCAGAGCTGTGCTGATCCGGAGCCAGGAGCCAGGAGCTTCTTCCAGGTCTCCCACGAGGGTGCAGGGGCCCAAGGACTTGGGCCATCTTCTACTGCTTTCTACTCTGGTGCTTGATGTCATAGCTTTCCTTGTTCCTGGACCAAGCCAACATTTCTGGGAAGAAACAGGAAGGGGCCTGGATGGAGTAGGATGATATCAGTAAAAACTCCTGGGGATAACCTGTTAAGAAGCATCTGAGACAAAATGAAATAGAAAGCTTACGCTGAAATCAAAAGTAGATGGCCTTTAAAACATAAACTTTTATCAGTGTATTTAATCACTGTTCCTTGTGTTGTTTGGTCCTTTGGGCCTCCCCTAGCCTCAGTTCTGTCCTTACCAAGGCTTCTCGGTCTTAGCTTACTGCTGAAAACTTCTCCCATCTATGAATATTGAAATATCTGTGAGCTCAGGCTTAGATTTACTGATTTCCTTAACCATTCCATTCTTTAGTTTCTATCATTCAGTCTCTCCGTTAGAAATACCCAATTTATTTCCAGCTTTAATCTTTTTCTTGAATTCAGGTCTTGTTTGCCCTACTCAGCGTGTCCATTTGTGTGTTTGGCAGACATCTAAACTCCACATGTGCCAGTCAAACCCTTGCGTCCCTGCTCCCTGCCTCCTCCTTCACCTGCCTTCTTTATCTCGGTAAATGCAGTGCTAATCATTCTGTTTCCCTGCCTTAAAAACTGTAATTGTCCTTGACTCCACTCTCACACTGCATGCCCATTCATCAGCAAATTCTCTTGGCTCTGCCAGAACCCATTCACTTCTCGTCATCTCCACCACCTCCACAAGCTGACCCTTTGCATGCACTATCTCAACTTCATTGTGTCTAGGCTGGCCTTTTATAATCTATCCTTCACAGGCTACTAGAATGATACTTTTAAAAGATATATTGTTTTATTTGAAAGGCAGAGAGAGAGAGACAGAGAGAGATCTATCTACTCATAGACTCCCCAAATGATTGCAAATGCCAGAGTTGGGCTAATCAGAAGCCAGGAGCCAGGAACTTCCTCCAGGTCTCCCACATGGGCGCAAGGGCCCAAGCACTTGGGCCATCTTCTACTGCTTTCCCAGGCCATAGCAGAGAGCTGGATAAGAAGTGGAGCAGCCAGGCCTCAAACCAGTGCCTATATGGAATGCCGGCACTGCAGGTGGTATCTTAATCTGCTTTGCCACAGCAATGGTCCCTAGAATATTTTTAACACACAAGCCAGATCACATTCTTCCTCTGCTTTCCAGGTGCTTTTCATATCACTTAGAATAAAAAGCAAAATCCTTCAAGGGCCTCCAATATCCTACCTGGTGATCCTTGGCTGCCTCTCTGTGTCATCTCCTATCGCTTTCCCCCTGGTCTGGTCTACATTAAACATCTCATTGTTCATGCACATTTGCACTAGAGGAGCTCTTCCCTGTGATGTCAACACACCCATCTCTTCCTTTGGATCTACTCATTGTCACCTATCAATCAGGGCTTCCTTGTCCCCTCCATAAAACATCACTCCCTGACCTTTTGTTTTCTAGTCCTTTATTCTACTTTACTATTATTTTTTCCCATAGGATCACTATAGTAAAGTAAGAGGGGCATCAAAAGAGGGACTTTACTTTGCTTGCTGTCCTATCCCAGCAACTAGCACCCTGCCTGGTACATAATAAGCCCTCAAAACAGATACTGAATGAATGAATAAGTGTCATAAGCAACAAAACTGAGTAATTATGAATTATATCCAGCATTTTTATTTATATAAAATAATTGAGGGCATGAGGGATGGGATTTCCAAACCTGCCATCTTCTGTGAGGTTGGTAATGGTGGCAGAGAAGAATATGGAAGGAAATTCAGAAACTCTAGGGGGATGAGAGAAAATTTAGAATGAATAGAGTGCTTATATATTATTGGAGGGGGATATCTGTGTCATCTCAAAGTGAGAAACTGTTGCTGATTATTTTAAGTCCTGAAGGTATTGCTACAAGTAATTTTATTTTAAAAACAGCAGCTCAGTAGTCACTTGTTTTTCAATACCTATAATTAGAGTATTGTCTTAGTCAGTTTTGTACTGCTACAACAGAATACTGAGGCTGGGTAATATATAAAGAACAGAGATTCATCGCTTACCTTGCTGGAGGCTGGAAAGTCCAGGGGCTTGCATGTGGCCGAGGACTCCTCGTTGCATCATCCATGGCGAAAGGAGGAAGGAAAAGAGAGAAATCACAAGGAAAAAGGGGGAGGGGAATTCACCCTTTTATCAGAAAACCATCTCCAAGATACTGATTGGCATTACTCCATTCAACAGGCCCCACTGTTGCATTGGGGTTAAGTTTCCAACACATGAACATAGGGGGATTCATTCACATCACAACATGTATGTTAAGCAGAAGTGGTCATATTACAAGCAAGTATAGCACTTATCTTATCACGGATTTGGATTATTATCTAAACTCTCTAGCATAAAATAATTAAACATTGCATTAAAACATGAAACAGCATTTTAAATTTTAAGCTAAAAAAATAAGGGACCTTTGGGTGCTTTACTCTGTAATATATTTTAATTGCTATTTAAGCAAATTTTTCAACATCTTGAATAAAACGCATCTTCCAACTCACTCTGAAATCTTTGTATTAGTGTCAAAGCATCCCTGGGACTGCATGTAACTTTAAGAATTCGGTGCCTGGGGCCTCAGAGAAATTCGCTGCAGACCTGGCAGGGTGTGATTTCCTCATGGGTCAGTGGTTTCCTTGCATCATAGTCACACAGAGTCATGCTGAAATCCTCAGGCTCACACCCAAAGCAGGGAGTGCACGCTTTGCTCTCTGGGCCTTGCTTCCTCTCCTGTCCACTCACAGGGCTGACCTCTGCAGATCAGCATATCCTGTCCAGCTCAGCTGGCTGTGATCTATGGTCTATGGCTGTGCTTTCCCCAAACTGCCCCATTCACAAGTCGATTCTAGTGGGCAGAGGTGAGTCATTGTAGAGCTGCCATCTCTACTGAGCATTCCAAGTTTCCCTCACGGTGCCTCTGGGTTCCACTGATCACATGGCATGTCTTTTGGAGAAGGAAAATATAGGATAGAACATTACCCTCCTTCCCTGTATCCAGGACGTTGTCCAGCATGACTACAGTCCCACGTGCTGATCCCAAGCACCAAAGATCTATGCGCCTCCAGTACTGCGGTAGAGTCCTGGACTGAAACCCTGGTGCTCCTCACTTGACATTACCCTGCATTGTGTCACTGTGCTACATGTTAAAAACACACTTGAAGGACATCATCTGCCTTCAAAAATATCATACTCTTCAAGACACACATTAAAGCAACAATTACAATGCAGAAGTCAAGGATTCTGATGGGTACAGTCCAGGGGGCTTTTAGGGGACAGAGAAATTCTAATATAGTGTCTTCCACTAGAAGTCACTTAACGTCGCAAATGGAATGGGAGAGGGAGCGGGAGATGGGAGGGAAGTTATGGGGGGGGGGGAAACCATTGTAATCCATAAGCTGTGTTTTGGAATTTATATTTATTAAATAAAACTTTAAAAAAAGTGAATGACCTAAGAAGTCATTGAAACACAGTAAAATAAAGTTACCTAAATATGGTGAAAAAAAAAAATAAAGGCACTATAACCCTTAAAAAAAAAAAGAAGTCACTTAACGTCTATGATTCATAGTATCTTTATTTATTTATAAAATTAGAATGAAATCACCTTCTCTTGCCTACTGCATGGGCTGTTGTGAGGGCAACACTGTTGGATGAATGTGAAAACCCTTGAAAGAACAGTACCACAGGTACCACAAGGCACACAGGTGGTTCCCATTACAGTCTTCTTGTGCAAGCCTCCTGGAGCTTCACTGGATCTGAGGACTTCCAAGACAGCTGGAGCTCAGAGCTGGTCCTAGCTCCATTTCTTTTCTTCTTCTTCTTCTTCTTTTTTTTTTTTTACAGGCAGAGTGGACAGTGAGAGAGAGAGAGAGACAGAGAGAAAGGTCTTCCTTTGCCATTGGTTCACCCTCCAATGGCTGCTGCGGCTGACGCGCTGCGGCCGGTGCACCATGCTGATCAAAAGCCAGGAGCCAGGTGCTTCTCCTGGTCTCCCATGGGGTGCAGGGCCCAAGCACT
This sequence comes from Lepus europaeus, assembly GCF_033115175.1. Lineage (NCBI taxonomy): Eukaryota > Metazoa > Chordata > Mammalia > Lagomorpha > Leporidae > Lepus > Lepus europaeus. The sequence continues at coordinate 126,056,149 of NC_084831.1, read as the reverse complement.
TGGGCCATCCTCCACTGCACTCCCGGGCCACAGCACAGAGCTGGCCTTGAAAGAGGGGCAACTGGGACAGAATCTGGCGCCCCAACCGGGACTATAACCCGGTGTGCCAGCGCCGCTAGGCGGAGGATTAGCCTGTTGCCTAGCTCCATTTCACAACATCCGAGAGGCAAGAAGTAGGATAGAGGAAAGGAGATGAGGAGTCTCTCATACCCCAGGTCTCTGCCTGCACTCACACCAAAGGACTGGAAAGTAGGAGCACTTCAGGCAGGGCTGACTCATCTCTCTCCCTGCTGGTCTTCCACCCTAGTGTCTAGAGACTGGTTCTTCTTGGGTCTAACCACCATCTCTTTCATAGGTGAGTATTTAATATTCAGTTGGGGGATAGCCTTGGCAATGCATGACAGGAGCCTAGGGTGGTTATTGGCGCCATAAACTAGAGTGTCAATTTGTTGGGTCAACAACAGGAGTCACTGTGCACTTGCTCCTCATGTGGGATCTCTGTCCTTAATGTGCTGTACATTGTGATTTAATGCTATAACTAGTACTCAAACAGTATGTTTCACTTTGTGTTTCTGTGTGGGTGCAAACTGTTGAAATCTTTACTTAATATATACTAAATTGATCTTCTGTATATAAAGAGAATTGAAAATGAATCTTGATGTGAATGGAAGGGGAGAGGGAGGGTTGAGGGTGGGAGGGAAGTTATAGGAGGGGGGGAGCCATTGTAATCCATAAGCTGTACATTGGAAATTTATATTCATTAAATAAAAGTTAAAAATAAAAGAGACAGAGAGAGAGGTCTTTCATCTGCTGGCCCACTCCCCAGATGGCCACAATGGATGAAGCTGCACCGATCTAAAGCCATGATCCAGGAGCTTCATCCAGGTCTCCCATGTGGGTGCAGGGGCCCAAGGACTTGGGCCATCTTATGCTGCTGTCCCAGGCCATAGCATGGAGCTGGATTGGAAGAGGAGAATCTGGGACTTGAACTGGAGTGCATATGGGATGCCGGCACTTCGGGCCAGGGCTTAAACCTGCTATGCCAGAAGAAGAGGGGGCTAAGCCCCTGAGTGGGAGAAAGGCCAGCTCCAGGAGACCCCCGCTATCTCCATGAACCACTAGCCAATCAATATACAGTATGTGAAACCCCCATGCAATGGGCACCCTCACTGAATGACCCAATGGAAAAAAAAAGCAGTAATGACTTAAAAACCCTGAGCACTTCCTAAAAGCCAGTGTCCTACTCAGGCCGTCCTCCTGGTCTCCTCTAGGACCAGCTTTCCTGTCCCTTGCCAATCAAATAAAACTTTCTTTTCTGTCAAACAAACAAACAAAAAATTCGGTTGGGGGAGAAAATTACAAGGCTTCTCTGAAACCTCTTTGCTCAACCTCCTTTGAGAAGTCCGAGCAGAAGGCAGGGGGAAGACATGTCTCATGTACTCACTGTCAATGTACACAATAAAACCACCCATATTCCTGTTACAGTATGACCCTGGAGCTCATCCGCCTGTCAGCCTTGTCACCCCATCTTACTTACTCTTGTCCAGTTGTGTGCTGAGCGGCTGAGCCCCAAACTCCCCAACCACATTCCAAGACTTGTGTCCTATTTCTGTCCCTCCCTCTTTTTTGGCCTTAGGCAAGTTGATTTTAATGTTTGATGCCCCAATTCCCTCACTTGGAAAATGGGGAGAACCACAGTTCCTAATTCCTAATTGTAGCTATCAAATGGGGTAATCCATATTAAAATAGCCTAAGAGATTGCTTCCTAACTAGCAAGTCTTTGGTTAATACCAGCTGCTATTTTAATAAAATCATTTAAAAGTTTCTTATAACTTCTTTTTAAATTAATTAATAATCTACTTTATTTATAAGGCAAAGAGACAGAGATGGATACAGAGACAAACAGAGATCTCTCATCCCCTGTTTCACTCCCCCAATGCTCTCAACAGCCTAGGCTGACCCAGGCTGAAGCCAGGAGCCAGGAACTTGATCCATGTGGGTGACAAGGATGCCACTGAGCCATTCTCTGTTGTCTCCCATGGTGCCCATTAATAAGAAGCTAGGGTCAGGAGCAGAACTGAGGCTCAAATCCAAGGATTCTGAATGGGATACAGGGGTTCTAAGGAGCCAGGCTTTGAGCTAAGGCACTTGGGATACTCAATGAAGGCCCAGTCCCAGACTTCAGTGAGAAACGTGGGTGAGCCACATGCCTGGACCATCCCTCCTCCAGGCTTCTGTGCTCAGTGTTCATGTCCCTGCTTCCTCCCACTGCGAACGGAGCCATCTGGCCTCTGGAGGCAGACCACAGCACCCTGATGCCTCCTCATACGTCCTGACTCATTGCTGCCCTCTGCTGACACAGGTATGTCTTCCTTCTGTCGGGCTTGGGTTAGGGTGGAAAAGCGAGGTGCAGGGAGGACTGGCAGATGTGTAGAAGTGACAGACACGGACATTTACTACACGTAGTCCTGTTTCCACGAGACTTGCACTCCCGGTTGTAAATTCACACATTTTACTCATAAACTATAATTGTTTCTCAAGAGAAAAAAGAAAAGAGCTTGGTGGAAACTTCACATTTTGTCAATTGTTTGACAGCTCTGTAAATTAGGATAAATAAATTTACAAAGCATTTGGGAACCATTTTGTAGAAATTAAGGATAGTTTTGCTATAAAACACACAATTAGGATGTAAAAAGACAAACTGTGCTAGTACACTAAGTTGAAAATGACCTCAAATCCAAGAATGGAGACTGTGTTGGAAGAACTCACTGCCACAGGGTAGTGATGTGCTCCGAGCAGCTGTGAGGTCATGGAAGAAGGCAGCAGTAAGCCCACAGTTTACCTGGGTAATGAGTGCAGAGCCACTGTCAGGGGAAGCTCACCAAAAGAACACAAAGTATCAGGGATTAGTGGGTATGTAGAAAATATCAGTCTTTTTAAGAGACATTTATTTTTTAATTCTAATTTTTAATCAGTTTTTAAGATTCAATGTGATTTGTAGATATAATTCTAGAAATATAATGATATTTCCTTCCTCCCTCCCCCCTCTCCTTCCCACACTCTTACCTTCTCCCTTTTTCTTTTTTTAGTTTTTTTCAGATAACATATTTTAAATAGGCTTAATATTTCACCAAATGAGAAGTTTAACAAGTAAAAAGCAAAAAGACTGTAGTTTAGTGGGAATATAGATGATGGCTATAAACAACAATTGAATGGAAAAATGATCATTTCACCCATATATAGTAAATTTTAAAGTAATCGCAAGCATTAAAGCTGCAGTAATATAACATTCTTTTTTTTTTAAGATTTTTAAAATTTATTTGAAAGAGTTACAGAGAGAGGTAGAGAAAGAGAGAGAGAGGTCTTCCATCCGCTGGTTCACTCCCCAGATAACCACAATGGCTGGAGCTGAGCCAATCCAAAGCCAGGAGCCAGGAGATTCCTCCAGGTCTCCCACATGGTGCAGGGGCCCAAGGACCTGGGCCATCTTCTACTGCTTTCTCAGGCCACAGCAGAGAGCTGGATCAGAAGAAGAGCAGCTGGGAATCGAACCAGTGCCCTTATGGGATACTGGTGTTTCAGGCCAGGGCTTTAACCTGCTGTGCCACAGCGCGGGCCCCAGTAATATAACACTCTTAAGCACTGGTTTCACAAAGCTATAAAACAAAGTTTTACAAAACTATATTTGCAGGGCTGGCACTGTGGTGTATTAGGTTAAGCCTTCATCCACAGCGCTGGCATCCCAAATGGGCACCGGTTTGAGTCTCAGCTGCTCCACTTCACATCCAGCTCCCTGCTAATGGCCTGGGAAAGCAGTGGAAGATGGCTTGGGCCCCTGCACTTGTGTGGGAGACCCTGAAGAAGCTTCTGGCTCCTGGCTTCGTATCGGCTCAGCTCTGGCTGTTGCCGCCATTTGGAGAGTGAACTGGTAGATGAAGACCTCTCTCTGTCTCTCCCTCTCTTTCTGTAACTCTGCCTCTCAAATAAGTAAAAAAAAACAAAAAACAAAAAACAAAAACACTATATTTGTAGCAATGCTGATGCACACATACATTTCTTTTTTGTTTGTTTTCTAAAAGATAGCTCCCACTTATTTTTTTAAATTTATTCATTTATTTTTATTTGACAGAGTTAGACAATGAGAGAGACAGAGAGAAAGGTCTTCCTTCCGTTGGTTCACTCCCCAAATGGCTGCCATGGCCAGAGCTATGCTGATCCGAAGCCAGGAGCCAGGTGCTTCTTCCCATGTGGGTGCAGGGGCCCAAGCACTTGGGCCATCCTCCACTGCCTTCCTGGGCTACAGTAGAGAGCTTGACTGGAAGAGCAGCATCCGGGACTAGAACTGGCGCCCATATGGGATGCCAGCACAGCAGGCGAGTATTAACCAAGTGAGCCATGGCGCCAGCCCCAAGCTCCCACATATATATATATATATATATATATATATATATATATATATTTTGACAGGCAGAGTGGACAGTGAGAGAGAGAGACAGAGAGAAAGGTCTTCCTTTTGCCGTTGGTTCACCCTCCAATGGCCGCCGCGGTAGGCGCGCTGCGGCCGGCGCACCGCGCTGATCCGATGGCAGGAGCCAGGTGCTTCTCCTGGTCTCCCATGGGGTGCAGGGCCCAAGCACTTGGGCCATCCTCCACTGCACTCCCTGGCCACAGCAGAGAGCTGGCTTGGAAGAGGGGCAACTGGGACAGGATCGGTGCCCCGACCGGGACTAGAACCCGGTGTGCCGGCGCCGCAAGGCGGAGGATTAGCCTAGTGAGCCGCGGCGCCAGCCCCAAGCTCCCACTTATAAAGGAGGACATGTGGTATGTGTCTTTCTAGATCCAGGTTATTTCATTCAACATCATGTTCTCCAGTTGCATCCATTTTGCTGCAAAGGATAGAATTTTATTCCTTTTTATAGCTGAATAATATTCCATTGTGTATATACACAACATTTTCTTTCTGAAGATAGACACCTCAGTTGGTGCCAAATTTTAGCTATTGTGAAAACTGCTGCTATAAACATGGAGCAAGTATCTCATACATTGTGTTCAAGTCTTTCAGTTATATGCCCAGTAGTGAAACTGCTGGAACATATGGCAAATCTATTTCTAGTTTTTAAGAAATCTCCACACTGTTCTCCATAGTGGATGCACTCATTTACATTCCCACCAAAGGTTATGTAAGTCTTCCCCATTGTCTACATCCTTGTCAACATTTGTTGTTCTCTGTTTGGGATTTTAGCCTTTCTGATAGGGATGAGGAGATATCTCGTTATGGCTTTGATTTGCATTTCCCTGATGGCTGGTGATGTTGAGCATTTTAAAAAATATATTGTTACACTTGATTCAAGAAGCGATATTTTTAAATATATTTGTTGGTCATTTGTATTTCTTTGGGAACTCTCTATGAGATCCTTCGCACATTTCTCAGCTGGATTAGTTGTTTTGTTTGTTGTTGAGTTTTAAGTTGCTGACATATTTGGAATATTAGTCCTTTGTCAGATAGGTGGTTTGCAAATACTTTTTCCCATTCTGTTGGTTGTCTTTTCACTCTTGATCATTCCCTTTGGTGAGCAAAAGATTCTGAGTTTGATATAGTCTGACTTACTTAGTTTTGCTTTTGTTGTCTGTGTCTGGGGGTCTTGTCGAGGAAGTTGTCTCCTACACCAATGTCTTGGAGTGCTTCCCCTACATTTTCTTCCAACAACTTCATAGTCTCAGGTCTTAAATTTAGGTCTTTGATCAATCTTGAGTTGATTTTTGTATATGATGAGAGGTATGGACCTAATTTTATTCTCCTACATAAATACATCCAGTTTTGCCAACACCATTTGTTGAGTAGATTATCTTTGCTCCACTGTATGATTTGAGCACTTCTGTAAAAAATCAATTGGCCGTATGTACATGGATTAATTTCTGGGCTCTCTATTCTGTTTCATTGATCTATGTATCAGGTTTCTTGCTAGTACCAAGCTGTTTTAATTACTATAGCTTTACAGCATACTTTGAAATCAGGTATTATGATGCCTCTAGCTTAATTTTTCTTGCCAAGGATTGTTTTGACCATTCAGGTTCTTTTAGAATTCCATATGAATTTATTATTATTTTTTCTAACTGTAAAGAATGTCATTGGTATTTTGATAGGGATTACATTGAATCTATAGATTGCTTTAAGTATAATTGATATTTTGATGCTATTGATTCTTCCAATCCATGAGCAAGGAATATATTTCCATTTTTCTGTGTCCTTGATGATTTCATTCATCAGTGTTTGATAATTTTCATTGTAGAGATCTTTCACTTCTTTGGTTAAATTTATTCCTAGATATTTTATTTTTTTGTAGCTATTGTGAGTACAATTTCTTTCTTGATTTCTGTTTCTGTGAGTTCCTTATTAGCGTACAAAAAGCTACTGTTTTTTGTATGCTTATTTCACAACCTGCAACTTTCACTGAACTGGTTTATCAATTTTTTTAACTTTTATTTAATGAACATAAATTTCCAATGTACAGCTTATGGATTACAATGGCTTCCCCCTCCCATAACTTCCCTCCCACCCGCAACCCCTCTCCCGCTCCCTCTCCCCTTCCATTCACATCAACATTCATTTTCAATTCTCTTTATATACAGAAGATCAATTTAGTATATATTAAGTAAAGATTTCAACAGTTTGCACCCACATAGAAACACAAAGTGAAACATACTGTTTGAGTACTAGTTATAGCATTAAATCACAATGTATAGCGCATTAAGGACAGAGATCCCACATGAGGAGCAAGTGCACAGTGACTCCTGTTGTTGACCCAACAAACTGACACTCTAGTTTATGGCGCCAATAACCACCCTAGGCTGTCGTCATGAGTTGCCAAGGCTATGGAAGCCTTCCAAGTTTGCCAACTCTGCTCATATTTAGACAAGGTCATAAAAGACAGGGTGAGGATAGTAACCAATGATCCTAAGAGTGGCATTAACCAGCTCTGAACAATTATACAGCATTAAGTGGGGAAGAGGACCATCAGTACACACAGGTTGGGAGTAGAGCCATTGGTGGTAGTGAAGGACCCCAAATCTGGGAATCCAATGTGCTTGGGTGGTTGCCCAAAAACCCAACCTCCAGACCAGAAGATGCAAGAGCAAGAGGATTTTTATTAGGCGTTTGCGCAAACGGGCTCCCCAGCAGCACAGGTGGTCGAGAGAGCGAGAGAGCCCTGAGCAGGGGTTACAGCAGTTTTAAAAGACAATAGCCACCTGATTCACATATGTATGCGGGACGTTTGTTGATTAGCTGTTTTGAAGGGCAAACTCTTGTTGCGATTTTAGTGAGGGAAGGGGCAAGTTTATACAATGGTCACAGAACTTTATTGCAACTCTTTTCCGGACTCCTGCAAGTGTTATCACATGAGACAGTTACACAGAGCAGTTTCACAAGGCAGTTTCCCAAGGTTATTCTGCAGGCAGGTGGAGACACAGTTATTTTAAGGGATGTCTACTGTCAGCAGCTAAACTTTTTAACCCTTTACTATAATATTATTTTAATATTTACTTTTAGCAAGGGTCTTACAGTAGAGTAGAGGTTATGATTACGAAGGAATGAGGCCCACGTGCGCTAGACAGGGTCTAGAACAAAGGACAGAGTCATTATTAGAGGAGCTAAGAAAGGTGCTAAGTTACAATTAAGTTTTCTGATTGAGAGGCAAATAGAACTTGACAGAAGGGGCTTGATAATAATAATCTGTTGGGCTTTAGGCCTTGTAAGTTAAGAGGCCCAGACCTATCTATCTCTTCACATGGGGTACATCCTAAGGGAGGTGTGAACCTCCTAGGGGAAGGCACTCTGTTGAATTTTATTACTTAGCTGGCCTGGGAGGAGAGCTGGCCAGGTAAAGGCAGATGGCATCTCTAACAAGAAATTTACAGTTCTGCCTGCAATGTTGCTGACCCTACTTGGCCATCCCCTCAGCCAAGTAGTCACTTTGGAAGTTGGGCTGAGTGAAGGGCTTTTCAGCTTAGAGCCAATAAGATCTGTGGCTCTGACCTGGGCATCCTTCGACCCCAGGGCAGGTCCATTTCCAGTGATCCAACTCTTGGCAGAGCTGCCAGGGCTCTTCACAAGCTGACTTCTGCTGAAGCCCAGGCTTACCACATTGAAAGCCACTGCAGTGGACTGGCCTGTTGGGTCTCCTTGAGGGCAGATCACTGTACAGATCAGCCATTAATAGGCCTGCCACCCATTGCTTCTGATGCCGAGCTTTCTTTTCCTCCTGGTTTGTGTTAAAGCAGACCAGAGGATGCAAGTCAAGGGAGTGCCCAAGTCCCATTTCTAATCTTCAGTGGCCTGAACTACAAGTCTATAGTCACAGGCATGTTCTGTAGTAGTTTTTCTTTTTTCTTTTTTTCTTTTTTTTTTTTTTTTAGTTTTTGACAGGCAGAGTGGACAGTGAGAGAGAGAGAGACAGAGAGAAAGGTCTTCCTTTTTGCCGTTGGTTCACCCTCCAATGGCCGCTGCGGTAGGCACGCTGCGGCCGGCGCACCACGCTGATCCGATGGCAGGAGCCAGGTGCTTCTCCTGGTCTCCCATGGGGTGCAGGGCCCAAGCACTTGGGCCATCCTCCACTGCACTCCCTGGCCACAGCAGAGAGCTGGCTTGGAAGAGGGGCAACTGGGACAGGATCAGTGCCCCGACCGGGACTAGAACCCAGTGTGCCGGTGCCACTAGGTGGAGGATTAGCCTATTGAGCCGCGGCGCCGGCCTGTAGTAGTTTTTCCTGGTAGACAATGCCCATGAGGAAAATTATATTCTCACTTTAAAACTTTCTTTCCCTTTGGTCTGAAAGGGAGGATTTTTCTACTTACTGTTTACTTTGCTGATGGCGAGGTAAATCTAGCTATGTGATTATAATTTAAGCTCTTATTTTGGCTATGCTATTACAGAAAGATGTTAGCCATCTCTTTTATAAGGTCTAAAGATTAAATTGTGCGTCCTACAGATTCCTTTATAATAGAATTAGTTTCCTACCTTGAAGAGAATAGAGAAATGAAAGAACAAGTTGGGCTTAGAATAGAGAAATGAGGGAGCAAGTCCTAGATCGCTTGCTGACAATAGCAATATTATATGGATACTTAGCAAACAGTTTCAATCATTAGATAACAACTTAAGAAAACATTTACCAGAAGGTCCAATGCCTTCTATAAATTTTAAGAATCATGTATTTGGAAACACCTCTTAAATATCTAACATAGTGTAGTTTGTTTAACCAGTAAACTTAAGAACAAATATATAAAATGTTTTTAATTTCTTTCTACCAACAAGTATAAAACATATGATACAGAGATTCAGGTCACACGAATTAAAATGTGTCTTTGATTAATTTTAGCAGCTTACATTTATGGACAGTCTTATCTATAAGCCAATTAAAATAAAATCTTAATAAAATTTTTCCATGTGGACATACAATATGTATACACATATAACATAACATAATAGACCAATATAGCAATTTTAATAATAGCTTTTAAAATCTTTAACTCTTTTTTGTAAATTGCCAATTGATTTGAATTGCTTTTTGTTTTTAGTAACCTCAGTTAACCACACTTTCTCTCAGTTGGTACCGTTAATACATTATTGGCTTCATCTGTTTACAGAGCCATCTCAAAGTACTGAATACAATAGAAGTGGCTGTAAAAAGTCCATAGGAACCTATAGGAGGACAGCTAAACACAGAACCAACAACGCTTTAGTTTTATGAGCAGCAAATCATATATAACTGTGGATGACAAAAGACTTTAAGTCACCATGTTTAAAATTATAAACTCATCAGCCAACAAGAGGCACTTGCTTACTTCACACTATTTTTGAAAGCACCTGTAGGATTTTACAAGTATTTAACCCTTTAGGCCTCTGGGGCTTTCTCATTAAGATAACTATCATGTCTAGTAACACAAGATCATTAGACTTTTTAATTCTCAAACATTTGTATTAATAGCATTTTCCATTATAGAAACTTAAAATTTAGTACCACGTCACATCTTGACAGTACTTCTAATATAATCCAAATAGCCTGATTAGTTGGTGTCTCTATAAGATGAGAGACATAGGTCCTTCGATTTTTTCAGTTGGGCCCAAACTGGAATAACCAAAGTCCAAGATTTACTGGAAATTTTAGAGTTCAGATTGTTTGAAACTTTGATTTTTTGAATGCCTGTCAAGAATGCCAAGAAGGCTCAAAATCCAAAATATCTGGTTGAAATGATTCCTTAAAATCATGACATAACATAGACCAAATTTGATCATTGTTACAAGGTGATTATTCAAATCTTTGAAAATAAGCACATATTTAAATAACCCACAGCTCTTAATAAAAATTCAGCTGTTTTTGAACAATTAGAATTTAACACTGCACCCCATGGGAGACCAGGATAAGCACCTGGCTCCTGCCATCGGATCAGCGTGGTTTGCTGGCCACAGCATGCTACCACGGCGGCCATTGGAGGGTGAACCAACGGCAAAAGGAAGACCTTTCTCTCTGTCTCTCACTATCCACTCTGCCTGTCAAAAATTAAAAAAAAAAAAGAATTTAACAGACATCAAGAGAACATAATAGATTATTTTAACACATTGTTTTAACAGAGAATCAGGTTTTAATTCTATGTCAAAGAGAAATTGAGCTTCCTGTGATCTTTTGCTGTGAGGTTTCCTTCCTTTACCTTCTTTCATATTGATGACCATGTTTCTGTGTTTCTGTGTGTAACACATCTTTAAGCACCTTTTGCAGGGCAGGATGAGTGGCAACAAATTCTTTCAATTTCTGTTTGCTATGAAAAGTCTTTATTTCACCTTCGTTCACAAATGAGAGCTTTGCAGGATATAATATTCTAGGCTGGCAGTTTTTCTCTCTTAGTACCTGGGCTATGTCTTGCCATTCCCTTCTAGCTTGTAGGGTTTCTGATGAGAAGTCTGCTGTGAGTCTAATTGGAGATCCTCTAAGAGTAATCTGACGTTTCTCTCTTGCACCTTTTAGAATCTTTTCTTTCTGTTTCACTGTGCTGAGTTTGATTACAACATGTTGTGATGAGGATCTCTTTTGGTCATGTTTACTAGGGGTTCTATGAGTTTCCTGTACTAGGATATCTCTGTCCTTCTCCAGACCCAGGAAGTTCTCTGCAAGTATCTCTCTAAAAAGGCCTTCTAATCCTTTCTCTCTCTCCATGCCTTCAGGAACTCCTAGAACTCGAATGTTGGGTTTTTTAAATAGTATCCTGTAGATTCCTAACAATATTTTTTAGATTTCTAATTTCCTCTTCTCTTCTTTGGTGTGACTGTATGTATAATTTCCTGTGCTCTGTCTTCTAAGTCCGATATTCTCTCTTCTGCTTCACCCATTCTGTTTTTAAGGCTCTCTAATGTGTTTGTCATTTGATCTGTTGAATTCTTCATTTCATTATGATTTCTTGTCACTATCACAGTTTCATGTTCTACTAGTTGTTTCATTTCATTTTGATTCCTCCTTAATATTTCATTTTCATGAGAGAGATTTTCTATCTTGTCCATTAAGGATTTCTGTAGTTCAAGAATTTGTTTTTGAGAACTTCTTAATGTTCTTATCAATTTTTTGAGATCTGCTTCTTACATTTCTTCTATCTCATCATCTTCATAATCTTGAATTGGGGTGTCTTTTTCATTTGGGGGCGTCATAGTGTCTTCCTTGTTCTTGTTACCTCGGTTTTTGCGTTTGTTGTTTGGCATATTGGAGATATTTGGTTTCTTCACTGTGGTATTTTTTCTCATTATACTATGACTCTAGATTAAGTGGACTGTCTGCTTTCAATGGAGCCTTAGAGGCTTGAGATGGGTGTGGCCTGAGAGCTCTGTTTGGTTCCTCAGGGTTGAGGGTGTGCCAAAGGTGACACTCCCAGGTTAGGCGTGGTAAATCTCTCTCTCTTTCTTTCTTTCTTTCTTTCTTTCTTTCTTTCTTTCTTTCTTTCTCTCTCTCTCTCTCTCTCTCTCTCTCTCTCTCTCTCTCTCTCTCTCTCTCTCTTTCTTTTCAAAAGGGAAGTAATTCCACACAGCTGAACGGAATTGGAGGTAGTTAGCAGGCGAATGATATACCCACAGGAGCCAGAGATTGGAAGCTCTTTCCCAAGGACCACACAAGGAATCTGTGCTGCCCTCAGCATGGGCTCAAATTCTCCTGAAGTCTCCCACTGGGTTGCCAAGTTAGACTCTAATCTCCTGTTATTTCACCCTCCACCCCCCCCCCCGCAGAGTCAGGTTTTTCTGCTAGGCTCAGGGCTGGTGCAGACCTGAGATTGCCCTGCTTATGACATATGTCCAAAATGGCGCCTGCTCTTTGTCTTGCTTGCCTTGAGAGGTGAGCGGAGAGAGAGAAACTTGTGTCCGTATCGGTCACTTTTCTCTCTCTCTCTCTCTCTCTCTCTTCTAGTTAGCCTGGTGAACTTTTCCCCACGGAGTTTCAAGCCTCCTTCCCTCTAGTCTCCTCTTTCCACTTTCCTGCTGGTGTCTCGGGCTATTGAGCTTCGGCTCACCTTGCGTTCCAGCACTGGTTTGTTGAGTCTGCCGCTGGTGTCCCAAACTTGGGCTCCCACGCTCTCCACGCAGGTCCACTGTGAATCACTAGTTCCAGAAGAGTTTCCTCTGCTGTTTCTTCCCCTACTCTTCCTTGAACCTGCAGTATCTCCGCTTTTATTAAACTGTGTCTTCCCAGACTATCAGTGTGCTCCCTTCCTATTCCGCCATCTTGCCGCTCCCCCTGGTTTATCAATTCTAAGAGCTTCTTGGTAGAGTGTTTTGATTTTTTCCATATACAACATCATGTCACCTGAAAACATGGATAATTTTACTTCCTCTTTTTAAATTTTAATGTCCTTTTTTATTTTAAAGAATTTATTTATTTAGTTGAAATGTAGAGTTACAGACAGTGAAAGGGAGAGACAGAGATAAAGGTCTTCCTTTCATTGGTTCACTCCCCAGATGTCCACAATGGCTGGAGCTGCGCTGATCCGAAGCCAGGAGCCAGATGCTTCTTTCTGATCTCCCATGCAGATACAGGGATCCAAGCCCTTGGGCCATCTTCTATTGCTTTCCCAGGGCATAGCAGAGAGCTGATTGGAAGAGGGGCAGCTGGGACTAGAACCAGCTCCCATATGGGATGCCAGCACTACTGGCCGAGGATTAACCTCTATTTCCTCTCTAATTTTCTAGTATTTTGTTGAGAATTTTTGCATCTATATTTATCAGGGATATTGGGCTCTAGAGCTCTTTTGTGTGTGTGTGTCTTTCTCTGGTTTTAGCTAAGGTAATGCCGACCTCATAGACAGAGTTTGGAAGGGTTCACACTCTCAATTGTTTTGAATAGTTGAAGAAGAAGTAGGATTAGTTTTTCCTTAAAATTTTGTAGAATTCAGCAGTGAAGGCATCCATTCTTAGGCTTTCTAATGGATGTTGGGAGGCTCTTTCCTATTGATTCAATTTCAGTCTTTGTTATGGATTTATACAGGCTTTCTGTCTTCATGCATCAATTTTGGTCAATTGTATGTGTCCAGCAATCTATCCATTTCTTTTAGATTTTCCAAACTCTGGGTATGTAGCTATTTAAAATAATTCCTAATGATTCTTTGTATTTCTGTGATATCAGTTATAACATCCCACTTTTCATCTCTGATTTTATTAATATGAATCTTCTTTTTTTGGTTAGTTGGACCAATGGTTTATCAATTTTGCTTATTTTTTCAAAAAGCCAGCTCTCCATTTCACAATCTTATGCATGTCTTTGAATTTCTATTTTGTTTATTTCTTCTCAAGTTTTTACTATTTCTTTGCTTCTATAATTTTGGAGTTTTTTTCCAATTCTGGAGATACACTGCTAGATCATTTATTTGATAACTTTTCATTTTTTGTTATAGGCACTTATTGCTATAAACTTTTCTCTTAACACTACCTTTGTTGTATTCCATAAGTTTTGATATGTTGTGTTTCCATTCTCATTCCTCCCAAGGAATTTTTAAACCTCCATTTTGATTTCTTCTGTGACTCATTTTTCATTCAGAAAAATGTTTTTCAGTATCCATATTTTTTTAGAGTTTCTATTGTTAATTTCCAGCTTTACTCCATTGAGGTCTAAAAAGCTATGTGATATTATTTTAATTTTTTTTAATTTCTTGGGATGTTTTTATGGCTTAGTATATGATCTATCCTAGAGAATATTCCATGCATTGATGGAAAGAATGTGTGTATGTGTATTCTGCAGCTGTGGGTTGAAATGTTCTATAAATATTTACTAGGTCCGGTTCATTTGGTCTGTAGTGTATATTAGCTCTGTGGTTTTTTGCGTGTTGATTTTTTTTTTTTTTGGTCTGGTTGATCTACCCATTGATGAAAATGGGTTGTTTAACTCCTCCATTTTTATTGTATTGAAGTTTATGTGACCCTTTAGGTCTATCAACATTTGTTTTGTAAAACTGGGTACCCTAGCATTGAGTGCATGTTCCTTTACTATGGTTACATCTTCTTGTTGAAATGATCCCTTAATCGCTACATAATGACCATCTTTGTCTCCTAAAAGTTTTGATGTTAAAGTCTATTTTGTCTGATATGAGTATAGCTACTCCTGCTTGCTTTTTATTTCCATTTACATGGAAAATATTTTCTTATCCTTTCACTTTCAGTTTGTGTGTATCTTTATTGGTGAATTTTGTTTCCTGAAGGCAGCATATAGATGGGTCTCATTTTTACCTATTCAACCAGTCTGTATTTTTTATTTGGGGAATTTAGTCCATTTACATTCAAGGGTATTAGTGATAAGTAATGATTTGGTCCTGCCATTTTTTCATAAATATTCATATTGCTTGTTTAGAACTTCTTTTGCTCTTTTATTAGTAGGTTTTCTATCTTCATGTTTTTTCATGATGTGAATTGTCTTTCTCGATTTCTGTCTATAGTGCATCCTTGAAGATTCACAGAGGAGCAAAAACTCTTTCGATATTGCTTATCTTGAAAATTATTTAATTCACCTTCATTTATGAATGACAGCTTCTCTGGGTAAAGTATTCTAGGTTGGTACGTTTTTCTTTTAGGACTTGGAGTAAATGTCTCCATTCTTTCCTGGCTTGTAGAGTTACTGTTGAGATACCTGCTGTCAATCTGATAGGAGATCTTTCCTAGGTGATCTGGCATTCCTCTCTTGCAAATGTTAATATATTCCATTTATGTTTCACTTCTGAAAGTTTGACTAAAATATGTTGTTGTGAGGATCTTTTTCAGACCATTCCTATTTGAGATTATATGTGTTTCCTGGATTTGGATGTTCATATCTTTCTCTAACTTGGGAAAATGTTCTTCTAGGGTTTCACTGAATAATTTTTCTAAGTCATATCTTCAGGAACTCCTAAGACTTGTATATTTGCTCATTTGATAGTATCCCTTAGATCCCAAACAGATTGTTTTCAATCTTTCTAATCTCCTCCTTCTTCTTTTTCTTCTTTTTGTCTGACGGAGCTATTTCAAAAGATTTGTCTTCTAGATCCGTTATTCTTTCTTCTGTCTTGCCAAGTTTGTTGTTAAGCCTTGCCACTGTATTTATATTTGATTTATTGAATACTTCACTTCTAATATTTCTGTTTGGTTTTTCTTCGACATCCCTATCTCTTTGATGAATTTTTCATCCAAGTTATGCATTGACTTCCTAATTTCATTTACCTGTTTCTATTTTTTAGAGACCTTGCAATAATTCTTTTTAATTCCTTTTCAGGCATTTCATCCCCTCTTCCTCACAGCCCAACATTGATGCATTATTGTGTTTGTTTTAGGAGGTCATGTTGTCTTTCTAGTTCATGTTTCTTATGCTTCAACACTGGTTTTTATGAATCTGGGGCAACTCTTGTTGCCATCACCTTTGGAAGATGAGGTTTTTTGTTTTTTTGAAGACTTTATTCCTGGAAATGTGCCTCTAGGGCTTTATGGAGTGCCTAAGGTTTACACTTGAGTTCCAGGAGTGTGTTCTGGGTGGGGCCAAAGAGATCTGGCCACCATTTATGTGTAGGGCCCTGGGAATGTGGTCCTTCCTGTTTTTTCTGTTAGCTTTCCATGGCTGAGGTCAATGCTGCTTCTCACTATTCAGCCATCTTCTACTTATTTATTTATTTATTTGAAAGGCAGAGTGACACAGAGAGAAACAGAGATAGACAAACAGAGATATCCTCCACTTTCTGGTTCACCCTCCAAATGGCCACAACAGCCAGGGCTGGGCCAGTCTAAAGCCAGGAGCCAGGAAGGAACTGCATCTGTGTCTCCCATGTGGAAAGCAGGAAGCCAATTACTTGAGCTATCACCTGCTGCTCTCTCAGGTGTCTCAGGTGTATTGGCAGGAAGCTAGATCAGAAGTGGAGGAGCCAAGGTTGAATCACCACTCTGATATGGGATGCAGAGGTTCCAAGTTCTGACCACAGTGCCCAGCCAAAAAATTCAATCTTAGAAGAAACATGAATCTAGTCCTCATCATTTCTTTTGAGTGACCATCTTGTTCTACTCAGATTCCACCAGCTATGGGAAACTCATGACCTTTTGAGGCCTACCTCTACATTCCTGGATAGAACCAGTGCTTAGAAAGGACTCAGCATGTGTGCCAGCTGACTTAATCTGAAACACCTCTATTAACCCCCCTCATTACCTACTTTTGCTTTTTTGCAATGTCCCCTCTCATGCATGACCTTACATCCTGCTTTTTCTCTCCTCTGAGTATGCACATTCCTCTACACATTGCAAGTGCTTTCCCTCTTTCTAAGCTCTCTTGAGTGTTACATCTGCTCTGGTCTACGTTTCTCATCCCCATGTTCTCCTGTGAGTTCCAAAAGTAAAACAGGTTCTCAGTGAGGGTGTACTACACACCTTCAAGGTGTGCCATCTAATAGGAAACAGTGCATTTTCTTTGTTAACTGATATGGTAATGACTGGGCGCTAGAACTCTGTGTTCAGAAAGTCATGTTACAGAGTACAAACTACTACAAGAACTCACATGTAAGGCATAATGTTAAGACAAGTATTAAAGGGAAATGCTTTACTGGGCAGGCAAGGGATTTACCTCCTGAGACTATAACAACATAGCAAAAGTTGTAACAGTTCTATTCAAATAATGGAAGTGATGGCAGGTGGCCAAAACAGTGTAATAATTGTGAGTGTAACTGAACTTTAGAAAAAAATACATTTATTTGAAAGAGAGGAAAAGAGAGAGAGAAAGACAGAAACAGATGGACAGATGTATTTTATGCACTAATTCACTCCCAAAAAGCAAAAACCTGGGCTGTGTCAGGCTAAAACCACGAACCAGAAACTCCATATAAGCATGTATGCCCTCATCTGCTATTTCCCAGGTATGTTAGCAGGAAGCTGGATTGGAAGTGGAGATGAGTCTTGATCCCAGGCACATTGGATATAGATGTTCCAAATGGTGGCCAACCCACTGCACCACAGCACAGGCCCTACAGTTGAGCCCCTTTTAGTGAATTGCTTCTACCACAGAAAAGTAGAGATCCACTGTTTTAACCCCTTTGTTGGGAATCCCTATCTCTGATGACTGACTGCTGCTCAAATCTGTAAGATCCAAAAAGAGAAGGGGCGAGGGTACCTCTCTCTATACTCCTTCAACCTCCAAAAAGAATTTGAAAATGTTAGCCAACCACAAAGTTAGGGGACAGTCCCCAAGAATCCCCTCACTTCTGACACAAACTTGCAAATTCAGGGACTTCCCAAAACCAAAATGAAGCTTAATAATTCATTGGAAGGACTCACAGAATTTACACAAAGCTGCCAGGCTCACAATTAGGGTTCTTGATAATAAAAAAGTTCCCTCATAAATAACGTGCTATGTGTATATGAAGCCCCAGAGAAAGAGGAATCCCATTTACAGTCATAAGTGAGAAAGGAGCAGAGTGAAGGACCTGATTTGGGGAGATGTCAGTAAGAAGAATGAACACAGCAGACAGAATCGGAAAGCAGGAGTGGGGTCCTGGAGAACAAGAGAACATAACGTTCTATGGGAGGAATGGGCAGTGGAGCATATATTTAGGGGAGGCTTGAGAAAATGACCAAAAGCAGCAGCTGAACTTGGTACCACATCACAGATTGGGTGGCTTGGGGAGGGCAGAAGTCCATCTGTGCTGGATAGAGATGAGGGGGCAAAGACGGTGACTGAGCGTCGTTATGGCTAACACATAGACAGGTGCCGCTCATTGTTTTGGAAGTGGGTGGAAGCAAGGGTAAGGTGGTCTATCTAGAATGGATTTTATTTATTATAATTATTTTAGAGAGAGAGAGAGAGAGAGAGAGAGAGAGGGATTGAGAGAGAATCTTCCATTTGATGCTTTACTCCTCAAATGGCCACAATGGTCATTTACTCCTCAAATGCTCAAGGCTGTGTCAGGACAAAGCCAGGATCAAGAAACTGCAACCTATTTCCCACATGGGAAGCAGGGAGTAGTAAGTCCTGAGCCATCTTCCACTGTTTCCCTAGGCTCATCAACAGGGAGCTGGATTGGAGCAGCTGGGACTCAAACTGGCGCTCCAATAAAGGATCCGATGTTACAGGTGGCACCTTAACCTACTTTGCCACAATGCCGGCCCCTAGACTGGCTTTTATGCAGAGCGAGCAGCTGACTGAAAGCCTGCATTGTATCTGTGGAGCGGGCAAGATCATCAACTAAGAAAAGGAGATGAGACGCAATGGGTGCTAGAGGGTAAGTGTAAACATTGCTATTATCTCTGAGGATGAGGATGGGAAGCTGATCTGGAATGAGTAAAAGCATTATTGGCTGCACTAAAGGTTTAGATAAGACTTGACCCAGTGCATTCAGAGAGATGACAGTCAAGCTTGTGGCCTCCATCACTGCCAACCCACTTCCTGCTGACTCTTTTACAATGTGGCTTTAGCTCCTTCAGACACTGGATTTACAGTTCTCCCACAACCTCCTAAGCAACCTGGGTAATACAAACATATTGGGATTTGAATCCCAATTTCAGTCCTATTAATTTGCAAATGTGAACACCTTGGCTTCTTTGAGCTTCAGTGCCTTCCTATGTGAAACAAGTTGGTAATTACCTACCTACCTCATAGAGTCCCTGTGAGAAGCAAATAAGGTAATAGGAGAGTACTTCAAGGAGTTACTGTAAAATGGACTTAAAAGGTGAGAATATTTTGTTGCAGAAAAAAAAAGTCAAAATCTATGCATGGAGGACTTATCAAAAAGTTCATGGAAATGAATATTATGAAAAAAACACACTCGGATTTCAAAAATTTTTTGCACTAAAGTGAACTTTTCTTTTAAAATCCTTTTCCATGAACTTTTTGAAACACCCTCATATATGTCAAGCCCCTTTGCAAAGCCTGGCTCATGTGCTACTTGTTAACTGGTAGTTATTTTCTCCCAAGTCTGTAGAATCCTATAATTTTTCCTTAGTATTCTTTATCTTCCACTGTTCTGGAGGAACTAGCACTATTCTTCTGCATTTGATTGGCTGGCATTCAGAACGCATCTGCCCATAGAAGTTGTTGTGAATAGTGTTAGACTAAATCAGCCTGACTTCCTGCTCTCAGATGGATATTAGATGTGTAAAATAGAACACACATGTCCTTGGAACCAATGTGTCATCCCATTTTTAATTCAAAGACCAATAGTGAGGCTGGAACTTGTGAACGAACTGATTCTGAATGGTTTTCAGGTTCAAGTTTAAGAGAATGTACTCAAAGAATACCCTCATAGTGCCAACTATCACACAGTCAAAATCTAACTTCCACGCATGAGAAAAGACAGTGCATCTGGTCACATATATAGGCTGATTATTTTCCAAATGTAGACTGGGCTTCTGTTATGTCCCAAGTGTGTTCACCAGGCAGGATGAAGCATAAAACTATATTTGTTCTTCCACTTGCAATAAAAAATGATTAGAATAAATGTTAGTAAGGTAAGTTACCATGTATATGTAGAAATACATACATAGTCATCAGATTGCCAGAAGAGATTGGAGGATTTACAGAATCTGAGCAAAAGGAAAGAGGCAAGAACAGGAAGATGGTCAAACCATTTGGGAGCAGGACACCTTCTAAGAATGAGCACACAGACCTACATGGAACTCAGCCATGTAGAGGGAAAAGATCCATAGTGTTTGCCTCAGTTTAGGTTAAACCAATCACTGGTGCTGTGAGCTTGGTAAACTCTCTTTCCTACTCCCCAGGACAGCTGTGCCAATGATAACCACTTTCTGCTGGTCCCCAATTGCACTGACCCTACTACATCTTGTGGCAGATAACCTAACCCTCTGTGTTCATGAACCAAGGTATTAGGTGTGGTCCCCGACCTGCATGCCCATTCTCAGTGGAAAAGATTTCCTTTCTCCTGTACATTGGTGCAATGGAGACTACTGCTTCTTTGTCTTTAAGGAATGTGACCCACCAACTGTACCCTTACTTTTCCTTATTTTAATACCATTCTCTCTATTGACTCTTCTCTGACCCATGTGTATTTAATTACCTCCATTAGAAATAATTAAGATCACGCTTGGGTTCAGTGGTAAGAGCTACCACCTCTTTCTCCACTCTAGGTATAAATCTCCCTATCCCTTTCTATAATCACCAATGTTTTAAAACTCTATCTAGCTTTATTAAATGACCAGAATTTTGTCTTAAATTACTGTGATGCTTTAAGTAACACATGGGCAGATCATGGAGAGTGATGTATAACAACTGTCAAACTCCCCTCTTCCATGCACTACCAAAACAAAAAAAGTCACCAAAAACCCCAATTATGTCTTTATCAGATGTTCTGAACAGGGGACTTTGATGCAATTGTCCTCAACTAAGAGCAATTTTGCCTCCACAACAGACACGTGGCCATGTCTGGGGACATTTTGGTTGTTACACCTGAGGCCAGGAGTGTGCCACTGGCATGTAGGGATAGAGGTCAGGGATGCTGCCGACCCTCTTCAGGGTGCAGGCTAGCTCCTCACAGCAAAGAATTAACAATCATCCTTACCTCATTGTGGTGTAATGGATTAAACTGCTGCCTGCAGTGCCGGCATCCCATATGGGCGCCAGTTCAATTCCCAGTTGCCCCACTTCTGATCCAGCTCCCTGCTAATGTGCTTGGGAAAGCAGTGGAAGATGGCCCACAGTCCTTGGACCCTGCACCAACATGAGAGACTCAGATGAAGCTCCTTGCTCCTGGTTTCAGCCTGGACCACTCTGGCCATTGTGGCCATCTGGGGAGTGAACCAGTGGATGGAAGATCTGTCTCTCTCTTTCTGAAATTCTGCCTTTCAAATACATAAAATAAATCTTTTTTAAAAAAGAGAATTATCCAGCCAAAAATGCCAACAGTATATTTAAATTAATTTGTTAGCAATTTATGAGCCTAATTGATTTCTGATGAAATAAAGCAAAAGCTGCAGAATTCTCAGTATCCATAGTCTACAAAGGAAACCATAGCTTGAATAATGTCAATATTGCCACTGGGAGGTCCAGATTGCCTACTCCTGGAATCTAGTATCTTTGAGAGGGTGTATTTGGATTTGTGAGAGAAGAGAACTTTTTAATACTGTGATTCTCCCCAGCAAGATGTGTGTGCCAAGTTGCTGATGTGTGCTGACATTAGGAAATCCATCCTCTTCTTCCAAAGCACAAAAAAAGACAGTTGTTCTCATCCCTTTTTTTTTTTTTTTTGGACAGGCAGAGTGGACAGTGAGTGAGAGAGACAGAGAGAAAGGTCTTCCTTTTTCCATTGGTTCACCCCCCAATGGCTGCTGCACCGATCCGAAGCCAGGAGCCAGGTGCTTCTCCTGGTCTCCCATGGGGTGCAGGGCCCAAGCACTTGGGCCATCCTCCCCTGCACTCCCTGGCCACAGCAGAGAGCTGGCCTGGAAGAGGGGCAACCGGGACAGAATCCAGCGCCCCGACCGGGAGTAGAACCCAGAGTGCTGGCGCCGCAAGGCGGAGGATTAGCTTATTGAGCCGGGGCGCCGGCCCTCATCCCATCTTGTTAGTGACATTTTAACCTTTAACAATGAAGCATTGTAACAACACAGCTTTAATAGGAAGTCAATACAAACTCTGCTTTTATAAAACATGGGTGGGGGGGATATCAAAGGGAACAGTTACAGAAATACTGATGTATCAAAATGAGCATACCTCTGCATCCCCAGCACCTTCAGCCGTTTGTGCCTGGTCTATGTGGTCCCTCTTGTTATTACAGTGCCATTTGCAGCATTGCCGGCATCAGCTTTTCCCCTTTCCCCCATGTTCAGTACCTTTTTGGCTTTCTTCTCAGGAGCATTTTTAGCCTTGGTTTCTGGTTTTGCAGCAGGACTCAGCAGATAAGCTGTGGTCCTCCTCACTGGTCTGTCTTGACTTTAATCACCTTTTGCATCTTGTGAATCTTGCTCTCTGGTGTGGTGGAAGTGGCGGTGGTGAGACCCAAATGGTGTATTGTGAGGATGAGTGATAGATGATGGGTTTTGGTCAGTCCGGAAGTTACTCTGGTCTCTTCTTCTCCACACTGTTCACCATTTTATTTAAACTTTAGACTTCTGTTCTACTTCTTCACTTCTCATGTATTTCCTTACTCAGTAGCATTTTCTCCTACGATTCGTTTGAAATTGATGATTAAGCCCAAAGGAAGCTTAACTCTTTGGATGTTTAACAATGGGTGAAGAGAAACACAGGGTTACTATTAAATTTTATTAAATAAATCTTAGGAGCTGGCCTTTAGCCCAGCAGTTGAGACACAAGTTAAGCTGCCACGGTTCACGTCAGAGTGTCTGGGTTCAATACTCAGCTGCTGCTCCTGACTCCAGCTTCCTGCTAATGCAGACCCTGAGCAAAAGCTATGATGGCTCAAATATTGGATTCTTGCTACCTATTTGAAAGCCTAGATTGAATTCCCAGTTCCTAGTTTCAGCCTGATCCAGGCATTTGGGTAGTGAACCAGTAGATGGTAGCATGCTGTCTATCTCTCCTTGTGTGTGTGTCTGCTTCTCTAATAAATAATAAAATCTACTTTAAAAATTAGATTTTAAAAAAATTAATTTATTTATTTGAAGGTCAAAGTTACACACACACACATACACACACACAAAGAGAGAGAGAGAGAGAGAGAGAGAGAGAGAGAGAGATCTTCCATCTCCGGTTCAGTTCTCAAATGGCCACAATGGACAGGGCTGAGCCAAGCTGAACCAGGAGTGAGGAGTTTCTTCCAGGTCTCCCGTGTGGGTTCAGGGGCCTTCCCAGGCATATTAACAGGGAGCTGCATCAGAAGTGGAGCAGCTAGGTCTTGAACTGGCACTCTTATGGGATGTTGGCATTGCAGGTAGTGGCTTTACCCACTACGGCACAACACAAACCCCCTAAAAAGTAGATTTAAAAGCTTTATTCAAACTGAATTCCTAAGTTAGATACTAGTTCACAGTTTTATGTAAATTATTTCAGATCCTTTTATATACATATATATCGCATTATACCCAATCCTCCTACATACACAGATTTTTTTTTAACTTTTATTTAATGAATATAAATTTCCAAAGTATAGCCCATGGGTTACAATGGCTTCCCCCCTCCTATAACTTCCCTCCCGCCCACAATCCTCCCCCTTCCCGCTCCCTTTCCCCTTCCATTCATGTAAAGATTCATTTTCAATTCTCTTTGTATACAGAAGATCAGTTTAGTATATATTAGGTAAAGATTTCAACATTTTGCCCATATAGCAACACAAAGTGAAAAAACTACCATTGGATTACTAATTATAGCATTAAATAGCAATGTACAGCACATTAAAGACAGAGATCCTACATAATATTTTTTTCAAATTAATTAATTTTCTATGCCATTTCCATTTTAACACCAGGTTGTTTTTTTTTTTCATTTCCAATTCTCTTTATATACAGAAGATCAATTCAGTATATAATTAGTAAAGACCTCATCAGTTTGTGCCCACACAGAAACGCAAAGTATAAAAATACTGTTTCAGTACTAGTTATAGCATCACTTCGCTTTAGACGACACATTAGGGACAGATCCCACATGGGGTGTAAGTACACAGTGACTCCTGTTGCTGATTTAACAATTTGACACTCCTGTTCATGGCGTCAGTAATCTCCCTAGGCTCTAGTCATGAGTTGCCAGGGCTATGGAAGCCTTTAGAGTTCGCTGACTTCGATCTTATTCCGATAGGGTCATAGTCAAAGTGGAAGTTCTCTCCTCCCTTCGGAGAAGGGTACCTCCTTCTTCGATGGCCCCGTTCTTTCCACTGGGATCTCACTCACAGAGATCATTCATTTAGGTCTTTTTTTTTTTTTCCATGATATCTTGGCTTTCCATGCCTGCTATACTCTCATGGGCTCTTCAGCCAGATCTGAATGCCTTGAGGGCATACACAGATTTTAACGTGAATAGGAGTCTATAATATATTTTTGTACATTTTTTCTCAACAATATACCACAGAAATTCTTCTGAAAGTAATCTAAAATTCCTTTAAAATTCTAAAAAGAATATAAAATTTATCTAAATTCTCATGGTTCCATATTACTTTGTAGTATGATTATGCCATAATTTGTTTATCCAACTTCATACTGTTTGGTAGCTTATTTCTTGTTTCTTTCTTTATAAATTCCACTATAATGAATTTTTTTAAAAACATTTACTTATTTATTTGAAAGACAGAGTGACAGAGAAAGGGAGAGACAGAGAGAGAGACACCAAGAATTCCATCTGGGTCCCCAACATGGGTTGTAGGGGCCCAAGTACTTTGGATCATTACCTTCCAAGGTGCATTAGCAGAAAACTGAATCAGAAGCAGAGTATCTGGGTGTCACATGGGTACCACACTATGGGATGCTGGCATTGCAAGAGGCAGGTTAGCCTGCTGCACCACAACATTGGCCCGTTTCCAAAATTTTAAAAAAATATTTATTTTCCACTTTATTGAAAGTTAGAGAGTCAAAGAGACACAGAAGGACCTTCTATCTGCTGATTCATTCCCCAAATGCCTGCAACAGCCAAGGCTGGGCCTAGCCAAAGTTAGGAAACTTGAACTCAATCTGCGTCTCTCATGTGGGTGGCAGGAACACAAATACTTGGGCCACCACCTGCCACCTCCCAGAATGCACATCAGCAAGAAGCTGGACTAAAAACAGAATTAAGTAACCAGGACTCCAATATGGGATGCTGGCCTCCCCAAGCCACTATACCAAGCACTTACTCCCATAATGAAGATTATTAAATATTGTGTACAATTGTGCCAATATATTTGTACATAAATTATTACAAATATAATAATGTGTAAAACACGTTATGTAGTTAAAATTGTGATCCATCATATCAAAGTTTCCTCTAAAATCACTGCACCAATTTATACTCCAATCAGTAGCATACATGTCCAGTTCTTTGTATTTTTCTCATTCATGGACTCCAGCATTTAAAATCTTTATTTCAACTTGATAGGCCACATAATCATCATCTGTTTAATTTACATTCCCCTCGCGGGAGAGGGGAGGGTTTCGGGTGGGAGGGAAGTTATAGGGGTGGAAAAAGCCATTGTAATCCATAAGCTATACTTTGGAAATTTATATTCATTAAATAAAAGTTAAAAAAATTTACATTCCCCTCATTCCTACTGTGAGAGAGAGTTTTTCTTATGTTTATTGGGCTTTCTTATTCTTACCTTACAGTGGCTATGGATATACTTTGCAATACATACAGCTACATAATCTGATTACATTTGATTTCCTGCAGCATTTGACATTGTTAACATCTCAGTTCTTTAAATTCTCTCACTTCCTTGCTTTAAGTGCTCTGATTTTATTTTTACTGCTTTTCTAGTAAATCTTTGCCAGTCTCATTTGCATACACCTCTTCCTTTGCCGTATCTTGAAGGTTGGCATCACCAGGGAATTGCTCCACTTCCTCCCTTCAGGAGCCTCCACTGCTTTCCTGGTCACATTAGCAGGGACCTGTTGGGAAGTGGAGCAGCCAGGACTCAAACTGGCACCCATATGGGATGCTGGGGCTGCAGATGGCAGCTTAACCCACTGTGCCACAACACCGGCCCCAATGAATAACACTTCTTTCCCCAAGATCCTCCTCTTTCCATTTTTTTTTTTAAGATTTATTTATTTATTTGAAAGTTGGAGTTAGACAGAGAGAGAAGGAGAGACAGAGTCAGAGAGAGAGAGAGAGAGGTCTTCCATCTGCTGGTTCACTCCCAAATGGCCGCAACGGCCAGAGCTGTGCCCGCCTGAAGCCAGGAGCCAGGAGCCAGGAGCCAGGAGCCAAGAGTTTCCTCTGGGTCTTCCCACGTGGGTGCAGGAACCCAAGCACTTGGGCCATCTTCTTCTGCTTTCCCAGACCATAGCAGAGAGCTGGATCGGAAGTGGAGCAGCTGGGTCTTGAACCGGCACCCATATGGGATGCCAGCACCACAGGCAGTGGCTTTACCTGCTACACCATGGCACCAGCCCCACCATTCTTTATTTTTCCTCTAAGTATTGCAATAACATAATTTCAACTTACTTTATAATCATAGGCTTAATGCACAGCTAACCATAATGTTCATCAAGTGAAAAGTAAAAGGACCACAGTTCCACAGGAATGTAGACAAGGGCTACAAACAATAATCAAATCATAAGATGTCAGTTTCATTCATATACATTAGGGTGGGGTTTTTTTAATTCTGTATTAACTACCATGTATCAGAGAAAGTGTATGACGCTTGTCTTTTGGGGACTGGCTTAGTTCGCTAAGCAAAACTTGCCATTTCTCACGTCCATCTCATCCTTTATCCTGCCCACTGACTTAATTGCCCAAGCCAGGAAACAAACTCCTCCTTTTTCCTTTTCCTCTTCCTGCTAAGGCAACCAGGAATCACGTTCCACTTGGCCTGACCCCCTACCTCCATACCACCACCTCCACCACCGCTGAGGCTCCACTGTTGTCTAACTGCACTCTCCCAGTCGCGTTACAGCATCTCCATGCTCCTAATCTCATCTCCCGCTTCGCCAGCGTTTTCTAACTTGTGAATTCCAGCACATCACTCCTCTGCTCAGAACCCTTTCATGACCTCCTTTCACAAGCCTTCCAGATAAAATCTAAACATCGCGGACACTCAAGTCTTAGCATTCCAGACCTGGTTTCCCTACCCAGTCTTTCCATTATTTCAGCCACATTAAAATATCTTAATATTTCTGAACCGGCCAAGCCCTTTAAGTGCTCAGACTTTACATATCACGCTTGCCCTGTTCTTCAAAGAAGCCGTAGCTGTCTCCCGGTAACCTCCTGTGTTCCTATCAACAGTGTGGCCGTCATTTTCGTGTGACCTTCTAGTTCCCCATTTCACAACCACATTGTACATTGCTGGTTCCTCCGTGAGATGCTGAGCTGCAAAACATAGGGCTAGGGCTTTCACTTCTACATTCTCAAGTGGATCTCAAGAAATATTCAGTCAGGAGACAGGAAGAGAGGTCACAAGGAGAAAGAAAGGAAAAGGAAAGGAAAATGGATTCTGCCTATGTTAAAATTGTTCTCTTCAGGCCGGCACCGTGGCTCAACAGGCTAATCCTCCACCTTGCAGCGCTGGCACACCAGGTTCTAGTCCCGGTCGGGGCACCGGATTCTGTCCCGGTTGCTCCTCTTCCAGGCCAGCTCTCTGCTATGGCCTGGGAGTGCAGTGGAGGATGGCCCAAGTGCTTGGGCCCTGCACCCCATGGGAGACCAGGAGAAGCACCTGGCTCCTGCCTTCGGATCAGCACGGTGCGCCGGCCACAGCGCGTCAGCCGCGGCAGCCATTGGAGGGTGAACCAACGGCAAAGGAAGACCTTTCTCTCTGTCTATCTCTCACTGTCCACTCTGCCTGTCAAAAATTAAAAAAAAAAATTGTTCTCTTCAGGGTCAAGGTTAATAATGAGCACACAATTGCTAAATGCCATGGACATGCCTTTTGCTAATCTGGGTATAGGTTTTAAAGTCCTTATCTGCTTTTTGAGATTTTTCTCTTAGATTCCTTTCTCTGGTGCTCCTTCACGTTTTCCTCCTTAGGACTCCTTTCTTCTGCCTGCTTCTTAGGTCACAAATTGATCCCAGGACATTATCCTGTGTCCCCCTCCCTTTAGTCTTAGAGAATGTCCCTGGGCCTGGAGTCTCTTCAAGCACTTGCAGGGTTGTGCTGCCACCTGCTGGACTCATTGGAAGCCCAGCAACCAGCAGCAAGGTTCTGGTCCCAGTGGGGCTGCCTAATGCCTCATATACTGGAGCAGAAAACACTGAGGCAACCCTCTCTGGAGGCCTCTGGACAGGTGGACTGCACCCTTCCACCTTCAGTTTTCACCTCCAGAGTCTGGAGCCTGGAGAGGGAACTTGTCTCTTCTGCATCCCAACCACATGCTCTCATCAATTCTGATAGGTGGATCCTGTCCCTATCTTTGCTCTCATTTTTTTTTTTTTTTTCAAAAAAATTTTACTGGAATGGCTTGGCCTTCTTCCACTCATGAACTTCCAAAACTGGGCCCACTATGGGATTCAAGTGTCTTTCTTCTCACATCCTCAGCTCAATACCAAATTCTCCTCTTAAATACCTTTGGACTATGCAGAGCTTCATCTTCTTTGAGTTCCTAATTTCAGACTGGCTTGACTGTCACATTGTCTCCTGTGAACTCTATCCCCTCTAGCATATTGTGGACTCCTAGGATCTTGGGAACTCCAGAAGCTGTGTCCAGGTCATTAGGCATGTCAGCTTTAGCAGTAGAAAGATATGGATTTGAATTTCAACTCTGGCTGTAGTTAGCTAAGTGTCCTTGGGCAAGCCATTTGCCTTCTCTGAAACTCAGTTTTGTGTTGTATGAAATGGGAACCAGGCTTATAGGCATCCTTCCAGGGATATTGAAGAAATGAGATGATGTAGGCAAAAGTCTTGATAAGTACCAAACTCAATAGACACTGAGAAAGTAATAGCTCTAGAATTAATATAACCTTGTTAAAGTTATATATATACTCCTAGGCAGCAGGAGGAGTGCCTACCAGATAAGATACCAAGAGGGGCCTGTATCTAATTCACATGATGAGGTTTGTTGACCTGTAGCTCATCCTCACTTCTGGCATCTCTGCAGCCCCACATTTGGGCATGTCTAGACTGAAGGAATTTTTGCAACCAGGACTTGAGGACAAGACCAGTTGATTCACCCATAGCCAGGTGCGGGCTTCTGCATGTTTTTTGCTTTTCTCACCCTTGTTTTACCTCTTATCAGACTCCTACCACCTCAGAATGGGCATTCACAGTACAACATGCCTACTACACTGTGGGAAAGGCAGAAGACTTCTCAGCTGAAGTTTTCACATCATTCCTCTGTTTTATTGTCATGCCACATCACATGGACATCAGTTACCGTATCTAAGAATCCTTGTGGGGACTATAAGGAATTCTGTATACTTCTCACAACAATCTGCAAGGGAAGTGTTATCTCTCTGATGAGTGAAGGCGGACCCAAAGCAATGATATGATTCTCTTAAGGTTTGTAAAACTTGTCAGAATCAAAATGGAGGGACTAGAGTTGTGGCACAGTGTGTTAAGCCACCACCTACAATGCAGGCATCCATTAGTGTTGGTTGAGTCCTGGTTGCTCCACTTCCAATCCAGCTCTCTGCTAATGTGCCTGGGAAAGCAGTGGAAGATGGTCAAATACGTGGGCCCTTGCCATCCAAATTGGAGACCTGGATGGAGTTCTAGGCTCTTGACTTAAATCTGGCCCAACCTTGGCTCTTGCAGCAATTTGAGGGGTGAGCCAGCAGATGGAAGATATCTCTCTCTCTCCCACACCTCCCACACCTAATTCTGTCAAATAAATAAATAAATCATTTTTAAAAAGTGAATCAAGTGCCAGCACTGTGGCGTAGGGGGTAAAGCTGCAACCTGCAGTGCTAGCATCCTATATGGGCACCAGTTCAAGTCCAGGCTGATCTACTTACAATCCAGCTCTCTGCTATGACCTGGGAAAACAGTAGAAGATGACCCAAATCCTTGGGCCCCTGTACCCATGTGGGAGACCTGGAAGAAGCCCCATGTTCCTGGCTTCAAATTGACGCAGCTCTGAGCTTTGTGGCCATTTGGGGGAGTGAACCATCCATGGATGGAAGAACTCTCTCTCTCTCTCTCTCCCTCTGCCTCTGCCTCTCTCTAACTCTGCCTTTCAAATAAATAAATAAATAAATCTTTTTTAAAAATAATAAAAATCTTAATCCATAAGCTGTACATTGGAAATTTATATTCATTAAATAAAAGTTAAAAAAATAATAATAAAAATCTTTTTAAAATAATCAAAATTTTAAAAATCACCTAGGTTAACTTTATATAAAGACCCAGGAGGTTATGAAGGAAGAGTTCTTATGCATGATTGCCTTATGGTAAGGATCACAAAAGAATGCCAGAGCTATGACATTGCACAAAAGCCACTGCATTCCTATTCAGAAAGCATGTCAACAGTTGTGTGGGGACATGTGCCTGACAACTGCTCAAACTAATGACACCCTTGTTGTTAATAACCATTGTGGCCAAAGAGCATTGTTTCTAAATGTCTGATATCATCCTTCTCATTTTGTCTTCAAAAAATTTCCTTTGCTTAAGCATCTTTGAACCTGCTTATCATTTACTATGACATGCATGTTCCCATTGCAATGCTCTGCTATTCCCAATTAAATATAATTATCCTTAAGAGAATCTCTCTCTGGTTGTTTTTGTCATTTAGGTTGACAGGTGGCACACTTTGTTGGTAAAAAAAGAATTCTTGTTGATATTATTCATGTCTTAAATTAAGGCGGTGAGGAGGGCAGAGCCTACAGTCAGATGGACCACTCCTTTGAGACAGATCATAGCAGCTTCCTCTGAACTGCTGGCAGCCATAGGTCCCCACTGAACTGCTGACAGAGATCATAGTTCAGCTTCCTTCTCAGGCTTTGATCCTCCCTTCCATCAAGGTTTGACCTCCATTCAATCTGCCTTTCCCTTCTAAAAATGCCTGAAATTCCTTCACATCCCCTTCAGGCTCTAGCAGCCTCTTTCCACTCCATCCTCTCCCAAGAAAGTGAGGCCATTAGCCAAGGAAAAGTCTCTATGCAAGTAAGGTTAGAAAAAACCCAAAAGTCCAATAATGAATGACTTAAGTAAATGTATCCATATTAACAGATTTGGTTTCTATTCAAAATGTTATTTTTGAAGAAAGCTCACTATTATAGAACAATGCTCATGTAATAACCAATGAAAAGCCATATGCAAATTATATATGCCATTGGCTCCCAGCGATCTAACTATATGTGCATCAGGATATAAAAAGATTTAGAAAGAAAGACTGTATACTAGAAAGTTAACAATGATTTTTTTTTTTGTGGGATAAAGAGTTTTGGGGTAATTTTAATTTTAGCTTTCTAGTTGTCTTCTTTTTTGGTAAATTATCTATAATTTGCATGTATTCTTGAAATTAGGAACATCTTAACAATCTCTGCACTTTTACGTACTCTTGTTACTTCTGTCTCTCAGCTTGTTCTCTTCTGCCCAAGAGTTGCAGCTTCTGTTAAGTGGTAAGAA
The DNA here is from genome assembly GCF_033115175.1 of Lepus europaeus. Taxonomy (NCBI): domain Eukaryota; kingdom Metazoa; phylum Chordata; class Mammalia; order Lagomorpha; family Leporidae; genus Lepus; species Lepus europaeus. Next base: position 126,024,532 of record NC_084831.1, on the reverse strand, counting down.
CAAGACTCCAAAGGGAGTCAGAAACAAGGAGCCCAGGAGCAAGGGGAGGAAATTCTAAGAAGATCCCTAAATGTGATCAAGCTTGAGTTACTTCGAAAGGGTAGCCAACTGGCAAAGTAGAGAAGGAAAGAGAGGAATTTCAGGCCATGGAAACAGTGAGCACAAATCATGGAGACGAGCTAGGGAGCATAGCATAGCTAGGGAGCATAGATCCTGATTAAGACTGAGTTCTGGAGGGCAGAGGCTAGGCCTGTTGTTTTCAGTATCCTCGTGGACATGCAGAATTCATCCATTTAGCACCTTGTAAGCACTGGTATGTGTTTATGACACCAAGGGAGTTGTGGGGGGGGGGGTGTGGACAATAACCCGTATTCATGACCCCAGAACAGTGCCTTGAATGCTAGATACCACTGTGCCCCAATCTCTAATCTCTTAGCCTTCCTCCTTTGATTTAACTTGCTGAATTGCCGGATTGGTACAGCCAGCCCCACAAGATTCTAATCAACTGACTTATAAGGTCATTTGCTTCTCCAATAGTCAGTATTGGCAGTCAGTATTGTCTTGAGGGGCTCTGTTTGGGGGGAATTCCAGGTCTTGGCAGGGGAATCCCAGGCCTAGGGCAGAGTTAGCTGCCACCTGCACGCAGCCTTCAGGCTGGCCATGATACCAGCAGAGCATCTTCTTGGTGCTTCAGGGTGGGACTGCTGTCTTCCCTCTAATCCATGCCCTAAATCATACTTTGCCTTATTCCTAATCTCAGTTTCTTTGGCAGACAATCAGAGCACAAAACAAAAGGAATGTATGAGCCTTAGCACCATGCAGTTGCCCCTATCCTTTGCCACACTTATTGCTAAATCATCCTGCAGCCTCAAACAAAACAAAACAAAACAAACTCTTTAGCAGAGCAGTTCTTTTTTTTAAGGTTGTATTTATTTATTTGAGAGAGAGAGAGAGAGTTACAGAGAGAGGAGAGACAGACAGAATGACCTTCCATCTGCTGGTTCACTTCCCAAATGGCTGCAACTGCTGGAGCTGAGCCAGCCTGAAACTGGGAGCCAGCAGCTTCTTCTGGGTCTCCCACATGGGTGCAGGGGCCCAAGCACTTGGGCCATCTTCCACTGTTTTCCCAGGCCATAGCAGAGAGCTGGATCAGAAGAGGAGCAGCTAGGACTTGAACCACCCACATGGGAATCTGGCACCACAACCAGAGGCTTAGCCTACTATATCACAGTGCCAGCCCAGAGCAGTAGTTCTTGAGACCCAGAGGCTTGCTGCCCTCTCTTCTGTCAACAGAATAAATGTTCTCTTTCCTTTACCCCAAAACCTTGTCCTTGTTATTTTGATTGGCACCAGGGACAGGAACAGCTCTAAGGACACACATGGATGAAAGTGACAGGATGATAAGATATTCTGAGCAAACAGAACCCAAAATGATTAGGCCTACTTAAAACAGATAAAATAGATTTTAAATAAAAAGCAGTAAAAGGATTCTAGGAAGGTCATTATAAAATGAAAAGGAATATCCAAATTGGAAAGGAAAAAAATCAAATTATCATTGTTTGCAGGTGACATGATCTTATATACAGAAAATCCCAAAGACTTCACCAAAATGCCTTTAGAACTAATAAATTCAGCAAATTTCCAGGATACAAAATTAATGTATAAAAATTAGTAGTGTTATATACCAAAAGCTAAAGTAATCTTGAGCAAAAAGAACAAAGGAGAAGGCATTACACTACCTTATTTTAAAATATAGTACAAAATTGCAGCAATTAAAACAGCATCAGATTGGCATTAAAAAAAAAAAAGATACATAGGTCAAAGGAGCAGAATAGTAACCCTAGATGCAAACCCACACATCTACAGTCAACTGATCTTTGACAAAGGTGCTAAGAATATGCATTGGGAAAAGGATAGACTTTTAATGAATGATGCTGGGGAAATTGGATATCCACAGAAGAATGAAACTGGACCCTTATCTCTCACCTTGTAAAAAATCAATACAAAATGGATTAAAGACCTAAAAGTGAGATCTGGAACTTTGAAGCTATTTGGTAGAAAACACTTCAAGAAAATGGAATAGGCAGGATAATAGGCAGGATTGATTTCCTTCCTTCCTTCCTTCCTTCCTTCCTTCCTTCCTTCCTTCCTTCCTTCCTTCCTTTTTAAAGATTTATTGATTTTAAAGATTTATTTATGCAAATATTTATTTATTTGAAAAACAGAGAGAGAGAGAGCAAGAGAGAGAGAGAGAGAGAGAATCTTCCATCCGTAGCTTTACTTCCCAAATGGCTGCAACATCCAGGGCTGCACCAAGCCAAAGCCAGAGCCTAGAACTCTATCCAGGTCTCCTACGTGGGTAGCAGGACCCAAGCACTTGGACTATTTTCTGCAGCTGTCCCAGGTGCATTAACAGGAGACTGGGTCAGAAGTGGAGCAGATTGGCCGGCACCGTGGCTTAACAGGCTAATCCTCCGCATTGCGACGCCGGCACACTGGGTTCTAGTCCTGGTTGGGGCACTGGATTCTATCCTGGTTGCCCTTCTTCCAGTCCAGCTCTCTGCTATGGCCCGGGAAGGCAGTGGAGGATGGCCCAAGTCCTTGGGCCCTGCACCCGCATGGGAGACCAGGAGAAGCACCCGGCTCTTGGCTTCGGATCAGCGCGGTGCGCTGGCCGCAGCAGGTGAACCAACGGCAAAAAGGAAGACCTTTCTCTCTGTCTCTCTCTCTCTCACTATCCACTCTGCCTGTCAAAAAAAAAAAAAAAAAAAAAGAAGTGGAGCAGACAAGACTTCAACCAACACCCATATTGGATGCCAGCACTGAGGGTGTTGGCTTAATCTGTTATGCCACAATGCCAGCCCAGAATTTTCTAGCTCAGACCAAAAGCACAGGAAATGAAAACAAAAACAGACAAATGAGGTTGTATCAAACTGCAGAGCTTCTACTTAGAAAAAAAAAGGGACAATCAACAAAATGAAGAGAATTTACAGACTCAGAGAAAACATTTGCAAGCTATACTTTTGACAAGTATATGAAAATCAAAAATATATAAAGAATGTACACAACTCAATAGTAGAAAAAAAAAAGCCTATAACCCAATTTTAAAATGGACAATAGATCTAAACAGACATTTCCCAAAGGAGGACATACTGGCCAGCAAGTACATGAAAAAGTGGCCAATATCACTAATCATCAGAGAAATGCAAATAAAAATAAAAATGAGATATTACCTCTAGTAAGATTGTCTATTACCAAAGAGACAAAAGATAACAAGTGTTGGTGAGGATGTGAAGAAAACAACAATTGAACACTGTTGGTGGGAATGTAAATTAGTAGAAACAATGTGGAAAACAATACAGAGGTTCATCAAAATAAATAAATAAATTAATTAATTAAAAAAACTACCATATCACCAGGCCATCCCATTCCTGGGAGAATACCCAAGGAAATGAAACCCATTTGTCAAAGAGACTTCTCACTCCTATGTTTATTGCTGTACCATTCACCACAGCAAGAAATGAAAACATCCCAAGTGCCCACCCACTGATAAGTGGGTAAATAAAACACAGCACATATACACAGTGGAATATTACTCACAAAAAAGGTTGAAATCTTGTCATTTGTAGCAACATGGATAAAAATGGAAGTCATTAGGTTAAGTGAAATAAATCAATCACAGAAAAACAAATATCAGACGACTTCACTAATATGGAGTCTAAAAATATATGATCTCACAGAGTTAGAAATATAGTGGTAGTTAATGGAGGCTGAGAAGTGGGGAAGAAGAATAGGGAAAAGTTGCTTGTTCACTCTGGCCTCAGAATCAGCCTTAAGGCATTCGGATCTGGCTGAAGAGCCTATGAGAGTATTTTAGGCATGGAAAGCCAAGACACTCTGGGAAAAAGAAAAAAAAATAAAAAGACCTAAATGAAAGATCTCTGCGAGTGAGATCCCAGTGGAAAGAATGGGGCCATCAAAGTAGGAGGTACCTTTCTCTGAAGGGAGGAGAGAACTTCCACTTTGACTATGACCCTGTTGGAATAAGATTGAAGTCTTGGTGAACCCTAAAGACTTCCATAGCCTCAGCAACTCATGACTAGAGCCTAGGGAGATTACTGACGCCATAAACAAGAGTGTTAAATTGTTAAATCAACATCAAGAGTCACTGTGTACTTACATCCCATGTGGGATCTGTCCTTAATGGGTTGTCCAATGTGAAGTAATGATATAGCTAGTACTGACACAGTATTTTTACACTTTGTGTTTCTGTGTGGGTGCTAACTGATGAAATCTTTACTTAGTATATACTGAATCAATCTCCTGTATATAAAGATAATTGAAAATGAAAAAAACAAACAAACAAAAAACTTGATGTTAAATTGGAAATTACATAGAAAATTAATCAATTTTTTAAAAAAATATCATGTAGGATCTCTGTCATTAATGTGCTGTACATTGTGATTTAATGCTATAACTAGTACTCAAACAGTATTTTTCACTTTGTGTCGCTGTGTGGGGGAAAACTGTTGAAATCTTTACTTAATATATACTAAACTGATTTTCTGTATATAAAGAGAATTGAAAATGAATCTTGATGTGAATGGAAGGGGAGAGGGAGTGGGAAAGGGGAGGGTTGTGGGTGGGAGGAAGCTATGGGGGGGGGGAAGCCATTGTAATCCATAAGCTGTACTTTGGAAATTTATATTCATTAAATAAAAGCTTTAAAAAAAAGTTGCTTGTTGGTTACTAGGTTATAGCTAGACAGGAGTAAGAAGTTCTGGGTTCTATTGCACAGTAGAGTGACTATAGATAATGCTAATGTGCAGTATATTTCTCTAGTAATTAAAAAACCTGAGAAAAATAAATAAAGGTGGAAGCAGGATGGTATGTTTAAGTTAATTGTTCCCAGCCTTCAGCAAATAGGTATTTTCAGGATAGACAAACAGTATACTAAATAAAGTCCCCCACAGAGAGAGAACGAGTGAGCTCTGGGGCATGGGTACTTTGGGGAGGATGGGCCTGGGCACAAAGCCAGAGGGAGGTCTTGAGGGATGAGTGAACTCCGAGTGGTGCGTGGGCTGGAGGAGAGGAAAGGTGAGGGGCTCTGGAACACTTGCTGCAGACACAGACTTGCTGGCAGCCACTGTACCCTCTCCCCTGCTCAGTGGGACTCAACTCCAGGGGCTGCTTCCATGATTCAGACCTTTGGGAACCCATCTGTTCTTAATACCGCATGTACTCCCTTATATGTGGGAGTTGAAATCTAAAAACAAAACACTCACTCTGCACACAGAATGTTGATTATTAGGAGCAGGGGGGGGAGGAGGAATAAAAGGAGTTTGGATAAGAAAATAGAGGAAGCTGGGTGTGGCTCATTAAGTGTGATAAAGACACTAATAGGAGCAGTTAAAGAGGGGAATGAGGTAAAGTTACAGAAAGGCAGAGACAGAGAGAGCAAGAGGAAAGGTCTTCCATCCACTGGTTCACTCCCCAAATGCCGGTAATGGCTGGAGCTGCACCAATCTGAAGCCAGGAGCCAGGAACTTCTTCTGGGTCTCCCACATGGGTGCTAGGGCCCAAGCACTTGGGTCATCTTCTACTGCTTTCCAAGGCCATAGCAGAGAGCTGGATCGGAAGTGGAGCAGCCAGTGTAGCCGGCGCTGCGGCTCACTAGGCTAATCCTCCGCCTTGTGGTGCCAGCACACCGGATTCTAGTCCCGGTCGGGGCACCGATCCTGTCCTGGTTGCCCCTCTTCCAGGCCAGCTCTCTGCTGTGGCCTACCGCGCCTACCGCAGCGGCCATTGGAGGGTGAACCAACGGCAAAAGGAAGACCTTTCTCTCTGTCTCTCTCTCTCACTGTCCACTCTGCCTGTCAAAAAAAAAAAAAAAAAGAAGTGGAGCAGCCGGGACTCAAACTGATGCTCATGTCAGGGGCCGCCACTGCAGGCAGCAGCTTTACCCACTATACCACAGCACCAGCCCCAATAATTACTTAAAAAGAAGGAGGAGGAAGAGAAGGAGGAGGGGGAGGGGGAGGGGGAAGGGGGGAGGAGGAAAAAAGAGGAGTGTGTCTGGAATTTCCTAGACTACAGGAGTAGAGATTCTATTTTGGGGGCCCAAATAACCTTACTTTCCTACTAATACTCAGTGGATAGGTATATGTAAAGTTTCAAACAATGAATTTCTCATGAGGGAAGAAGAGCCAGAAGGTGGGGCTGGGGAGTGGGACCTATTCACATCTTTACAGCACTGAGGCTGTGTAACTGATTTCTCTGCCTTTCTGCTCTGAATGAAACCTGCTCAGGCTTGGGTGGGCACCTGCTATGCCTTAACCTCTGCAGGGTTTAGCATGGCATGGCCACATTTCAGACCTAACCCTCTTCTTGCCTTTCAGATAATCCTGACAGTCCTCGCAAGACCTGTGGGACAAAGTTCTCAAGAGAATCCACCACTCTTTTCTGATGCCTAGCGTGTCCATATTTCTTGAGACAGCCAAGTGTATTCTGATGAACCATGGACCGCTTTTATCCGTAAAATCCTTTTTCCTCTTGCCTTGTGGTATATAGATCCATGACCACCCAAGACTATGCTTCTGTCCATAAGTTCCCCCAATATTTTATTCTCTGCCAAGTCTAGTTTGCCCTCTTTCTTCCACCTCCCTATGCCTTCTGCCTCTAGTGGTTCTTGTATGCTGGTTTTTTCTAAAACTGTCCCTGACATAATCAGGGTGATTCCTGTCTGGGAACCACCAGGCAGATGGTCTCACTCAGGGACCCTACCCTTTTCTGAGTACTTAACCCTCTGAGAATCCAATAGGAGCTATGACTCTACTCACAAAAATAGACCAACGCACATTCAAGCAAATCGCTCTATTTCTGCTGCACTTTCAGATAAAAACCCATGGGACTTCCTGTTTCTAGTCTCCAGGCTCCTTAACAAATGCATCAGGCGGAGAGAAACAGCCAATGTGTGCCTGCCTCTGAGCCTACGTCACATATTCCCCTTCTACATCCGGTCCCTTTCAAGCCTGGCCCTTGGCTGCCTCCAGCGTTCCTTTGGAAGCTCTGAAAAATAGCATGTGTTCCAGAGGATGGGAATGGTGTCTGGCTCTGGAACTGCTCCTGCTGCCTCCAGTACTCCTGGAGACCAGCGTCCAAGGTACTTTCCAACAACTGTCTTTGTGTGATTGCACATCACAGGCATAGGCAGATGGAGAAGGGGAGACGGGCTGTGGCTCAGTCCTGGAAGTGGGTCCTGGCTTGTGGGCAGCAGATATTTCTATCCTGGTAGCAGGGCTCTGTTGAGGTTGGAGACCTTTCTGCCTAAGCCTAGAGACATAACAAAAATAAGACCCTGTGGAGAGGAGGAACTCTGCCCCTTGTTTGCTGGTAGTTTGTTTATTTGTGGGAAACTGTTAGGTTTTGTTTGCTTTATTTTTCCATTTTAAATAAGAGGAAGTGTTACACAGAAAGCTGCTACATTTTATGCTCTGATAAGTTACATTTCCTTAGACATTCTTTGAGACTTCTTTACATGCTACGAGTTAGGTCCTGAAATGCTACTGTCATTGTCCCAAAGATAGAGAGGTATTTCTCTGTCTAGTGTCTCTAAACAAGGGTCTGAGAGAGGCTCAGGTGCCTCTGTATTGAAGAAATGCTGAACACATGATTGTTAAGGGGAAAGGGCCATTCCTCTGCCGCAGTTCCTCCTGTGTGCCCAAGGAGCGGGCAGTCCCTGTTACAGCTGTCCAACCCTCCTTCTTAACCTGTCATTCCAGGCTGATTGAGAAGCAGAAGTTAAGTTTTTGCCTTTTGTGTTATTCTCCCAAATAATACTCAGATCTTATTCATGTTAAAGGGCTTTCATGCTTACCTCTATGGGTAAGAAGGAGTAAAAATGAGCAAGCCTGGGGAAGTTATACTGCATCATTAAACTGTAGCAGTAGATGTAGTTTTTAGAGAAATGAGAAAGGAATGGTTGGAGGAAACTCGGTTGATGACTCACACTAGGCTTCTCAAAGTGGCATCTAGTTAATAACGGTGTAAGCGTTGAGCCAGGTGTCTTCAGGCCCATGTGTGGGCTCTGTGGGGTTGACTCAGTCATAGGATGCTGACATGGGCTTGGGTGTGGGTGCTGACACAGAGTGTTAATCCAGCTACAGAGTTCAGGACTTTCCCTAGTCATGTTAAAAGCACCCTGACAGTTGATCATTCCCTCACTTCTTTTCTGGACTGTGTGTCTCTTTTGGTTGAAACACGAAGATAATTCCTGATTATATTATCCTTGGCATGGATGGCATTGGTTCTGTTTAGGCTTAACATCTTCCACTTCTGTATCTTAGGTCAATAAAAAGAAAATTAAGCAACACTACATGTCAGGCAGTGTGTTGGGCATTTTGCATCCTTCTCATTTAATAGATTCCCAAGGGTGCAATCATCACGTACATTTTGCAGATGAGGATGCTAACTTTCAGGGAGACTGAGGATTTCCAGAAGGGCACACAGGTCTAACTTCCCACCTTATTAATAGCACTATGCTTTTCTGAGAGTCAGCCCAGTGGAATCTTGATCATGGTCAACATGTGTACATCTCCGTGAGTTTCTTATGCTCAAGTCACCTTGTGCGCAGTCTCTGGCTTTGCCACAGTTAACCACATTCTGACTAAGCTTAATGTCGTTGATTGCCTGGAAAGGTTATCTTCTCTCATTGCTCTGGGCCGATGTCTGTTCCTCTCTTGATGTCCCTGTCCTTCCTTCAGGCTCTAGTGATCACCTGACTTCTGTCTTGCTCCACACTTTGGTTTGTCTATTTCCTTGAGCTCCATGAAAAGAGGAACCACTCTGTGTTTTACTGCTAAACTAATACAGTGCCTAGGATATAGTACGAGTTCAATAACTGTTAAAAGAATGAGCAAATGGCCTCAGAGAACTTCCTTTTGGACTCTACCACAATATCTTGCTGGGGATCCAAGTTCTGCTCTCCTCAGCAATAAGGGATGCTTTTGTGGAAAAGTCTGAGACTCACTCACATCTCCTTCATCACTCCCTAGATCTCTGATTTCAGGGCATACTCTGTGTTGAGGGGTTTTCCTGCCTATCCACAACACGTAGCAGGTAGCAGTGGCAACAGCAGTATACTAGGAACCAGACCTATGCTCTATCTGGGTTGCAAGCCATGGGATTTTCTGTAAATCAGAAAAGCTTAATAAGCCTTGGCTTCCTCAACTCTATCAGGAGTAAAGTAACATGTATGCAGCCTCATTCTTCAGGGGGCTGCTATTAATATCAAATGAAATAAAAACTGCAACAGCTTTGTGATTTTGGCACACACAGTCTGAGACAGATGTAAGCCTGGGGTAAACCCGAACTCTCAAGTCCAACACTTTCAGCTGAACTCCTATCTTTCAGTCATCTCCTCCAGACTTCCCAGACACATGTCAGAAATTTAACTCATCGAATTTCTTCTGGCCATCTAGTGCTCTTCGACAAGCTGTGACATGGCGGCTTGAGGTAATAAGCATCATTTATGTCACCTAAGAATCTAGCGGTGTACTGCACTCAGCAATATTTTTTTCTGTTTATATATTTATTTATTTGAGAGGCAGAGAGAAAGACAGAGAGTTCCCATCCACTGGAATAGAAGCCTCTCTTGACGCCCAAATCCAAGTGATGGGCTCTATTTTGTGTGCACCCTTAGCATCACCCATTTTCCTTCCCTAACTTTTAGCCAGTGATCATCTATTAGTTATCCTGGGATGGAAGATCCTGAAGGGAAGGGTATGTCTGTCTGTTGTATGCACACAGAGCCCAGCACACAGTAAGTGCTTACTATGTAGTCATTAGATGAGAGAATAAATGAATCAAGTGGCTTACACATAGAGGAAGGGCGGCAAGGAAGAAGTTACGAGTCATTGCTTCAGCCCAGCTACAGGCTCAGGGCTGCCTTGAGAAAGTCGTTCTTCCATCCCACAGCAGCTGTTTCAAGCTCTCTCCCTTATCTTGAAGGCCTTCACCTCCCTGACTGCTCTCCCCATAAAGAACTTGCCTCCTCCTTTGCTGAAGAAGTGGGGACTGGAGATTGTTAGACAAAAAGTCCTTCAGCTTCCTTCCCAACATCGCTAAACTAGGAGCTTCTCCACCTTACTGTCTTTTCCTGCTTCTCTTTTCCCTTGGAGAATGAGGGGTCCCCCTTCCATGCCTAGCTCCAGGAAATCCACCTGCTTTGAATCCCTACAACTCAGTCTTATCTGTCACCTCCTCCCTCCAAGCCCTGCTCGATGGGCTCCTTCCCTGGATCCATCATTGCTTAAGTCTTTTCTTTCCTTAAACGAAACTAACAAAAACTCTCTTTACTTTTCATGTTCCTTTACACATTGCCCTGTCTCCTGTTTCCCATTTACACAGAAATGTCTTAAAACAATAATTATTTCTGGGGCCTGTGCTGTGGTGCAGTGGGTTAACGCTCTAGTCTAAAGTGCCAGCATCTCATATGGGCACTGGTTCTAGTTCCGGCTGCTCCTCTTCTGATCCAGCTCTCTGCAGAGGATGGCCCAAGCCCTTGGGCCCCTGCACCCATGTGGGAGACCCGGAGGAAGCTCCTGGCTCCTGGCTTCAGATCGACGTAGCTCCAGCCATTGCTATCTGGGGAGTGAACCAGCAGATGGAAGACCTCTCTATTTCTACCTCTCTCTGCAACTCTGTCTTTCAAATAAATAAAATAAGTCTTTTTAAAAAATAGTTATTTCTGTTGCCTCTCTCTCCTCATCTTCAGTTTCCTTTGCAATATTGCCTACTACACTTTTTACACTTCCTACCTTGAGAAATGACTCCCTGCTCATCTTGCCATTCGAGACACAACCTGGCATCTTGACAACTTGTTCCCAAAATACTTTCAAAAGGTGTTTGTACAGGCTTGGTAAATACTTGACTTCATCAGAGAGCTGCTGGTAACTTCACATTGATATCTTTTTTTTTTTTAAAGATTTATTTATTTATTTGAAAGTCAGAGTTACACAGAGAGAGAAGGAGAGAGAGATAGAAAGAGAGAGAGGTCTTCCATCCGTTGGTTTACTCTCCAGTTGGCCGCAATGGCCAGAGTTGCACCAATCTGAAGCCAGGAGCCAGGAGCTTTTTCCAGGTCTCCCACACGGATGCAGGGGCCCAAGGACTTAGGCCATCTTCTACCGCTTTCCCAGGCTATAGCAGAGAGCTGGATCAGAAGTGGAGCAGCTGGGACTCGAACTGGCGCCCATATGGGAGGCCGGCACTGCAGTCGGTAGCTTCACCTGCTACACCACAGCCCAGGCCCCTACACTGATATCTTTCAAACTCACCCCCTTTTCTTATTTGACAGTCTTACTAGAAGCCATGCAATGTGTTTTTAAAGTAGCCAGAACTTCCTCTTTTAAAAAAAATATTTATCTGAAAGGAAAGAGACAGAAGGAGAGTTAGACAAAGAGAGAGATTGTCCATCTGCTGGTTCATTCCCCACATGGCAGCGACAGGTCTGAGCCAGGCCAAGGCCCAGAGCCAGAAACTCCAGCCTGGCCTCCCACATGAGGGGCAGGAGCCCAGCACCTGAGCATCTTCCACTGCTTTCTCAGGCACATTATCAGAGAGCTGGACCAAAAGCAGAGTCCCTGGGGCTCCAATCAGCACTCCAATGTGGGATGCCATCTTTGCAAGCAGTGGCTTAACCCACTGTGCCACAAGGCAGACCCTAAGTCAGTCTTTTTAGGTCATTACAGATAAGTGGTTAAGGAAAGAGGGAGCAGGCAGCATCCTGCACATGCCAGTGTCTTTGCACTCTTATTGGATCGGATTGGCCTCTCTGATGCAACCGCCTGTTCAGTCACTGCACGGTGGGTTGTGTTCTTTTCTTGGGTGTATGTCTGAGGTTTGTTAGAGAGTCTGCCAAGGAAGACCTCAGCCTTTTATCTCTTTTCTCAATCATGGTGGGCATAGAGGAATTTTGTCATTCGGGGACATCTGGCAATGTCTGGGGACATTTTTGGTTGTCACAACTGGAGATGAACTACTGGCATCTAGTGGGCAGAGAGTAGAGATGCTGCCAAACATCCTGCAATGGAGAGGACAGCTTCCCCATGCCTCCCAACAAAAAGCAGCCACAACAAAGATGTCACCATTGAAAAACATTGGTCTAGGCCATCTGTTATTACTAATTTTATTAATGCACATGGAAACAAGTATTGGAATGAGAACAGGTCTGGAAGATATGCGTGAAAGTTTAAAAATATTAGACAGACTCTATTCTTAGGCTATGTGTTTCAAGAGGCCAGGCATTCTGTCTGCATTGCTGTTGTCAGAGCCCAACCCAGTGCCAGACCCATCACAGCTGTGCAATAGCTGTTGCTTGGAATGAAATTATAATATATGGCCTGGACCAATCAGGAGCCTGTGGAAGTGAATGTCTAGGTATGTCTGTCTATCAGGGCAAGGTAAGGCTTACTAAATGGCTGGATGGATGGCTGGAAGGATGAATGGATAGGAACTTGAGAGTCCTGGAGACACAGAAGATTTTATGTTTTAGATTGAAGAGAACACTTTTGGAAATGATAAATGTGTGGAAACACCTAGGTGTAAACAGCTCGGTATAAATGATGTTGAAGAATATGATTGAGCTGTTTTGACAAAAATATGATGCAAGAGGTCACATTTTCTTTCCTCTACTTTTTTTAATTTGAAAGGCAAGGAGGAGAGAGAGAGAGAGAGAGAGAGAGAGAGAGAGAGAGAGAGAGAGAGATCCCATCCGCTGGTTTACCCAGCCTAATATACTTTACATTTGCTGGTTTGTAACAACCAGGCTTGGGCAGGCTAAAGCCAGGAGCCAAGAATTCAATCCAGATTCCTGTGGTTGGCAAGGATCCAAGTACTTGAGACATCATCTGCTGCCCCTGAGTTTATGTTAGCAGGAAGCTGGAATCAGGAGCAGAGCTAAGACTTGGACTAAGGCACTCCAGTATGCAATCAGGTGCACCAAGTGACGTCTTAGCCACTGTGCCAAATGTCTGTTCTACTTGGAGCTCTTTTCTACTGCCCTCTCTCAGCCTATGTATAAATAGTCTTAGCTCTCCTCCCTCCACAAAAAGAGCCAGCAGACTTCACTCCACCTTAGCCCTTCTGGCTATCATCTTTTGTTTCCCCTTGCCCTAACCTAAGCATGTTTTTTAGAACCTGAGACAATTCAGGAGAGTCCTGTGAAAACAAAAATACAAATGAGAACAAAAAAAGTTTAGTTAGAATGAGAAAGTCCCACTGATTTATAAATTTTAAAAAGCTGACAAATACTACATAAATCCCGAGAATTAGCTTAATATTTTATGCTTGCTGACAGTTTCATGCTTCTTTGATACTTGACCACTGACCAGCTCTGGCTCTGAACCACTTCATACCCTGTTCCTCGTCTGCCTACAGACAGAGCAGGTAAGGCCCAGAGTGCAGCAGGGATATTCCTGGACGCCATTGCTTCCCCAAAGTGGCTAGAAATAACTTCTCACACCAGTCCATCAACCACATAAACACAACCCACAGGGCCCAGATGAAATATTCCCCACTTCTAGTTCCCCTTAGGTACATCCCCATGTACCCACAACTTTGACACCACCCAACATAAGCGGAAATGTGATGAAAGGGATGATGGAGTGGAAAGAAGCAGCGGTTGAACAATTTGTGTTTAAAATATATTGTGTTTTGTCAACCATGTCAGTCTGTGAATACTTGGCTGGGGGCCCAGCAGGGCTATACTCATGGAAGGGGCCTAAAGCTTCGGCTGCATCACATTCGTAGTAGTTCTGCATCTGACCCAACCTTTATTAAATAACAGTTTACCTAAACAGTTTCCATTTCCTTACCTTCTAATAATTTCCTTCTAAATAAAATGTAAATGCACGTGTAATACATGAGCCATTTTTACACGGAGGATTTTTCTCACACAGTCAACATTATGATAAAATGAAAACAGTTCTCTCCCCAATCCTGAAGCCCTCTCTGAATGTGCCCATTCTCATCCTTTCTCCTTGCTCACTTGACAGCAGCCACTGTGGCCTCCTTGCTGTTTTTAAAAAACGGGAGGCACATCCCTACTCCAAGGCCTTTGCTCCAGCTCTTCCCCCTGCCTGGGTCACTCTCACCCCACCTGTCTGCTCGGCTTCCTCTCTCTTTTTTCAAGTCTCTGCTCAAATGTGACCTCCTCATCACCTTATGTGATGTCTACCTCCCACCTCCACCAGCGCTCGTGGCTTCCTTTACCTTATTCCAGGTTTTCTCTTTCTTTGATAACAATTATACCTTCCTCATTTACTCTCCAATGTATTTGGTTATTATATTGACTGCTTACTGTCCTTTCACCAGCATATTCTGATACAGGAAGCTTTGCTGTTTGGCTCACTGATGGATCCTGAATGCCTGACCCCTGGTCAACAAATCTTAGCTGCTAATCACCTTTGGCTTACCTTAGTGGTCATCTCTTCCAAAGAGGTCTTCCTAGTATTTCCTCCATCTCCTACCCCTGCACTCTGGAGAGGGAGAAATTCCCACCACACCCTGCAGTTCGTCCACATGGTACCCTGTGCTTGTCTTAATAACAGTAACCAACATACTATATTAGGCTGATTTGTGTGTCTGTCCTCCCACACCAATGTCATAAATATTTTAGTACAGAAATGTGTACTGTTCATTTCTGCACCTCTAGGGACTAACAGTGTTTATTGAACTAAACTGAACAGACAGGAAACACAAGCCCAGAGAGGAGACAAGACTTGTCACCATTTTATTGGAAAATACACTGCTGTGACAGAAAGAATAACAGAGCAAGCCAGGGTCAGCCTCAGCGTCATTCTTCAGTACTGCCTGGGGGCAGAACTGGGTGGATTACAAGTAACGGTCACTTCCCCACATCTTGCTTTTCCAAGCTCCGACTGTCACTGAGTCCTAGTCCGGAGACTCAGCCCTCTGACGAAGACCATAGTCTCTGCTCCTATGCAGAAATCCCTTCTTGCCTGCTCCAGCCCTGCACTCCCTAAAGGCTGGTCCCATTCTGATTTTCATTGGCAGATCACTCAGTCCATAGGTTGATGGTGGTCTCTGGCAGCAACGTAAGTCTGCATATCCCCGACAGTCTGTCCGAGAAGTACAAACAACTGACTTGGTTTAACACTACCAAACAGAAGATCTTAGAGTGGGAGTGGGAGTCTGGCGAAACGAAGTACTTTCCTTCTAAATTCAAGACCAGAATCGCATTTAACCCTCAAAGTGGTGCACTGAATATCTCTGACGTCCAAAAAGAAGACAGCAGCGACTACCTCGTGAGAGTCTTGATGGAGTCGGGAACCGAACGTGAATGGAAAATCCCACTGGAGGTACTTGGTGAGTTAGGGTACCAAAGGGCAAGTCTCCACTCCAAGGGTCCCTGGGGAGACCACTGTGGGGTGGGGTGGGGGCTTCCTGTCAGTCCCGGGTACATTCTCTGGGAGTAGGGAAACTCAGCTCAGGCTTAAGTCATTTCCCCTGGATCCAGTTCTACCTGCAATGAGCTTGACCCAGTAGACCCCAAAACTGATAGCCGTATACATTTAAAACTCTTCTGAAGGTTGTGAGTCTAAGCTCTGAAGAGAATGAAAACGGTCAGAGATAATTCCCACTCTGTTTCCTTCATTACTCCCTGTGATGAACTCAACCCAGTACTGAGACTTCATCAGACTTCAGGACAAAGACAGGAGAGGGAAAGGATAAGGAAGGAACTATGAAGAAGAGTTTTTCCTTTTCAGGTGGGTGGGACAAAAACTTCTACTCAGAGATTCAGTCAAATCACTGTAGAAGGAATAAGGGCTAAGATATTTTTCTTGAAGTCAGACAGACCTGGATTCAAAATCAGTCAGTCCCTCAGTAGCTGTGTGACCCTGGAGAAAGATCTTAACATCTCTGTGCCCATATTAGGTCAGGTTCTTTGGATGACAAATGACAGAGGTCAGTTCAATGCACTTTTACCAAAAATGGAGAATTTATTTTAAGAAATGAGGAAATTTAAAGCAATTCAAGGAGCAAAGAACAGTCAGGAGGGGTTACGTGGAAGTAGATGACGTACTAGGTCCAGTCCAGAATCCTCAGGCTCACCACTCTGTGGACTGTGCCTATGGCTGCTTTCCATCTACTTTTCTCTCATAACTCAGACATGCGTGCCACCAAATTTCAATTCTCAGAGAAATTTGAAGAAAGACAAACTGGTTGACTTACCTTGGTTGGCAGGTGTATGTGAACTACACATTTATGGCCAAAAGGATCAAGTTACAAAGTAGAAACACAGTCCCTGGGAAGGCTCCTCTGGGGCTGGGTCCACAATCATTGGAGAAGAGGGGCTAGGCCGAAATCCAAGGGAGATGTTATCTGAGAGCTCCGAGTTCTTCATCATGTTCCAAGTACAATTATATCCACCCAATCTATGGTGTTAAGACAATCAAGATGGATAACGAAAGTGAAAGGTTTCTAAGTGCAAAAATAGTGCAAACGGAGAGTGTTGTGCGTATGTGAGCCCCACCAGCCAGAAGATTCCTGTCTAAGAGGACAGGATATCCTTCTCACTCACTTCCTCTGACTCATGTGCACTAGAAATGCAAGAGGCCCTATTCTTTTTATTTTTACCTTTATCTATTTATCTGTTTATTTGCATGCATTTTATAACTACAACTTTGGGAACATAATAATTCCTCCCATCATGCCCACCCTCCTACCCACACTCCCATGCCTCTTCTTCCCTGTCCTGTTCCCAGTCTTGTTTTTTACTAAGATCTATTTTCGTTTAACTTTATACACAAAAGATGAACTCCATTCTACGTAAAGAGTTCAACATTTTGCATGAGGAGGAAAAAGAGAGAATGAAAAATAAAATAAACAAAAGACTAAAAACAAAAAATATTAAAAAAAAAACAAAAACTGTTGCTCAACAGACCAGACAAGGGCTGTTCAAAGCCGTTGCAGAAGAGACCCTATTCTTGCAACTTGCTTCTGTGTAAGAAAGATCCCAAGTCTCTTATAGTGGTGTTCTGGTAAACCAGTTCTCTAGACAGAAAGAAAAAGGCCTAAGTAAATTTTAAAAGCCACTTTTTGTATCATTTACCAACTTCCAGAATTTCTGTGATACTAACACTCACTACAGCTGCTTTCAAACTATGAATAATTTTCACAATGACCTTGCAAAAGTTCTGATGACCAGCAATCTACAGGTTGGTTTGGCTTTAACACACCCTGAAAGTCCCAGGATTTTTTTTTAGATTTATTTGTGTATTTGAAAGTCAGAATTACAGAGAGGCAGTCCAATGGCTGCAATGGCCAGAGCTGTGCTGATCTGAAGCCAGGAACCAGGAGCTAATTCCAGGTCTCCCAGTGGGTGCAGAGGCCCAAGGATTTGGGTCATCTTCAACTGCTTTCCTAGGCCATAGCAGAGAGCTGGATCAGAAGTGGAGAAGCTGGGACTTGAACTAGTGCTCATTTATATAGGATGCTGGCAATGCAGGCAGCGCCTTTACCCATTATGCCACAGCGCCAGACCCAGGATTTGGTCGATAGAAGAATCATCCCTAAGTCCAGCCCACACCACGTATTTGTGATACCTTGGAGGGACATCCTGGAGCCAGAGCATCCCAGCTGGTTCAACAAAGCCCATCCCTGAAGTGCTCAGTGCTGTGCTGATCACTGTAGGAAATGTAGTAGCAGTGTAAGAGGCGAGATTAGAACACAGGAAATGGTGAAAACCTGTGAGCCAATTGCCTAATAAAAGCAGTAATGTGAGAAGACTTTGTGCAGGATGTAGAACTAGAGTCCAGGGGGCCCAGCAGGTGAACTTCTGTAGCCCTCCTCCTACTCCCTCGCCACCACAGACAACCCTGAGGCAAGCTGTAATCTGGCAAACTGCCTGCTGCATTTTAATCCTATGGGATCTGAGCTGCACCAATTCTGCAGGTGTTTAACTCTTGTCCAAAACTTAAAGAGTCCAGGGGACTTCAGGTAACCCAGCCCTAGCCAAGGAAGAACCAGATGCTGGGCTCGGCTCTTATTCCAGCTGGCAGCAGACAACAGGAGTGAGGACAATGTGGTCTCTAGCATATATGCAATACTTACACTGTGCACAAAGCACTTCTCCGCGGATGGTGCCATTTTATCTTGGTAACATAGTGCCGTCCGTTGTTTATCTGACAGATGAGTCTGGAGGGAGGGATGGCAACTCCCTTGCCTTATGTCCTCCAGAGTCAAGTGCAGAACAGAACCCAGGTCAGTTTCACTTCAAAGCTAGCATGTTGTCCTTTCTATCTCATAACTGCTTCATTCGCTCTTTCACTTATCCACCCATTCAGATGCTTACAGAATATCTGTTATGTTGCAAGCCCTGTGCTAGATACTAAGATAGCAAAGCTAACAGACCAGTGCTGTTTATCACCACTGACATGTGCTGAGGACTATATGAAGCTCTCTGGAGCCCTGCCATTGCCAGGAGGATGGCAGTTCCCCTGAGTGGTTGTGCAAAGGGCTTTGGAGTGTGCAGGCGATACCACGTACCTCAGGAATCTTCCAGAATCTGAGCCCCAGAATTCTTGAGGAACAGGCTGGACAATGGTCGGCTGTGGATCATTGCTAAGACAGGACCCTAAGCATCTCAGATGGTTGAGATACCACGTCTGACCTCAGCCAGTGTCTCCACCAACACTTGGATGTGCTTTCTGGCTCACAGGTTTGCAATTTGTTCCTGGGTGCAAGTAATGCACTCTGGCTCCCTCTCCTGGACACGGGTTGACATCACCTCTAAGGAGTGGCTTGTACTCTGGAGCTGCTCACTGGCTCCCTCTGTAGAGGGCTCTTCTTCCCAGCTCCCTGCCACTTGAGTGCTAAGTGGTCCTTCCCTGGTTTCTTTGGTGTTTTGTTGATTAAGCAAAAATGTTTTATAAGTGCATATCTCCATTGTGTCATTTGATAAAATCCTCCTCATTTTCAGACCCCGTGCCCAAGCCTGTCATAGAAGCTAAGACAAAGAAAGCGGACAACACCTGTTATCTGACCTTGTCATGTACAGTACCAGACCAGTCTGTCAACTACAAGTGGTATGGGGACTCAGGTCCATTGCTCCAGGAATTCCAGAGAAGTGTTCTTGAAATCACCCTTAACCCACAGAACTACTTCAAGTCCTTCACCTGCCAGGTCAGCAACAATGTGACCAGTGAGAATGCCACAGTCTACTTCACTTCGTCCTGTGTTCTGGGTAAGAACCATCCTCCAGGGAGCCGAGGGAGGCACAGGAGAGCCAGTTTTCTTCTGAAGGAAGAAAGATGCATGGATCCTACCCAGGTTTCTGGCATAGAAAGTGGCAGAGAATCTCAAAGGGGTCTGTGAGACCTGGGAGACTTGGGAGCCATTCCCAGCTCTGTCTCTCACCTCATCCTTGTGGAACTCGGCGTTATCTGCAGAAGGCATTTGTCTCTGGATCTCTGTTATCCCTCCTATCTCCTCCCCTGCCTCAAAATACATGGTCCTAAAATCTGAGGCCAGGGTTGTTGCAGGACGTTCTGAGACATCAGGGTGAGCTGAGGGAAAAGGGGGCAAATGGGAGAGCGGCTGGGATGGTGTTGGAGAGGTTCCCAGAAGGGTTTCTGGTAGACAGCCTGAATCAGCCAAGGGAAGGAGGAACGAGCAGATGAGTGGGGGAGAGGCTAGGGACGGGAGTGACAGCCTTATCCTCAGGCAAAGACCTTGATGTTACTCAGATTTGTGCACCATGATGAGGCTAGGAAGGCAAACTCTGGGTTTCATGTTTTAGATTCCTCTCCGGGCCGGCGCCGCGGCTCAATAAGCTAATCCTCTGTCTGCGGCACCGGCATACCGGGTTCTAGTCCCAGTCAGGGCACTGGATTCTGTCCCAGTTGCCCCTCTTCCAGTCCAGCTCTCTGCTGTGGCCCGGGAGTGCAGTGGAGGATGGCCCAAGTCCTTGGGCCCTGCACCCGCATGGGAGACCAGGAGAAGCACCTGGCTCCTGCCTTCGGATCAGCGCAGTGCACCAGCCGCAGTGGCCATTGGAGGGTGAATCAACTTTAAAGGAAGACCTTTCTCTCTGTCTCTCTCTCTCTCTCACTGTCCACTCTGCCTGTCAAAAAAAAAAAAAAAAAGAGATTCCTCTCCATCTCCTAGGAGGAGCCACTCACTGGAGTAGCCCTGCTGCCTCTAGATCAGACTACACAGATGCTGTAGTGAGACAGCTACACTCATACATTTTGGAATCAGTCATACCTGAAGCCAATGCTGACGTCATCACTTACTAGCTAAACATGTTTCTGGGCTTCTTCAACTCGTGTCTCTCATAAGTGATAGACAAAATAATAGCTATGAGGACTAAACGAGATGACACATGTACTTCTCAATGAATGACAAATACGTCAGGCTCAGACCCTTCAACTCTGGAGCTACTAGGGTTTGCAGGCCCCATAGTAAGTTTGGATCCTATCTGCAGCACCCAGGTCTCTTTTCTTCATACCCCTAAGGTGACATTATTAGCCCCGGTATACACACCCTTCCAGAAGAGCTCATGCCTGTGCTGCTAATGTTCACCATGGTCCCTGCCATGCCCAGTCATCTGGGATCCTGATCCCTAAGGAAATTTCTCTTTTGTGATCTTCCTGGCCTCATTCTACCACCTTCACCATGTTGATTCTTTTACCTCTGCTCCTACATGGGTGTAATGGAAACGTGTGGTCTTCTTTCTGCTTCCCAATTAATTGATCTGATCTTTTCTTGCTTATCCTGATGTGCCCTACTCTTCCACTGCCACAGATCCAATATGGCAGCTTGTTGTCTGATCATGTGAAGTTCCAAAATCAATTTCATATCATGACCACATTATGAGACCCAGAAAGGGAAGAGGCACAGAATTCCCATCCTTATAAAATGTGGTGCCTTCTCATCTGCAGAGAGGATAAAAGCAACAATAAATTCACTTTTGGGGAGACTAAATTCATCTTCATTCTTCTACAGCCACCCAAGTTATTGCACCCAAGTTATAAGCACCCTAACCTTCCATCACTGTTTTATCACGAATTCCCCTTGTGTTCCTCTTTTATACTCCATTCCCTTTCCTTCCCTTATCTTTGCATTGGATCTCTACTCTTTCTTCCTTTCTACCTCTTTTCCTTTATTTCCTTTCCTTTTTCTCTTTCCCTTTTCCCCTTCTAGTTGATACAGATAGTTAGAAGGGTGAGGAAACAACAAAGGGAACTGGTCCTTTCTTCTCTAAAGTAAGCTGTGTGTATCACGGGTTTGTCATGAATAGCACTGCATGGTCATCTGTCTTCATCTGAAGTTCTTTCCTGCCTCATTGTTTTCCAGTGTAGGGCAGTGGCTTTTTCCCAGGCTCACAGATACGCCAAGGAAATCTGCAAGCACAGGACATAGCCAGACCATTGGCACTTCAAGGAGTGTTGCCCTGATCATGCATTATGTCTAGGGAGAGTGATCTCTGAAGAGCAAGAGAATGCACCAGGCATGCTGGGATTCCACACCAACCCCTGATATCCCTGTCCCTTCTCAACACATTGATCAAAACACCTAACTACAGAAGGGTCTTCTTGCTCTTTCAGCTCGATCGTTTGGAGTAACTAGGATGGCAAGTTGGCTGGTGGTCACGGCACCCCTTGTTCTTGGCCTCATACTTACCTGAGATGAACCTTACCAACTCAAGACAGAAACTTCAAGGCCTCAGGATCTTACCTTCATCATCCATCCTGCTCTTAACCAGGACAGAAGTTCTGGCCATACTGAAGGAGAGAAAGTGTGTTGTTGAAGCATCTACCAGGATTTTCAAATCTTTAAAAAAAAAACAACTGTGGTTAATACTTAATTTCAGATCCCCTAGCTGCTTATCGACACACATAAATGCTTTCATTCCACCAAAAGCATTACCACACTGTGCAAATGTATTTTTGTTTGAATAAACTTTTGATATGATTGTCAAAGTGGATTCCTGAAGGCACCCAGAATCTCTCAGACAACACCAGCTCCATCAGCCTGGACCAAGTGGCACATGGAGACACAAAGGGAAGAGCCTGAGATCACAGGCTCCCGAGTGTCAGCCTGAGGAGGAGTTGAATCCTGCCACCTCTGAGCCTTGTTTCCGTATCTGTGCCAAGCCCCTGGGGAGCCAGCTCTCCCAAGACACCTCCCCTGCCTCCTGGCCTCCTGCCCAGTGCTTTGCTTGGCTCCACCTGCTTTGAAGAACAACTCCTTAGGTCTCCTAAGGGCATGGAGTCAGGCCTATTCCCCGCAGGATGGAGATGCAGCTCTGCCACAAAGGGAGGGAGGGTTCCTCCCAAGCCATTCGCAGGGTACTAAATTCTGTCTCTTCTTTTCACCATTGTCACTGTGTGGACAACTCAAGTCCTGGGGGTGACATGAGACCCAAATCATCAAATCAACCCAAAGCTCTCACCAGGGTCTTCCGGGAATTCCTAGGACCATCAATGACATAACACCTGGGATTTTGGCCTCATGTTCTCCCTCTCGAGGGCCTGGAGCTGTGGGGGTTACTAGAGAATGTGTTCCACCTCTAGCGAGCTGCCCCCACCTTCCTTCATCTCCGCTTTCAGCCCTCACCTCTCCATCCCATCCCATCCCATCTCCTCTATGGCAAGTGATGCTGTGTGTTCACCAAAGGCTTTTACTTTCCTTTGGGTCAGCAGAGAAACTCCTTTCCCCAGTGTGACTGGTTCTGGTTGATAGAAAGTGGGTGGTATTGATGTGCCAGAACATGAGGGAGCCCAGGAGGTGCGGTCACAATGCCAGGAGCTTGGACCCCAGCCATCATTTGAAAGGCAGCTGCCTGCACACCCATGTTAAGAAAGTTTGGGTTTCCTGTGACCACGAGATAGCCTGGACTCCCTCAGATGCCCTCAGCCCAGCCTGCAGTCCCACCCCAACCTCATCTCTTAACAGCTGCATCTTCCAATTGGACTGTCTCAGCCTCCTTTCTGTAAGCAACACTCTTCCCCTTCCCCTTGTTTTTTGTAGCAGAAAAAGAGGTTTTCCTGGGGGAAATGATGCACGCTCACACACGCACACAGACACACACACAAGGGGGATTAAAGAGCATTTCAGCCGGTGCTTGGCGCAGTGGGTTAAAGCCCTGGCCCGAAGCACCGGCATCCCATATGGGTGCCAGTTCTAGTCCTGGCTGCTCCTCTTCCAGTCTAGCTCTCTGCTATGGCCTCGGATAGCAGTGGAAGATGGCCCAAGTCCTTAGGCCCCTACATCCATGTGGGAGACCTGTAGGAAGCTCCTGGCTTCTGGCTTCTGGCTTTGGATCAGCGCAGCTCCAACTGTTGCGGCCATCTGGGGAGTGAGCCAACGGATGGAGGACCTCTCTCTCTTTCTGCCTCTCCTCTCTGTGTAACTCTGACTTTCAAAAAAATAAAATAAAAAAAGAGCATTTCTGGGGAAGCAGTAAGAAGGGAAGGGAAAGTCACTTTACATCACAAACAAGCACAGTCTTCAGCTGCTAAGACTGCACCTCTCCAGGGATCGTCTTTCAGTTCTAGAAACGTGGAAATCCAAGGCAAATCCCACCGTACATGGCCCAGGTCACAGACACTAACTCTTCCCTGCCTCTCCCAACCCTCAAGGCAGGGCCAGCTACATAACTTTGGGAATCGGTGCAAAATGAAACTGTGGGTCCCCTTGTTCTAAAAGCAAGAAAAAATATCATTAAAAGTACTAAAATATAAAAGTTTTTCCTTTCCTTTTAAAAAATTTATTTATTTATTTGAAAGTCAGAGAGCGAGAGCGAGAGAGAGAGATCTTCCATCTGCTTGTTCACTCCCTCAAATGACTGCGACAGCTGGGGTTGGGCAAAGCAGTAAGCACTTGAGCCATCATCTGCTGCCTCCTAGGTGTGCATTAGCAGGGAGGTGGACTGGAAGCAGAGACAGCACCTGAACCTAGGCACTCTGACATAGGCTGCAGCCTAGCTGTTGCACCTCAATGCCCACCCAAAACTTCCCTATTTCTTCCACAATTTATCTTTCTACTTGAGATATTATTTTTTGTTTGCTAGTTAATGTTGATCTAAGTAAAAAGAAATCAAAATTTTGAACTATTATGAATCTTACTGTCTATCTTATGCAAATATTTGTGTTTGTTTTAAATGCATACATGGGAACAGATATTTTTCAATGAATCTACCCAATTCATATTTTGTAGCTTGTGAATGTACACATATGTATTTTATCCTTACCTGAACAGTGAAAATGTTGCAAAAATTTACTTGTTAGTTCTACAACCTTTTTTTACTTCTTGATAAGCACATATACTTCCAATACTCTACGAAAACCAATGACTGCCTTAATATGATTACTTCGTATTTGCTTTAAGTCTGACACAAATTGGATCCCCTGTGGTCCATGTGGTACCACTGATGCTCTGTGTGAAGGAGGCAACAAGGGAGAGTGGTGTACATGCATATTTCACCCATCTCCTTGTCTCAAGTGCACACTCCATTGTCCCAACAGACTTCACTTGAAAAGCACAAGTTGAAAGATAAACTTCTCCATAATGTCCACATGGTGGCAGCAGAGCACTCACCCCGGTGCAGTGCCCTGCTGAGCATGGGACCTGTGTAACTGCACAGCTTGTGTGAACATGAAGCTGGATCTGAGACCTTACGATAAGACAGCTCCCTTTCCTGGAAGTAATAGTGCAAGGACCAAGCCTGATTACTACGTATCCTAGTCCTTCACATGCTTCTATACATCAAAACTTGGTGGTTTAGTGAGTTCTCATGCAGTGAACTAAAGCCATTCGTCTTTGTTCAAACAGGATACGTCAGCATTTGCTCACATGCTCACCGTGAGCAGCCTCCTGTGAAGAGGTCTCAAGGAAACCGGCCTCACTGTCCTAGGACTGCTGCAGCAAGCCCTGCACACTGCCCTCTGCTGGCTTCCTTGAGCAATGTTAGGTAAAATGTAAAGCCTGAATCACATCAGTGATGCTCAACTTTATCAGCAAATCACTTACGAATCTAGCTAAAATCAGACTCTGAATCAGTAGGTATGGGATGGAGACCAAGATCTTGCTTTTCTCATGAGACCCCAGGTGATGCCAATGCTACCTGCTGTCCATGGATCACTTTAAAAAATATTTATTTATTTATGTATGTATTTGAGAGAGAGAGAGAGATCTTCCATTCTTCCATCCTCTGGTTCACTCATCAAATGACCACAGCAGCCAGGGATGGGGCAGACCAAAGCCAGGAATCCAGAGCTCCATCAGGTCTCCCACATGAGTTACAAGGGCCCAAGCGCTTGGCCATCCTCTGCTGGATGTAGATGGCTTCCTTGGCTATATTCATTCCACACAGCAGTTAGTGAGACCAAAGCAGCCTTTGAGAAGCTCTGTCCCTCATCCTCACTACTTCTTGTTCAGGAACAGAAGAATCAGCCTCCTCCAGTGCTCAAGTATCTTTGTTAGTGTGACAGCCCATGCACCTTCTCTCTCCTGCCTCCCCTCTGCTCCTCCTCACCAAAGCCGGCATAGCAGGGGAGAAGACAGATTTATCCCAGGGCAACCTTCCCCAGTAAACTCCAACCTTTGTTTCTGTTAACCAGCTTCTCTGTGCTCATCCCCCTGATCTCTAGCTGGGCAAATTATATAGTCCAACCCCTTGGCTCAGTCCCTTCCCTCAGATCCCTGCTTCTCAGTCTTTACTTCTCTCTCCTCTACCATCTTTTCTCCCTCGACCTCCATTTTCTGTTCCTATCATGTTCCCATCTCTTAGTTTTCCATTTCCTTGTCTGACCCAATCCTGCTGACACATTTCTTTTGTCACTTCTGCTTTTTCCCCCAGCCTCGTCATGCTCAGTTCTGCCTTCAGTGTTCAGTCTGCCCGTGAGGATTACCACAGCCCTGGATAGATGGTGGTTTGGTTTATTTCTCCCACCCTTAGTGAGAGTGCCTCTCAACCCAGTGACCTTTGTGTCCTGAAGCCCAGCTTGGGCAGAGGTTCCCTAAGAAGCAGGCACCACAGCAAAAACAAAACAAAACAAAACAAAAGAAAAACCTGTCCACCAAAATACTGTTAGAATTGATAATTCTGACCCATGAAGCTAAAGGTCAGAATAGCAGAGAAGCTTAGAGGCATCTTCTACTTTGCTATTGATAAGTCAGTGTGGCATAACAGGTTAAGATGCTGCCTGCAACGCTGGCATCCCATTTGGGTGCAGATTTGGATGCAACTGTCCCAGCTGCTCCACTTTCAAGCCACCTCCTTGCTGTTGCACCTGGGAAAGCAGCAGAATATGGCTCAAGTCCTTGGGCCCCTGAATCCATGTAAGAAATCTGGACGAAGCTCTTGGCTTCAGCCAGACCCAACATGGCCATTGCAGACATCTGAGAAGTAAATCAGTGGATGGAAGATTCTCTCTCTCTCTCCCCCGACCTCCAACTCTGCCTTTCAAATTAAATAAGTCTTTTAAAATTTGATAAAACGAATCTTGATGTGAATGGAAGGGGAGAGGGAGCGGGAAAGGGGAGGGTTGCGGGTGGGAGGGAAGTTATGGGAGGGGGGAAGCCATTGTAACCCATAAGCTGTACTTTGGAAATTTGTATTCATTAAATAAAAGTTTAATAAATGAAAAAAATTTGATAAAACAACTCAATAAAGTTGCAAATTTATTTACAAAATAAAGAAATGAAAACTATAGATTTTTATATGCTAATAATGAAAGCACTGAAGGAGAAATCCAATTCACAATAGCACAAAAAATCTGGTATTTAGTGATAAATTTAACCAAAGAAGTGAAGATTCTACAATTAAAATTACCCAACACTGAGGAAACAAATAATTAAGGACACAAAAAAATGGAAAGATATTCCTTGTTTGTGGATTAGAAGAATCAACATCATCAAAATGTCTATACTACCTAAAGCAATTTACAGATTCAGTATAATACCTATCAAAATACCAATAACATTCTTTACAGAATTAAAAAAAAAATCCTAAAATTCATATGGAATCCCAAAAGATCCAGAATAGCCGAGGCAATCCTAAGCAAGAAAAATCAAACAGGAGGCATCACAATGCCTTCAAGCATACCACAAAGCTATAGTAATTAAAACAGCATAGAAATGGCCTAAAACTGATATATAGATCAATGAAACAGAACAGAGACCCCAGAAATTAATCCATGTACTTATAGCCAACTGATTTTTGATGAAAGTGTTCAGACCAGCAATGGTACTGGCAAAACTGGAAGAATATATGGGGAAGAATGAAATTAGATCCATACCACTAACCATTTTCAAAAATCAACTCAAGATGGATCAAAGACCTACATTTAATACCTGAGACAATGAAGTTTTTGGAAGAAAATGTAAGAGAAACACTCAGAGACATTGGTGTAAGGGTCAACTTCTTGGGTAAGACCCCCAATGTGCAGGCAACAAAAGCAAAACTAAACAAGGAAGATTATATCAAACTCAGGAGCTTTTGCACAGCAAAGGAAATGATCAATAGACTGAAGAGACAACCAACAGAATGGGGGAAAAATCATTTAAAATTTTTGAAAAAGGATGCAGGAGTTTCCACAGTGGGCATTGCAGATGGTACCCAGTTTTCAGTTGTCTCACTCCTCGGGTCACCAGAGAAGCAGAACCCAGCAGCAAGAAGCTGTTTGGTTCAACGTCAGCGGAAGGAAGACCATAAGGGGCCAAGCACGAGACCACCTTCCACATCAGCACACTTTTAGTGTAGAGCTCCCCACCCCCATCAATGTTGCATAGCCCCCTAACACACTGGCACCCGTGCTCCATAAACAAGCCAACACTTACATGCCTGCCATAGAATCATCCACAGTGGGCCAGTATTAGCCAGAGAAACAGACATAACCAACAACAGACAAGTAACTGAGAACTAGTTTGAGCCTCTCCTCTTTGCCTTATATTACTCAAGGAACTGGAATTAAATGAAGTAGCATAGGAGGGAAAGATCAGACCATACCCTCTTCACTATTATAGATTTGTAGACCATGAGATAAGCTTGAGCAGAAGTGACAGGAAGAAGCAAGAGGGGAGTTTTACGTTGAACTGTACTGTTAAATTACTGGAAGTAATAAAAATGAAACTAAGGGATTTGCCCAAAACATCCTTAAGCAATGGAAAGCACATTTTACATGGTCCTCATGTGAATGGAGGAAAAGAATGCCTTTTGATTTTAGCTCCCAACCAAAAGTAGGTTGTTTTTAAAAAAAAATGGTTAGCTACATTATTGAGCAACTTCTATGATTCAAGCCTTGTTCTAGATTTAATACTGAAGAAGATAGACAAAGATCTTGCCTTCATACAGTTCATATTATAGTCTGAAA
This sequence comes from Lepus europaeus, assembly GCF_033115175.1. Classification (NCBI taxonomy): domain Eukaryota; kingdom Metazoa; phylum Chordata; class Mammalia; order Lagomorpha; family Leporidae; genus Lepus; species Lepus europaeus. The sequence goes on along the minus strand of NC_084831.1, from coordinate 125,996,129 downwards.
GGCAGCCATAAGGAAAATTAGTAATTTAATTTCAATTATGACAATAGCATCATGTGTCAAACATAACTGCTAGGTAGGAGAAGTGCTGAGGACTGAGAGGTCATAAATCAGGAAGGGTGGATCAAGTTTTGAGGGTCATAGACAGCTTCCCTTTGGAATCAGGGACTGGAAAATTAGGTCAGGGGCATGTGTGCTCAGAAACTGCTTGTGTGCAAGAGATCCGAACTAATGGAAAAGGTGAACATTTTACTGCCAGGTTTTGGAGTAACCTGAAGAATCAAGAGAAAAGTTAAACATTGGCATCTAGACAGCAAGATCTAACAGCAAACTTGTAGAGTTCTCCATCAAGATGAATCTGCTCCAGCTGTGTTCCACGAGTGTGACACTTTGCTTCAGGTGCAAATTTCCATACACCTGTACCATTTCTAAAGTGTTCTGTCCTCCTGAGATCTACTGGTCCATTCGGTAAAGAACTTTATACAAAGGAAGGAGGAGGAAGGGTGGGAACGTGGGTAGGAGGGAGGGTAGGATTTGAAGTACCACTATGCTCCTAAATCTGTCTATATGAAATACATGAAATTTTTACTCACCTTAAATTTTTTTAAAAAAGAAAAGAAGCAAAAGAACAAAATAAAATAAATGATGATATCTTAAGAAAAAGAACTATATACACATCCATGGTAGGGTGAGGTGTATTTTCTCAAAAACCTGGAAAGGCAGGAGTTACTCTGAAAAAAAATGCCAGTCATCAATTGCCAGTCTCTTGCAAGATCTCTGGAGAAGCGAGGCTGGAGGCCAATCAGATTAGTAGAAATGGGCAGATCACAGACCAGCGATTATAGAGGCACTATCTTCTCATCTTCTACCTCCTCTTACTTTGCCCCAGCACCAAAGATACAAAATTGAACTCCTTGATTCAGGAAGAAGAGGAAGTCTGGCATCCCCAAGTCACTAAACAAACATCATTAAAAGCAACAAAACCAGAGGGCTAACCTGATTTCCAGATTTTCCATGTCATATGATATTAAATGTCCAATTGTACCAGAAAATTTCAAAGCATCTAAAAAAATGTATGATCCACTTCACATGAACAACTAATTAATAGAAATTATTCCTGAAGTGCTAAATTGGGCTTACTGATAAAGTCTTTAAATCAACTCTCCTGGGGCTGGCGCTGTGGTGCAGTGGGTTAAAGCCCTGGCCTGAAGTGATGGCATCCCATATGGGTGCCGGTTCTAGTCCCAGCTGCTCCTCTTCTGATCCAGGTCTCTGCTGTGGCCTGAGATAGCAGTAGAAGATGGCCCAAGTCCTTGGGCTCTTGCACCTGCATGTGAGACCTGGAGGAAGCTCCTGGCTCCTGTCTTTGGATGGGTGCAGCTCTGGCTGTTGCAGCCATCTGGGGAGTGCACCAGTGGATGGAAGACCTTTCTCTCTGTCTCTACCTCTCTCTGTCTTTCAAATAAATGAAATAAATCTTTTTTTTTAAATCAACTGTCTCAAATATGCTCAAAGAGCTAAAGAGAGTTAAATGAAACCAGTGTAACAATATCTCATCAAATAGAAAATAACAAAACAGATAGAAACTATAAAAATGAATCAAACCAAAGTTCTGGAACTAAGTACAATAACTGAAATGAAAAGTTCACTAGAATGTTCAAGAGCAGATTTGAGCAGGCAGAAGAATCAGCACAGTTCACAATAGAAGAACTGAAATCATATAGCCTTAGATGTGAGAAGCCAAACTAGAGATGAGGTAAAGAAAGAATAGTTGCAAAGATAATGACCAAAAATCTCCCAGATTTGATAAAAGATATTAACTTGCACATCCAAGAAGTCCAGTGAATTACAAGAATGGTAAACACAGATAAAGACACAACTAGACACATTGTAATAAACCCATTGAAAGTCAAAAATGCCTGGTGCAAGAGAGAATCCTAAAAGTAGCAAGAAAGAAGCAACTAGCCACATGTAGGTCAGAAGACAGTGAAATGACATATCCAAAATTCTGAAAGAAAAAGACCACCAACCAAGAATTCTACATGCAGAAAAACTATCCTCCAAAAATGAAGGAGGGATTTAGAAATTATCAGATATACAGCTACTGAGAGAATTCATCACTCACACATCTGCCTTGTTAGAACTCCAAAAGGAAGTCCTTCAGGATGAAGTAGAATACCGAAAATAATTCAAATCCATCTAAAGAAATAGAGTACCAGCAAATGTAACCACATAGATTAAAAATACTACAAGTGTATTTTTGTTTGCAAGTCTTTTTCCCTTATTTAAAAGCAGTAATTATCAATTAATGTTATTGGCATGTCTGTATAAGGGTGTTTCAAAAAGCCCATGAAAGTGAATATTGTGAAAAAATTATGCTTTGTTTAAAATTTTTTACACCACAATACTTATTTTTAATCCAATTTTCCATGAACTTTTTGAAGTACCCTCATCATATAAAAATGTGATTTGTATGGCAATAACAACACCAAGGAGAGGGCAGGGAAACCACTCAGGAACAAAGATTTCTATATTACTGAAATCAAGAACATTGCAGTGTCCTAAGCAACCATGAAGAAAACAACTTTTTAAAATACAAGCCGTGGCTCAACAGGCTAATCCTCCACCTTGCTGCGCCGACACACCGAGTTCTAGTCCGGGTCGGGGCACCGGATTCTGTCCCGGTTGCCCCTCTTCCAGGCCAGCTCTCTGCTATGGCCCGGGAGTGCAGTGGAGGATAGCCCAAGTGCTTGGGCCCTGCACCCTCATGGGAGACCAGGAGAAGTACCTGGCTCCTGCCTTTGGATCAACGCCGCCGTGCGCCAGCCGCAGCGTGCCAGCCACGGCGGCCATTGAAGGGTGAACCAACGGCAAAGGAAGATCTTTCTCTCTGTCTCTCTCTCTCTCTCTCACTGTCCACTCTGCCTGTCAAAAAAAAAAATAAGTAAAAGATGGGAAATTATATGCTATACAAACATTAACAAAAAAAGAGGAATGGTGATTCTAAGACAGTTCAAATACAATTTTAAGACAAAAATATGACAAAGAGGACATTTCATAATGACAAAAGGATCAATCCATCAAGAAGATATAACAATTACTGACATATGTATGTCATAAAACATACATATGTCATATATATGACATACAAATACATATATATGTCTCCAAGAACAGAACCTAAAAATAAATGAAGCAAAAATGTACAGAATCGAAGAAATAAATAGGTAATTCAACAGTAATAATTGCAGACTTCACTCCAATTTTCAATAATGGATTGAACAACTAGATATAAGATCAACAAGAAAGTAAAATATTTGACTAACACTATAAACCAGCTAAACTTAATAAACATACGTGGAACATTCTACTCAAGGAGAATACATTCTCCAGAAATGCATGAACCATCCTCCAGGATAGATTACATTCTAGGCTGTAAAACAAGTCTCAGTAATCTTGAAATTATTAGTTGTAGAAACATTGAAAGAAGTATGTTTCTGATTACATCAGAAGCATGTTTCTGAAATCCTAAGTCAATAGCAGAGAGATATTTGGAAAAGTCAACAGTGGTCAGAAATGAAACACTACACTCCTAAATAACAAAAATCAATCACAAGGAGATTAGAAAATACTTTGAGACAAATGCAAACAAGAAAACTTACGAGATGCAGTAAAGGCAGAACTGAGAGAAACGTGTATAATTGTAAACGTCTCTACTTTTAAAAAAATCTCAATCAATAACCTAAGATTTTACCTTAAGAAACTAGAAGAAGGAAAAATTAAATTCAAAACAAGCAGGAGGAATTCAATAATAGGGAGAAGAGTGAAAAGAAATGAAATAGAGAAGAAAAACAAAAGAGAAATATTTTTAAAAGTTAGTTCTTTAAAAAGATCAACAAAGTTTACAAACCTTTAACTAGACTGACCAAGCGAAAAACAGGAAGACCCTAATAATTAAAATAAGAAAGTAAATAGGGGATGTTACTGAATCTAGACAAATGCAAAATTATTACAAAAGGACACTATGAACAATTGTATAACAATAAATTAGATAATCTAGATGAAATGGAAAAATTCCTAGAAACTACAAAACTGACTCAAGAAGATAGATGATGATAGTGGTGGTGGTGATGGTGATAGAGACAGAGAAACACAGAGAGATCTTAGATTCTATGCGAACAAATTGTTCTTAACTAAAACAGAAGTGAAACTATGGGATGGAGAAATCTGACAGCATCTTAACCAGCTCAGCAAAAATAGCATCACCAATGAGAATGCAACATGGGCCTCTAGATGTGATACTTTGAGAAAGATAGATTACTTATGTAGTACCTGGTTTGGGGCTACCAAATCTGAATCTAATTATAAGGAATTATCAGAAAACCTCCATCGAGGAGCTTTCTGTTAAAAAATGAGGGAGTGGAGAGGTTGTGTAAATGATTAATTTTAAATCTTCAACTTGACCTGATTAAAGAATACCAGAGAGGCCAGCACAGTGGTGCAGCGGGTTTCTGGCTTCAGTCTGGCCCAGCCCCAGCTATTATGGCCATTTGGGGAGTGAACCAGCAGATGGAAGATCTCTCCCTTTTGTCTCTCCTTCTCTCTCTCTCTCTGTAACTCTGCCTTTCAAATAGGTAAATAAATATTTAAAAAAACAATTTCAAAAAGGAATAGCTCGAGTGAAGAGGTTTTTCCAGAAGAGGTTAAGAAATGAGTCCGAGTGTAAAAGGGAACATCCAATTGACTGGACACCCAGATGGAACAAACACAGAAGGTGAATTAGCTTCTCTCCGAGACCTAAAATAGATACTCCTGTTGCTGCCTTGGACATCAGAACTCCAGGCTCTCTGGCCTTTGGACTACAGCACACGCACCAATAGCCTCCCAGATGGTTAGGATTTTGGCTTCAGCTGAGCCTTACACTCTCAGCTTTCCTGCTTCTGAGGCGTTTGGGCTTGGATTGAGTCATGCTACTAGGACCTCAAGGTCTCCAGCTCACAGGCAGCCTGAGCCAGTCCTCTAAGAAATCCCCTCAGCTGTTTATAAACACGCTCTACTGGTTCTGTCTTTCAAGAGAATCCTGACTAATACAGATTGTACTCTTCCAATAAATCCATGCTACAAAGGAGAAAAAATGGTTGTAGCTATGTTCCAGATTAAAGGAGACTCTAATATCTGACATTGGACTGGTTAATGTGGTGATAAAAGGCATTAGGGGCTCAACTGACAACACTGCAGTAGATAAGATTAAAATAAAATGTAAAATTTACTGAAGTGATAATCATGTTGAAGTTGTGTAATACTGTCCTAACACTGCCTACTGATGCCTTCAGGGATAAAGGGATATTATATATGTCATTTACCCTCAAATATTTCAAGGAAAACAGTGTGTGTGTGTGTGTCCTGGATTTTTGAGCTAATATTAAAGGAAAATGGTGCTAAACAATGAAGAACAAGTATCATAGCCATAGAAAGCTTGAAGCTCCCTTGTGGGCCGGGTGTAGCCAACTTACAAACTGATCTTAAGGGTGTTTGTTATACCACACTTTTCTTAAAACTCTTTTGGTTTTTTCAAATCAAACAGATAAAAGACAAACTGATGAATGGTCTGCCATGCTTCTCCCCCTCAGTGGTCCTCAGGACGTCAGGATCTGGCTTGCATCTGCTGTGTCCTCTTCTTGCCCTGAACAGGTGTCTCCTCTTGCAGACCCGTGAGCTCTCAGGACATATAATAATTTCCAATCTTGAATTCACAGTAAATCCTCTGTCAGGATAGATTATTTTTCTGTTGATCCAATCAAAAGAGGAGGAAAATATCCATGAACAACAAATAGATGGAGGTCACAGTGCACTGTAGCTCTGCTGGCCTCTGCCCACGTGTCTTTCCATTATGGCTCCCAGGCTGTATGTGCACCTCCTCTCTCAGTCCTGCTAAGTCTGGCAAAAGGCAGAAGGTTCTTTTTAAAGCTCAAGTTTGATGACATTTCCATGTTTAAAACCTTCAAAGATAGCCGGCACCGCGGCTCACTAGGCTAATCCTCCGTCTTGCGGCGCCGGCACACCGGGTTCTAGTCCCAGTCGGGGCACCGATCCTGTCCCGGTTGCCCCTCTTCCAGGCCAGCTCTCTGCTGTGGCCCGGGAGTGCAGTGGAGGATGGCCCAAGTCCTTGGGCCCTGCACCCCATGGGAGACCAGGAGAAGCACCTGGCTCCTGCCATTGGATCAGCGCGGTGCGCCGGCTGCAGCGCACTACCGCGGAGGCCATTGGAGGGTGAACCAACGGCAAAAGGAAGCCCTTTCTCTCTGTCTCTCTCTCACTGTCCACTCTGCCTGTCAAAAATAAAATAAAATAAATAATAAAAAAAAAACCTTCAAAGATAGACTCTTTCGAGAATCCAAAAGCTACTACTGATCCTTATGTGACTTAGTGTCTATGGATTTCTCTGGTCTCATTTCTAGCTTGGCCACTCCCTTTCACTGATCTTCCTGGATTATTTGCAATTCCCTGAATTTACCAGTGCCTTTGCTCAAGATTTTGCACTTCCTGAATCTCTCCTCCCCCTCATTGTTGGCCTAACAGCCTCCTACTCATTTGTGAAGATTCAGACCAATTGTTGGATCACCAAAGCCCAAGAAATGTTTCTTGGTAGTAGGATACTCTCCCTCCCCAATACATTACCTCTTTCAACTCTTCTATGTCATAGAAATGATTATTACAGAGAAAATGTGGAAATCATCAGCAGGAAAGCCCACTAAATTTACATTTCTCCTTATGAGCATTTTCTTTCATCTTGGAAGAACAAGAGAGGGAAGTTGCTTGCCCAGTGCCATCTGGAAAGTTACCAACAGAGCTGAGGCTGAAGGTCGAAGACAATTTTTCTTTGCTGACGCTTATTGGATACTTCTTGGGGGTTTGATCCATTATGTATCTTATGCACAAGAGGACTTCCTGGATTCTCTCAAGCCCTATACCCATGAACTTGGCAGCACTGCTAGGATGGTAGTTTTAGAAAGCCTGCTGGCTCCTAGGGAGTGGCAGAAGCAACATTTCCATCTCCAGGAACAACACGAGGAAGCGTTTGGAAGGCTGCACAGTGTAAAACAATGAGCATGACCTTTGGAGTCTAACAACCTTGGTTTTGAGTTTCAAATCCACACTTTGTCAGATATAGGGCCTCAAGAGAAGTTAACTTTCCAACCCATGGTTTCCTCATGTTAAATGGATGATCTTTTTGTCAGGCCTAAATTGGATATCTTGAGTCATCATCCAGCACAAGGTAGTCTGTATTAGCTGCCCTTCCCCCATCCCAAGCTGCTCTCCCCTTGTCTGAGCTTATGACTTTGACTGGACTGAGTCAAGACAAGACCTCTTGGCCTAAGTTCCTCCAAGTATAAAATAAAAATGAATTGCCTACATACTTTCTGAACTCCCAAATCGTACCTTCTTTCTGCTCTGTTTGCTTTTATTGGTTTCTACATCAGATCTGTGGATTTCGTCCAGAGGGTGCCCATGGGTGTGAGCCGAGCAGAGGTTTCGCTTTCAGAGGAAGTGGAGAGGGCTTGGGAGGTACCTGGGGAAATGCAAATGTTGTGGCTAAATAGGACTTCCCTGGGTCTGATGACTTCCAAGATGTCTCTGAGATAGAATTCCAGTGACGATATGGAGAGGAGGGGCTAGTCTTACCTCAAAGAATGGCTGCAGTCAGCATATTCATTCCACAAACACTTTTAGCACTTACTGTATGTCAGGCATTGTTAAATTGGGGAACCATGAAGACAAATAGAACATAATGAAACTCCAGTCAGGAGATGGGTGCATTGGTCTAAACCCAAGAGATTTGGTTTCTGGCCGTGTGGCAAGTCCCTCAGAGGTGTTAGCCTCTGAGTTTTAACCATCTCAGGATGAGATGAGGGAGCTGAAAATGTAGATTCTATGGGCTTTTTTCATATTTTATGTCTTTTCTGAAATTCCACTTTCTATGGTAACATAATCCCTGGAGGGATGGGCATTTGGTACCATAGTTAATATGCCACTTGTGGGGCCGGCTTTGTGGTGTAGAGGGTTAAGCCACCATAAGAGCATGGGTTTGAGTCCTGGCTGCTCCATTTCACATCCAGCCCCTGGCTAATGGCCAAGGAAATCAGAAGATGACCCAAGTCCTTTAACCCTTGCATCCACCTGGGAGATCTGAATGGAGTTGCTGGCTCCTAGCTTTGGCTAGACCCAGCCGGGGCCATTGCAGCTACTGGGGGAGTGAAGCAGCAAATGAAAGATCTCTCTCTCTCTCGCTGCATTTCAAGTAAATAATATTTTTTCTTAAAAAAGGTGCCACTTGGACCCTTGTTAATTGAACAAGGACATAAGCCTCAGCCATTTTAGGTTCTTGCCTTAAAGTAGATAAAATGCCATTTTTACCCCTTATCCCTGCCTTCTTTCAAGAGACCAGCTCAGTCTCACACTCTGTATTGTTCCACACCTTACCCCCTGCATTCTTCTTCAAGTTTGAAAGCCCACGAAAAACTTGAGGAGCCTGTATGGAGAAGTTCACCTCTCCTTACTACCCCCTCCCTCTCACCCCTGCTCCAGACCCTTACCCACCCTAAGATACAAAAAGGCCCAGCCTGCTGGAGTCTGGGCCCTCTGCCACGTGTTCGGTCTGCATGCACGCTGGCAGTGGGTCACCCACCTCGGCAAATAAATTATTCAATTTGGCTGTAAGTTCAATTCCTGTTTCTTCTCTGTTTCTGTGCCCTTTTCCTTACACTAGCATCCCATATTGGGGTGCCTGGTTCATGTCCAGCTTTCTGGGAGGCAACCGATGATGGCTCAAGTACTTGGGTCCCTGCCACCTACATGGGAGAGCCATATTGCTCTCCAAGCTCCTGGCCGTGGTCTGGCCCAGGCCTGGCTGTTGCAGGCATTTAGGGAGTGGATCAGCAGATGGAAGACCTCTGTCTTCTCTCCCTATCTTTCTGCCTTTTAAACCAAATAAAAATTTTTAAAAAATTTAAATACTCCCTTGGAAATCTCCATTTGGAGTAACCAACAACACTTCAACTGAACATATCACAAGTCAACAAAATAATCTTACAGCCCTTGCTCCCTATTTTGCACCAAAGTTATCTCTACTTCCTGTGCTTCCTTTGTCAAAGAACAGCATTGCTATCTGCAAAGAGACTAAATGAGAGGTCTTAAAGCCACAGCATACAGATCACCATCTTTCACCTCACAGCCAGTTAGTCACCAAACCCTACCAAATCTTCCTATGAAATAACTCTCCAATGAACGTCCTTTCCTAGCTCATTGCTACCTCTTTAGTTGAGATCATTATTTCTTCTAATCAACCCCCAGTCTCTAGCTTAACCTAAATCTCCACTGCATTATGGGCAAGCTAATCTTTCTAAATCAAAAATACGAATAGGTCACTCATCAGTTTAAAACTTTTGGTGGCTCCCATCAACTGAATAGTTTTCCAAGAATCTATTGAACCATTTATTGTCAAAAAGGAGTTTTCATCTGCTGGAGGAGAGAGTCTCACTCCTGTGGGCAGGTCTCAGTTCATTGTTTTGTTACTCTTCCCAGGCATGAATGAAACACAATAAAGAGGGCAAGGGAACTAGCAAATATTGAATGCCTACAACATTTCAAACACTGGACTTTATACACTGTTGTTTCTACCTTCAAAAATTATATGAGATACCATAGATCAAGTTCCCCCAAAAAAACAGAGATGGTGAGGATATATAGGAAATTTGCTGGACAGCTCTCATGAAAGCACACAATACTTGCAGGGTGCAGAGAAAGAAAACTGAACAAAGGGAGGAGTGCAACTGTAGATGCAGTTGTCACAAGGGCCCTCCCGACCCCAGCCTCATGAACAGTGCTGGAACTGGAATGACCCCTCAGCGCTGTTCTAATGAGGCAACGAGGTAGATTTTTAAGTTTTCAAAACTTGTTATTATCATGTAATAATATGGGGTACCAGACAATGTTTCAACAGACATTATACAGCATAAACTCATCAAATCAGGCAATTAACATTTCCATTTCCATTTTCCTTTCCTTATGCTTAGAGCCTACTAACTCCTTTCTTCCAGGTCTTTATATAATATATACTGCATTGTTGTGAGCTATAGTCACCCACTGTACTATGGAATACTAGAACCTAGTACTTCTATATAAATGTGTTTTGTTGCCCATTATCAAACCTCCCTTCATCTCTCCCTCCTCCTATTCCCACCCTTCCAAGTTACTGACTTTTTTTAAACTTCCATGTATGAGGGACAACATGCTATATTTGTCTCTGTGTCTGGTTTATTTCAGTTGCATAAAGACCTTCAATTCCATGCATTTTGCTACAAGGGCCAGAGTTTTATACTTTATATGGCTCTGTAATATTCCTGTGTGTGTGTATATGTGTGTATCACATTTTCTTTATTCAGTAATGCATCAATATATGCCTAGGTTGATTCCAAATTTTGGATATTGTGAGCAGTGCTGTAATGAATATGAGAGTTCAGGTATCCTTCAACATGCTAATATCATTTTCTTCAGATATATACCCAGAAGTGGGATAGCTGAGTCAAATGGAAGATCAGCATTGACCTTTTTGAGGAATCTCCGTACTGTTCTCTGTAAGTTATACTCATTTGAATTCCTGTAAAGAGTATATAAGCATTCCCTTTTCTCCACATTCTTTCCAGCATTTATTATGCTTGTTTTTATAACAGCCATTCTAACTGGAGTAAAATAATATCTCATTGTGGTTTTGATCTGTATTTCCCTGTTGGCTAGTGATATAGAGCATTTGTTCACACATTTGATGGCCATTTATGTTTCTTCTTTTGTAAAATGTCTACTCAGTTCCTCTAAATATTTATATTTTAAGATTTTTTTTATTTGAAAGGCAGAGTTCCGGAGAGACAGAGATCTTCCATCCACTGGATCACTCCCCAAATGGCTGCAAAAGCCAGATATAGGTCAGGCTGAAGCCAGGAGCCTCTAGCTTCCTCTGGGTCTCCCACATGGGTGCAGGGCCCCAAGAACATGGGCATCTTCTGCTGCTTTCACAGGCACACTAGCAAGGAGCAGGATCAGATGAGGAGCAGCCAGGTCTTGAGCCAGCACCCATATGGAATGCCAGCATTGCAGGTGGAGGCTTAACCCGCTACACCAAACGCCAGCCCCTCCACCCATTTCTTAATGGAATTGTTAGTTTTAGCTGATGTTGTTGCTATTGTTGCTGACTTTTTTGAGTTCCTTATATATTCTGGATACTATTCCTTTGTCAAGTGAATAGTTTTCACATATTTATTTCCATTCTGTCTGTTGTCTCTTCATTTTGTCCATTGCTTGCTTTGCTGAGAGGAGGGTCTTAAGTAGCTGTAATCCCATTTGCCTACTTCTGCTTTTGTTTCTTACTTGTTTGAGGACTCATCTAAAGAATAATTGCCCATACTGATGTCTTGTTTCCTCTACGGTCGCTTCTATTACTTTCACAACTTCAGTCTTACATATAGGTTTTTAATCCAATTTGAGTTGGCTTTTTCAAAAAAGTTATTTTTGTTTATTCAAAAGTCACAGTTACAGAGAGAGAGGGAGAGACAGAGAGAAATGTCTTCCATCCACTGCAATTGCTGGGGCTGGGCCAGGTCAAAGCCTAGAGCCAACAGCTTCATCTGGGTCTCCTACTTGGGTGCAGGGGCCTAAGCACTTGGGCCATCTTCTGCTGCTTTCCCAGACACATTTTCAGGGAGCTGACTGGAAGTGAAGCAGCCAGGACATGCTGGTGTTGCAGGCAGCAGTTTAACTGGTTGTGCTCAATGCTGATTTTTGGATATGGTGAGAAGTGGTGGGTGGAGGGGTTGTCAAGTTTCAATCCTCTGCATATTGAATGTCCAATTTTCCCTGTACTGTTTGTTAAAGAGACTGCCATTTCTTCAGCCTTGTAGAGGTCTTTCACATACATGGTTTAATTTTTTTTCCTTACTTATGAAAGAGAGAGAAACTCCCAACTGGTGGCTCACTCTCTCAAATGCCTGTAATGGCTGGGTCTGGGCTGGGCTGAAGCCAAGAGCTGAGGATCCAGTCCAGGCCTCCCATGTGGGTGGTAGGAATTTAGTTACACCTTTACCACTGCCTGCCAGGGTTCGTTTTAGCAGGAAGCTGCATTCAGGCATGGGAGGCAGGTGTTAAACCCAAGTACTCCAAGGAATGTGAGTATCTTAGCTGGTACCATAACCAATAAACTAAACACTCCTCATCTTGGTTTAATTTATCCCAGAGTATTTTATGAATTTTTTAGCTATTGTGGCTGAGAATGCCCTTATAGTATCTTTTTCAGCAATCATTATAGGAGTATAAAAGGGCTACAGATTTTTGTGTGCTGATTTTTTATCCCATAAATTTACAGAATTTATCACTTCTAAAGGTCTTTTCATGGAGTCTTTTTAAAAATATTTTATTTAGTAAATATAATTTTCCAAAGTACAGTTTATGGATTACAATGGCTTTTTCCTCCCAATAACTTCCCTCCCACCCGCATCCCTCCCATCTCCCACTCCCTCTCCCATTCCATTCACATCAAGATTCATTTTCAGTTCTCTTTATATACAGAAGATCCATTTAGTATATATTAAGTAAAGATTTCATCAGTTTACACCCACACAGAACATAAAGTGTAAAATACTTTTTGAGTACTAGTTATAGCATTAATTCACATTGGACAACACATTAAGGACAGAGATCTCACATGAGGAGTAAGTACACAGTGACTCCTGTTGTTGACTTAACAATTTGACACTCTTGTTTATGGCGTCAGAAATCTCCCTAGGCTCTAGTCATGAGTTTCCAAGGCTATGGAAGCCTCTTGAGTTTGCTGATTTCGATCTTATTTAGACAAGGTCTTAGTCAAAGTGGAAGTTCTCTCCTCCCTTCAGAGAAAGGTACCTCCTTCTTTGATGACCTGTTCTTTCCACTGGGATCTCACTCGCAGAGATCTTTCATTTAGGTCATTTTTTTTTTTTTTTACAGAGTGCCTTGGCTTTCCATGCCTGAAATACTCTCATGGGCTTTTCAGCTGGATCCGAATGCCTTAAGGGCTGATTCTGAGGCCAGAGTGTTGTTTAGGACATCTGCCATTCTATGAGTCTGCTGTGTATCCTTTCCACTAGGGTTTTTTTTTTTTTTTTTTTTTTTTTTTTTGCCAGAGTGTCTTGGCTTTCCATGACTAAAATACTCTCATGGGCTCTTCTGCCATATCCGAATGCCTTAAGGGCTGATTCTGATCATGGAGTCTTTAGGTTTCTCTGAATACAAATCATATTTTCTCCAAATAGGGATAATTTGACTTTAACATTTCCTGTTTGTATGCCTTTTATTTCTTTCTCTTTCTTAATTGCCCTGGCTGGGACTTCCAGTACTATATTGAACAAAAGTCATGAGAGTAAGCATACTTGTTTGGCTGACCCCAGAAGAAATGATTTTGTTGAGATGATAATATGATTTTTAAAAATATTTTATTTATTTATTTGAGAAGTAGAGTTACAGACAGTTAGAGGGAGAAACAGAGAGAAAGTCCATCCTTCCGTTGGTTCATTCCCCAAATGGCTGCAATGGCCAGAGCTGTGCCAATCCAAAGCCAGGAGCCAGGTGCCTCCTCCTGGTCTCCCATGAGAGTGCAGGGGCCCAAGCACTTGGGCCATCTTCCACTACCTTCCCAGGCCACAGCAGAGAGCTGGATTGGAAGAGGAGCAGCCATGACTAGAACCTGTGCCCATATGGGATGCCGGTGCAGAGGATTAACCAACTGTGCTATGATGCCAGCCTGATAACATGATTTTTATCTTTCATTCTGTTGATGTGATGCATCATGTTGATTGATTTCACATATGTTGAACTATCCTCACATCCCTGTGATAAATTCCACTTGGTCACGGAGAACGAACTTTTTGATGTTAGATTCAAGTTTAAGGTATTTTATTTAGAATTTTTGCAACTGTATTCATCAGAGATACTGATCTATATTTTTAAAAAGATTTTATTTATTTGAAAGGCAGAGTTAGAGAGAGAGAGAGAGAGAGAGAGAGAGAGATCTTCCATCAGCTGGTTCACTTCCCAAATAGCTACAATGGCTGGGGCTTTGGGCAGGCCAAAGCCAGGAGCTTCATCAGGGTCTCCCTTGTGGATGGCAGGAGTCCAAGTACCTGGACCATCTTCTGCTGCTTTTCCAGGCACATTTGTAGGGAGCTGGATCAGAAGTGGAGGGGCCGGAAATTGAGGAGGCACTCATAAAGGATGCTGGTGTTGCCAGCAATGACGTAATGTGCTAAGCCACAGCGCCAGTTGGTCCATAGTTTTTTGTTGTTGCTATTGTTGTTGCATCTTGGTTTGCTTTTGGAAGCAAGATAATGCTGGTCTCACAGGATGAGATTGGAATTTTTCTCTCCATTTTGATTTTGGTAGCAGTTTGAGAAGTGTTGTTAGTTCTTCCTTAGAAGTTTGGTAGAATCCAGCAGTGAAACCATCTGTTCCTTGGTTTTCTTTATTGAGAGTTTTCAATTGCTGATTCAATCACATTACTTACAATTGGTTTGTTCAGCTTTCCTATTTTCTCATGGTTCAATTTTGTTAAGTTAAATACTCCATAAATGTATCATATCTTTTAGATTTTCCAATCTATTTATGTATTGTTGTTCGTGATAATCCCTAATGATCCTTTGTATTTCTGTGGTATCAGTTGTAGCATTTCCTTTTTCATCTCAGATTTTATTTATGTGAATCTTATCATTTTTTTTTCTTGGTTAGTCTAGTTTATTGGTTTTGTTTGTCTTTTCAAAAAAATCAACTATTAATTTCATTGACCTTTTGTGTTGTGTTTAGAATCTATTTGTTTCTACTATTGTCTTTATTATTTCCTTCTCTTAACTTCTGGTTTGATTTGTTCTTTAAGATATCTCATTAGCTTAATCATTTGAGACTTTCAATTTTTTGATATAGACACTGTTGCTGTAAACCTCCCTCTTTAGGACTGCTTTTGCTGTGTCCCATAAGCTTTGGTATGGTGAATTTCCATTTTTGTTCCTTCAAAGGAATTTTTCAATTTCCCTTTTAATTGCTTCAATGATTCATTCAAAAGCAAGTTGTTTCCTGTATTTGTAAAATTCCTAAAGTTTCTTTGGTTGTTAGTTTCTATACTTATTCCAGTGTTGTTGGAAAAGATATGATTTATCATTTTTGGGGAGTTTATTGAGACTTGTGCAGTGGCCTAGTATAGGGTCTATCCAAGAGCATGTTTCACATGCTGATGAAGAGAATGTGTATTCTGTGGTTTAATTTTCTGTAAAATAGATAAATCCATTTATTCCATCATACAGCTTAACTGTCATGTTTCTTTGCTAATTTTTTTGTTTGAATGACTTGTTCACTGATGAAGATGAGATATTGACATCCCCCACTATTATTATATTGGCACTTATCTCTTCCTTAGATCTAATAATGTTTGTTTTATTAAATTAGCTGCTGAATTAGGTACACATACATTTACAATCAAATCCTGTTGAACTGATCCCTGGATCATTACAGAGTGACTTCTTTGTCTCTTTTTACAGTCTTCATCTTAAAGTCAATTTTGTCTGATATAAGAATAGTTATCATTAAATTACTTTAGGTTTATGTTTGCCTGAAATATTTTTTTCTAACCTTTCACATTCATTCTCTGTTTTTAATTGTGAAGTGAGTTTCTTATAGGAAGCACATCATTGAGTCTTTTATTAAAAATTTATCCAGCCAGTCTGTATCATTTTTTATTGGGAAATTTAGTCCTGTTAAAGTTATTATTCATAAGTAATGACTTATGTCATTTAAAAAAGTCTTATTTATTTTGAGTATGATTTGTTCTTTTTCTAGTGAGGTTTATGTTTTCACGTGTGTTCATGATATTAGTTATCTTCCTGTGGCTTCTGTAGGTAGCATCATTTTTAAGACTTGATGATAATGATTTCCTCAGTTTTTACTTGTCTGGATTATTTCTGCTTCCCTTCTGAAGGATGCTCTTCATCAGTATAATATTCTTGGTTGGTAATTTTTTTTCTCTCAGGATTTATAATCTCTCTTCCTATTCTCTCCTGATCTGTAATGGTCCTGCTGAGAAAGTTGCTGGTAGTCAAGTGGGGAGTCTCCCTTAAGTGTGAGTTAGCACCATTCTCTGGTGAATTTTAGAATTTTCCCTTTGTGATGTAATTTGAAGAGTTTGGTAATTATAGTGTCATGGTGAGGATCTTTTTTGGTCTTCTCTATTTGGGGGCCTGTCAGCCTTCTATTCTTAGTTATTGATATCTTTCTCAAGATTGGGGATGTTTTCATCTATTGTTTCTTTGAATAGGTTTTCTATACATTTACTCCTCTCTTCTGCCTCAGGGATTCCCACAATTGGAATATTGTCTTGCATTAATTCTTTGTTCCTTTTTTCTTAATCAGTATGACTTAAATATTTCAAAAGACCTGTCCTCAAGATCAGATATTCTTTCTTCTTCTTGATCTAATCTATTGTTAAGGTTTGCAATTGTATTTCTATTTGTCTTATTGAATTCTTCATTTCCAAGATTTCTGTTTGGTTCTTTTTCAAAATCTCTTTCTTTGCTGAATTTCTAATTCAAATCATGAGTTGTTTTAAACATCCTTATAATCAATAATTTTTTTGACAGGCAGAGTGGACAGTGAGAGAGAGAGACAGAGAGAAAGGTCTCCCTTTTCCTTTGGTTCACCCCCCAATGGCCACTGCAGCTGGAGTGCTGTGGCCAGTGCACCACGCTGATCCGAAGCCAGGAACCAGGTGCTTCTCCTGGTCTCCCATGCGGGTGCAGGGCCCAAGCACTTGGGCCATCCTCCACTGCACTCCCAGGCCATAGCAGAGAGCTGGACTGGAAGAGAAGCAACCGGGACAGAATCTGGCACCCTGACCAGGACTAGAACCCGGGGTGCCGGCACCACAGGCAGAGGATTAGCCTATTGAGCCACAGTGCTAGCCCAATCAATATTATTTTTAAGATTTATTTATTTACTTGAAAGTCAGAGTTCCAGAGAGAGAAGGAGAGACAGAGAGAGAAAAAGAGGTCTTCAAATCTGCTGGTTCTCTCCCCAGTTGGCCACAACGGTCGGAGCTGTGCCGATCTGAAGCCAGGAGCCAGGAGTTTTTTCAGGATCTCCTATGCGGGTGCAGGGGCCCAAAGACTTGGGCCATCTTCTACTGCTTTCCCAGGCCATAGCAGAGAGCTGGATCGGAAGTGGAGCAGCTGGGTCTCTAAACGGCACCCATATGGGATGGCAGCACTGCAGGTGGCAGCTTTACCCGCTACGCCACAGCGTCGGCCCCAATATTTTGAATTCCTATAAAAAGTCCATCAATCTCCTTTTCTTTGGAGTCTGTTATTAAAGTGATATTGTGTTCCTTTGAGGACATTGTACTTCCCCCCCCCCTTTTTTTTTTTTTGCTTCCTGTGTCCCTACATTGATATTTATCTAGCCAGTGGACTAATTGTCTCTATCACTTTTAATGGGTATCTTTCACAGTAAGACATTTCCTGAAGATGTGTCTTTGGTGGCTGTTTTTCTAGGCTATTTTGGCTGGATGTCATAGTATAATTTCCCTGTATCTTCTTGCACTGTGCTCAATGGCAATGGCACTGGGGACACAGGGTGCACCTCTGTCTCAGGAGGGGTGCATGGGTGTTGATGGGAATACAGGTGCACCAGCCCTCATTCCATAGTGGCTTGGGTCATGAGAGTCCAAGCTCAGAGTCCCCGAAGAGTCACTCAGTTATCTGCATAACCAAGTAGCAAAAAAGCTGGTCCAAAACCAGGCAGAGATGTGTGAGTCCCTAAGTCCTGGTCCAAGGTTTCTATGCAATGGTTTGGCACCCACCTACCTTTCCTTCCCCAAGCAATTATTCTATCTATATTACACTGCCTGGGATTTGGGGAGGAATGAGGAGGGCAGCCCTATGGCCGCCTATGCTGCAATGCTAAATCACACCTAGAGCCCCACCCTCAGCCCTGAAATACCACCTCAGCATGAGTTAGGGCCAAGGACCACTTTCCTATGTGCTTCCTGCTGTTCAAGTAGACTTTCACTTCAAGGAGATCCTGGACGGGCTATAAGTCCAATTGGTGGCCCATGGGTCTCCAGTTGGGACCAGATAGGTCCAGAGTCTCTATCTGTAGGCACTGTCCTGGGGACAGAGACCATTAATATATGTTTGGTGATGGTTTCATCAGTTCCAAGATGCAGTCCTGTTCTCATTTCAGTGCCCTACTCAACAGTGACTAGAATCTTGCTCTTTCTTATCTCTTGACAGTTGGGAGAAGGGGGGTAAAAACAGTCTCTTGGCTGCCAAAGCTGACATCAAGGTGGATTGCACCTGAGCCTTGCAGGTATAGGGCCATGTGCCATCTTCTGGATACACACTAGGCCTGCACAAAGCTAGGGATGATTGAAGCCTAACACGCATCTGTCCTACCAGAGTGTATGTCTCTACCTGGTGTTGGGGCAGGTCTAGAGACTCTGCATATCAGTATTGGCCTGTAGATACAGGGCTCTCTGGTCTTTGGGTAGAGCTAGATCTCATTGCAATGTGATGGGCACTGAGCTTGAAGGTAAAGCACTGGGCTCACTTTCCTGCCCTACTTCCCTGTGGTTAAATCTGAGCCCTCATTCTATATGAGGTTGAGAGAGAGGTGA
The DNA here is from genome assembly GCF_033115175.1 of Lepus europaeus. Classification (NCBI taxonomy): domain Eukaryota; kingdom Metazoa; phylum Chordata; class Mammalia; order Lagomorpha; family Leporidae; genus Lepus; species Lepus europaeus. The sequence goes on along the minus strand of NC_084831.1, from coordinate 125,977,396 downwards.
CAGAGGCAATGCCTTGGCCACCAGGCTGAAATTAAACCAGGTTGTACCTGGGTACAGTGACCTGGCGCACACTCTGGAGTGCACACTTGGCCTGCATGGCTGGCGGTAATATATACTAAAATGAGCCCATCCCTCCTGGGTACAGATCTCTACCTGATGACAGGTCTAGAGGTCGTGTCTTCAAGTACTGGTCTGGGGATAGAAGCTTTGGGGCTTTATCTGTGCTGGATTTTGTTGTAGCAGGCTCAGCTCTGAGCTCCAAGGTGAAGTTCTAAACTCAGTTTCCGCCCCACTCCCCAGCAGATGGAGTCTGTCTGCCAGAGGTCTGGGGAGGATTGATGGAGGCAGTTATTTGATTTCCTGGCTAAGGAAGATCCAAAGGCTCAGCCTTCATGTACCGGTCTGACAGCAGGGGCTTTGGGGACCTGTCTGGCTCTAGATTTCACAGTACTTCATTGTACTAGATTGTACTAGATTGTACTAGATTGCAAATCTAGGGTCTGAGCTGAATTCCCTCTCCCTCTCACAAGCAGGGGATCAGGTATTTCTCACCATGCTATGCTACTTGGAGCTAGAGGAGGTGTGGCATAAGCAGCTCTTTCCTTCCTGCCTTCTTCAATGTGTCTTTTCTTTTTGTTATGCTGGAGCCAGCCAATGTGATCTCTCGCTTGGCTTTCTTAGCTTTTGTGAGGATGGCTTGGCATCTGATTAGCTGCTCAAATTAGTGTCTCTGGGAAGACAATCAATTGTTACAGCAGATTACTTAGCTACTGTCTTGCTCCACCCCTTCAGAGATGGATTTTTATATCCTTCCAATGACCAGTTGGGTAAGAAGGAACTAACTGTATGGGAGATCTGAGTAGCACATTCAAGCATGTGCTACATGAGGTACCTGGGAGTATGCTGTTTGAAAGATAAGGAAACAGTGTCATCAACACTGGGACTTGCCATAAGTCATCTAAGTAGTGAGTGAAATCCCTGTGGTTCTAATTCATATGTGTCTGCATATGTCTTTGGCTATCATAAGTTACACAATTGAAACTTCAATCATGTAAAAGTTTCATGAACATCAGGTCAAACTGGAACCCTTGGATATATTAAGTGGCAGCATAAATTGTCATCCACATTAATCATTCAAAGAAGAATTCGAGGTGAGCAACAATGGGCCAGGTATCTAAGGTTTTTATAAGATTTATAAGAACAGACAGTGGAAGAAGCATCAAGGTCTTGGTGACAGGGGGTAGGCTCACTGTATAATTCAAGATAAGGAAAGAAAGCAGAGCTAGGCCTGTCAAAGATTCAGTTTGAGCCTTTTCAGAAGATTGGTGGTTGAGAAAGTCAACAAGGCAGCAATCATAGACCTAGGACATGGGAGGGGGAGAAAGAGAGCCGACGGTCAAGGCCAGAGCAATTCTTAGAAGCAGACAGGAAAGACTAAAGGAAGTAAAGAGTCAAAAAATCCTTAATGCTAAGCAGAATAGGACATGGGGCACAAGGTTCAGAGAGGATGTGACAGAATGAAAGCGAGGGTCACAGCTGTTTCTTTTTTCCTGAGCTCTCCTTATCCCATTTTCTAGCCTGGGATAGTAAAGACTTTGATGATGGCTTTTCTGGGCAGCATCCATCCTGGGCCAGTGTGCCAGAGGTGGAAGATTATAGATCCAAGTACTACATATGCTATGCACTTATTCTATGTCCCCAGGCAAGTTATTTAACTCTCTTAGCCTCCGTTTCCTCATCTGTGAATTGAGGATAATCATAGTAAAGTTCCACCCAGTGCATAGCTCAAGGGAAAGATAAGCTTTTCTGCTGTAGAATTCTCATTTCTTCTTTCTCTCCTATTCTGGCACACCTGTATGAGAAAATAAAAGTAAGGCCCAAGCTACTAACGTAGATTCTTGCATTTTTTGGAATTTGATAAACACCGTTGCTTCTCCTTCTCCCTGCCCTCTGTCCAGAGTTGGGTCTTCTTGATGAGGGAGTTTCCTAAAGGAGGAAAGTGGATGCTCTCAGCTGCAGGGAGATATCTGTACAGAATGCCCTGCAGAGTGTTCTGGCTGGAGGGAGAGCCAAGAACTGCTGGATCTCAGCATGCACCAGAGTACACAGGAGTTACTACTCCCAACACGTGGGGCCCAGATGAGACTGGGGCTTAACCTTATAGGGCCTTTACCTAGATTCTGTCCTTAGAATTGAGAACAATGAACCATCCTTAAAAATCACTACAACAGGCCGGCGCCACGGCTCACTAGGCTAATCCTCCACCTGCGGCGCCAGCACCCTGGGTTCTAGTCTCGGTTGGGGCGCCAGATTCTGTCCCAGTTGCTCCTCTTCCAGTCCAGCTCTCTGCTGTGGCCCGGGAAGGCAGTGGAGGATGGCCCAAGTGCTTGGGTCCTGCACCTGCATGGGAGACCAGGAGGAAGCACCTGGCTCCTGGCTTCGGATCGGTGCAGTGCACCGGCCGTAGCGGCCACTTGGGGGGTGAACCAATGGAAGGAAGAACTTTCTCTCTGTCTCTCTCTCTCTCACCGTCTCTGTCAAAAAAATAAAATAAAATAAAAATAAGAATAAAAATAAATCACTACAACAGAAATACAGGACTCATTCCCAGAAGAAGTTCTTAAGGGACCTACTTCTAACCGTTTTAACTTTACTATCTTGCTCCACCAAGCAAAGCTTAGAAACAAACAAACAAAAAACTAAAAAAAAGGAAGCATTTGTCTCTATGGTCTCTACCTCTTTTATTCTATGGGTAAAATGCCTTCCAAAATTTGACACTTTAAACAATCTCCTGGTTTGCATTTTTTTTTCAGGGTGAGATAATGAATGCAACATTTTGAAAATACAATATTTTGGAAAAACTAAGCACTAATATGTAACATATTTTTATGGTTTTGTTAAATACACAAGAGCATAAAACTATGTGTATGCCAGTGATTTTCATTACCAATATACCTCTGGAATGAGTAACCCACTGAGGCAAGAAGAACATTCACTTAAGCCATTGCCCAGTAAGGGGCACTGCTTCCACTATGCCTACTCCAGGTGGCTGTAGCTTGACTATAGTTACTATTTGGGATTTGCCAAACTATTAGATGTTTGTTTGTTATGCTAGCTCAAGGTATTTTTTGACTTGAAATTTCATAACATATAAACTGAAGTGACCAAACCTGTCCTACAAAATAAGAACCTTACACATGTTTCATATCACTAAAATAAACAGTACTTGCAATTATTACACCATGTGATTTGGGTGTTGACTACAAAACCTTTCACACGTGAATTTTGTGAAACCAAATCAGGTGTGGCTAAGGGTTCAGTTCATGTTTTCATTCTGCTTCACATTTTCTATTCTGATTCAATTTATTTTACTGTTCCTGCTCTATGTTATACATTGGTGTTATTTTTAAGAAAGGTGATAGTCTTTGCTGAGAATTTTCAGTTCCTTTATGATAGGATTTAAAATACTTGTTGTATAAAATCCATCTTCTTGTCTTAAATTCCTTGAAGTTCCAAAAGGTAGGTAATACGCTTCTGTCTCTAATTTCTGCTGCAAAGTCATTGCTGCCTCGTTTTGTAATTTCTCCTCTTTTCTTTTCTTTTCTTTTCTTTTCTTTTCTTTTCTTTTCTTTTCTTTTCCCCTTTCCTTTCCTTTCCTTTCCTTCCTTCCTTCCTTCCTTCCTTCCTTCCTTTCTTTCTTCCTTTCTTTCTTTCGACAGGCAGAGTGAATAGTGAGAGGGAGAGACAGAGAGAAAGGTCTTCCTTTTTGCCATTGGTTCACCCTCCAATGGCCACTGCAGCCGGCGTATCATGCTGATCCGAAGCCAGGAGCCAGGTGCTTCTCCCGGTCTCCCATGTGGGTGCAGGGCCCAAGGACTTGGGCCATCCTCCATTGCCTTCCCGGGCCATAGCAGAGAGCTGGCCTGGAAGAGGGGCAACCGGGACAGAATCCGGCGCCCCAACCGGGACTAGAACCCGCAAGGCGGAGGATTAGCCTATTAAGCCACAGCACCGGCAATTTCTCCTTTTTTTCAATTGCACTCATATATAGTAAATTTTAAAATAACCACAAATGATTAAAACATGGTAGTATATCATTCTCAGCCAATAGTTTGGCAAAGAAATGAAACAAAGTTTGACAAAGCCATATTTTATTGCCGCCTCTTATAGAGAAGCCTAAGAATGATATTTTTGTAGGGTACCTGAAGCATTCTTTTTTTTTTTTTTTTTTGACAGGCAGAGTGGACAGTGAGAGAGAGAGAGAGAAAGGTCTTCCTTTGCCGTTGGTTTACCCTCCAATGGCCTCCGCGGCTGGCACGCTGCGGCCAGCACACCACACTGATCCGAAGGCAGGAGCCAGGTGCTTCTCCTGGTCTCCCATGGGGTGCAGGGCCCAAGCACTTGGGCCATCCTCCACTGCACTCCCGGGCCACAGCAGAGAGCTGGACTGGAAGAGGAGCAACTGGGACAGAATCCAGCACCCCGACCAGGACTAGAACCCAGGCTCCTGGCGCCGCTAGGCAGAGGATTAGCCTATTGAGCAGCGGCGCCGGCCACCTGAAGCATTCTATTCCACATGTATGACAACTGTCCTTGGTCTTAAGCACATGGTTTGTCACCAGCTGCATCTACATGGGGTTCATCTCCCATCACTTTTGCCCACCTTCAGAAAACAAGAAAAACAATAGACACCAAATGCAAAATGACTACTACACGCCAAGCACTGCATTAATACCTTACTTGCATTCATGTCATTCACTTCTCCAACAATTCTGTGTGGTGGCTCCTCATCTTAATCCTTTACTGATGAGGAAAGTATAGCTTAGAGAGATCTAAACACTTGCCCAAGCTGGCATGATTTTCAAATAACAGGCTGGGGCTTGAACTCAGATCTTTCTGGCCAAGGAGCCAGAGTGCTGAACCAGTCTAGTGTACTGCCTTAGAGCAAAGATTAAAAACTTGAAAGAGGTGGGGACAAAGTCAGAACACGACAACATTTTATTTTCTTTCTACTTTTTAAGTGTTCTTTGATACTGTATTCTTCTTACAACTTTAAAAGGAGGGGATGCATATTAGCCATGGTTCTCCAGAAACACAGAATATATACATATAGGTTCTGAAGAAATTTATCATCAGGGATTTATTATGAGGCTCCCATGAGTATAGAGACCGCGAAGTTCCAAGATTTGCCAGCAGTAAGCTGTAGACTCAGGAAAGCCAGTGGGGTAATTCCAGTCTAGAAAGCCTGAGAACCAAGGGAGCTGATGGTGGAAACTCTAGGCCAAGCACAGATGAGGTAGACTCTCCCAACTCAAACAGGCAGTCAGAAGAAAAAGTGGTAAATTCCTCCTTCCTCCACCTTTTTGTAGTATTCAGGCCTTCTAAGGGTTGGACGATGACCACCACATTGGGGAGGGCAATGTCTTTTACTGAGTCCACTAAGCCAAATGCTAATCTCATCCAGAAACAGCCTCACAGACACATTTAGAAATAAAGCTTAATCTGCACATCCGATGATGCCATCAAGTTGACACAGAATTAACATCACGGGACAAAATGCTAATATTTAAAACCTCCAACTCCCTTTTCTTTCCACTTGATTGTTGTTTATGGCCCTTGCCTATATTCCTGCTGAAATAGGGTCTTTTTGCTTTTCACTTCTTAAACTTATTTGGAAAAGCACTGAGCCCTTTGACTGTAACATAGATTAAAAATGTGTTTTCTCAAAACTGAAAAAAGGGAGAAAGAAGGAAGGAAGGAAAGAAGGAAGGAAGGAAGGAAGGAAGGAAGGAAGGAAGGAAGGAAGGGGAGAGGGAGGAAGTAAAGAAGGAAATGTCATCATATTCTTAGAACTGATTCATATAAACTATAGAATTATCAATTCTTAGAATTGATTCATATAAACTATAATGAATCTGTTGAAAAACCAGCTAGAAAGAATAAAAGAAAATTTAAATAAAAGACTATCTTTCTCTTAACTAGAAATATTATCTGATAAAGTCATTCAAGTGATTGATAATTTGTTACTCCTTATAAGTATTACCATATCATTAAAGGATTTAAAGGATTTTTTTAGTCTACTACATTTTCAGCCAATTTCTTTATGTGTAACCAACTGTATTTAAGGTCATAATTTTTTCAAGGCAAATGGGGAAGAAGGCCAGTAGATGGAGAAAAAGAAGCTATCGGACTCCCACTGCTGGACTTCATCAGGTGTTGTTCCTCACAACAGCTCTCTTTCCAGTGATCCCATTTAGAATTCTTCACTGAAACTTTCTAGCCTATCGCTAAGCCTTCCAAGGTGCCCTGTGTCCCAGCTCTTCCCTCCAGGCTGGACTCGCTGCAAATTAGTCCACTACCTTGGTGTGACAGGGCAGACTGCATAAATGGCCAGTGAGTATCTCAGATGGTCACTGAAAACCTCGTGGAGCATGCCCCTCCCACTTACCCAGCTCTCTCCATCTCTCAGAGATCAGAACTAGTCAGAGAGAATGGAAACCTGCACCTCACCAGCCTTCGCAGGAAGAGGGCTCAGTGAACCTGCCAAAGAGAAGGAGACCTTGGACTTTGTAGGGAGGGAAGAACACGGCTGACAGTGGTTTGTCTGGGGTTCCTAGGAAGGGTATTGTCATATCTGGCGCTCTAAGAAGTTAGATCAGTGTGAAGGGAGGCAGTTTGGGTATACAAGAAAGATCCGAGCTGGGCTAGTAACTCAACAGCCACCGTCACTGGTTCCTGAATGTTGTTCCTTCCTAGAAGGAGTATGGGGACATGGGCATTTCCCTCTCTCTAGCAACTTACGCCAGCAAAAGGCAAGCTAGCAACCTACATGGCTGTCGTGCAGGGAATTTGAGAGATAGTAGGAAGCACACCTGACCCTACCAAGAATGCTTCTAAAAATGCCTGTGGAGAGAGTCCATGGGCCATGAGTAGTGCAGGGTCAGTCCAGGCAGACCTCGGGTCAGAACGATGACTGGCTAGCATGAACACTCAGGTAGGGGGCTGAGTACAGCTGGGCCTGGATCCGGGCTAGAGCCACCTCAGACAAATTTCCTCCTCCCACTCCTCTCACTGCATGCCCCCACCCCCAGCCCTGGTCCCACCATAGGGCTATCTGGTCTATTGGTCTGCTCAGCTCCCATATCAGACACCTGCCTCATGGGCTTCCTCCCTTCACCCTGCAGGGCTGACCCCAGGGTGTTTTTCCCAGTGTTTTCCCCAGGCTAGTTTTAGTCTCTTCAACAAGGTCTGCTAGGAGATGTTTGAGAGTTTAGGGGAATTTTGTATTTTCATTTTGTTTTTGTGGGTTTTTTTTCTTTACTTGTCCAGATAAATTTGCTCATCACCATGGGTTCCATGTGGCCATATGGTCTGGCCTCTTTAGCGACCCTTCCTTGTGGGGCTGGCTCAAGCTGTAGGGGACTTCTCTGGTCACAAATTGTAACAAGGACAGACATCGGCTGGGAAGCCAAGATGTTCTGAGGCAACCAAGCCCAGACAGCACCAGGCAGGTCACTTTCCCACCCCTGGGCATGAAGTGTCACGAGACAGGTTAGTGAGTCAATAGGAGACATTTCACACTCCGAATTCGGAGCAGGAGTCAGGCCCTTTGTGTAGGACACTGAGGTTGTTGGAGAAAGGCTGTTTTCCACAGAAATATGATTGTTCCTTCTTCTCAGGGTGGGGCTGGCCATAGCCAAAGGGAAGGAAGTGATGTTGTGCACAGGCTCTGGAGGCTGGGGACAGAAGCGGTGCTCATCCAGCCACTCCGCTGTCCACACTTTGGCCCGTGCCAGAGGGAATGTTCCAAGGATAAAGGGCCATTGGTTAGCAAGAATTTGATAACAGGCTGGGGTTCTTGCTCAGCATCATGGAAGTGGTATCCTGAATAGCTGGAAAATAGACTCTGGAGTTGGATAACCCAGGATTTGAATCCAACCTTTCCATCATGTGACTGAGCCATTGGGCAAATTATTCAGCAGCTCTGCACCTCAACCTGTAGAGTGGGACAATTATAGCCACCTCTTTCTGTTATGAAGATTAATGGAATAATATATGTGGAAGTCCCAGGCGCCTGGGAAGTGTGGTTAGTGAATTTCCTCTTGAATATTCAAGGGGATAACACACACACTCCTGGGGAAGGGAAAGAGCTCTCAACCCAGAGTCAGGATTCTCAAGTTTGGTCCGGACCCTGCCTCGCAGCACCACCAGCCTTTCTTCTTTCCTAGGACTGTTAGGGGGATCACATAAGGTAGTGAATGGGAAATTTTTTGAAAAAAGCTTTGTAAATACAAGGCATAATTCTCTGTGTAACTTCTGCTGTTGATCTGTTGACATCTGTTCTTTCTAGCTCAAGGAAGAAGACCGGTATATTAGATGCACAGACTGTGCAAGCCTCGAGTTAGTCACGTTGCCCTTCGGGTCATGCATTAGCTTCCTGTCACTGCCGTCATAAATTACCATAAACTTACTGACTCAAAACAACAGGAATGCATTCTCTCACCGAGAGGCCAGAAGTCTAAACTTAGTGTGTTGACAGGGCCACACTCCTTGTGAAGACTCTAGAGGATACTCCTTCCTTGCCTCTTCCACCTGCAGATAGTTCTTGGAATGCACAGCTTCAGTCTCTGCCTTGTCTTCATGTGGCCTTTTTGTGTCTTTCTTTAAAAATATATTTATTTATTTATTTATTTGAAAGAGTTACAAAGAGAGGGAGAGACAGAGAAAGAGGTCTTCCATCTGCTTGTTCAGCTCCCTGATGGCCACAACAGCCAGGGCTGAGCCAGACCGAAACCAGGAGCTGAGAACTTCTTCCAGGTCTCCCACATGGCTAGCAGGACCCCAAGCACTTAGGCCATCCTCTGCTGCTTTTCCCAGGCCATTAGCAGGGAGCTGGATCAGAAGTGGAGCAGCCGGGACATGAACTGGCACCCATATGGTTTGCTGACACTGCTTTACCTGTTTGCCACAGTGCCGATCCCCTTTGCATCTTTCTGTGTTCTTTCTGTTTTTCTCTTATAAAAGTACTTTCACTGAATTTAGGAACTACCCTAATCCACTCAGAGAGCTCTCATATGGATCCTTGCCTGAGTTACATCTGAAAGAGCTTAGATCCAGATAAGACCACATTCTGAGATTCAAGGTGGACAAAAATCTGGGGAGGGGACATAATTCAACCTACTGCAGGGCCTGACAACCTCCATCTAATCTTTCTATAACCCTTATTCAATGCAGACTTCTATTAATGTTTAGATTGTGTGGAGCAGTGGCTGGCGCCGTGGCTCACTAGGCTAATCCTCCGCCTGCAGCATCAGCACTCCGGGTTCTAGTCCCGGTTGAGGTGCCGGTTCTGTCCCAGTTGCTCCTCTTCCAGTCCAGCTCTCTGCTGTGGCCTGGGAAGGCAGTGGAGGATGGCCCAGGTCCTTGGGCCCTGCACCTGCAGGGAAGACCAGGAGGAAGCACCTGGCTCCTGGCTTTGGACTGACGCAGCACGCTGGCCGTAGTAGCTACTTGGGGGGTGAACCAATGGAAAAAAGAAGACCTTTCTCTCTGTCTCTATCTCTCTCACTGTCTAATTCTGCTTGTCCAAAAAAAAAAAAATAGATTGTGTGGAGCAGCAAAATCATTTGGATGAATATCAATGTGTGCCTGTGCAGAGAATGACAGGGAACAGAGTGCAGACACTCCATCTGAAGGCTAGCAAAGGACTCATTTTATAGGTAAGAGGAAGGGCAAACCACACAAGTGTCGTTGCCTATCTTTAGGAGAGAGGGGCTCGACCTAAGTAGACTGGAGCTTTCAGCCCAGTATCTGTGTGGCCTAAAGAGAGAAAACACTAGTCTTGAAGTCAAACGGGCTCATTGGTTGTGCATTTATAATATGAGGTTAATATTAAGATCCCCATCAAGATGTTCAAGTATGAAACTTCATTAGCACAAAGGAGCATAGCATGGTCTTGTCTCACCAAATATGCTTTCAAAAAGTAGAATAAACATGTATCAACAACATGGGGTCCACTCTGTCTCGATGCTATCTTTTAGTTGAGTGGCTCTGTGGTCTATATGAAAGCCTTATGGGACAAGTCCTGTGGGAATTTGGGATCTCAATAATCTCATATCATCTAGTTACATTCCAACTGCTATTTTATAAATAGTGAAAGTATACCACTCAGCCCACCACTTGTATCCTCAGTTATTGTGTGCCGGTAAATAGTTAAGAACCAGGTCTCTGAAAAATATTGTATGCATACCTACACATATAACATAACTTATTATAAATTTTACTTATATAAAGGATGTATAATACATTACTTACAAAGTACAACTTATTGTGTGTGTATTTAAGATTTACTTGTTTATTTGAAAAACAGAGCAACAGAGAGTTCACTCCCCAAATGCTGCAACAGCCAGGACTGGATCACGCCAAATCCAGGAACCTGAAACTCCTTCCCATGTGGGTTGCATGAACCCACATACTTGGGCCATCGTCAGCTGCCTCTCAGGCACATTAGCAGGAAGCTGGTAGGAAGCATAGGGTAGCAGGTTCTCTAATGAGGTGCTCTGATAGAGGAGATGCGCATCCCAGGCAGCAGCTTAACCCTCTGTGCCACAACACCTGCTCTCCAATTTGTTGTACATTAATAAGATGTACATCTCCTTTTTTTTTTTTTTTTTTTTGACAGGCAGAGTGGACAATGAGAGACAGAGACAGAGAGAAAGGTCTCCCTTTTCCATCGGTTCACCCCCCAATGGCTGCTGCGGCCTGCGCACCTTGCTTATCCAAAGCCAGGAGCCAGGTGCTTCTCCTGGTCTCCCATGGGGTGCAGGGCCCAAGCACTTGGGCCATCCTCCACTGTGCACTCCAGGGCCACAGCAGAGAGCTGGACAGGAAGAGGAGCAACTAGGACAGAATCCAGCACCCCGACCGGGACTAGAACTTGGGGTGCCGGTGCCACAGGCGGAGGATTAGCCTATTGAGCTGCGGCGCCGGCCACATCTCCTCTTTTAAATTCCATATGTTCTAATGATTTTCACAGAATTTCTGTATTTATATTGGCCTAACTCATACGATAGGCAACCTGTGATAACAGTTGATGAATGTAGTTACAATGTGAATGTTGGTAAAATGTCCTCTTTCATTTTTTTTTAATGATTTATTTATTTGACAGAGTTACAGACAGTGAGAGAGAGAGACAGAGAGAAAGGCCATCCTTCTGGTGGTTCACTCTCCAAATGGCTTCAACAGCCAGAGCTGCACTGGTCCAAAGCCAGGAGCCAGGTGCTTCTTCCTGGTCTCCCATGCGTGTGCAGGGGCCAAGCACTTGGGCCATCCTCCACTGCTTTCCCAGGCCACAGCAGAGAGCTAGACTGGAAGAGGAGCAACAGGGACTAGAACCGGCACCCATATGACAGAGGATTGACCTAATGCGCCATGGCACCGGCCCCAAAATGTCCTTTTTTTAAATTAAAAAAATGTGAGACAATAAAGACATGTGTTGGAACATCACTTGTTCATTAGTGACACTGACAAATCAGATGACGGTTTTTGAATACTAAGACAATATTTTCCTTGTTTTTTTTTTAATATCATCTTCAACATAAGGGCTATAGTCACAGTACATGTTTCCCCTGTCACTTTTCACATCTAGACAGTATTATAATAAATGTTGTTTACTGATTTCCATGGTATAAATCCCTATGTCTGATTCCAAGCTCCCAATATGATGTTGTTGAATGAAGAGCTGGGAAAAGAGTTGCAGCAGCATCCATGATCTAGTAACTTACTTCCACAATAAAGAGACATTAGCATTAACAATAGTAACTTTATAAAATAATCAGTAAGTATTGAGTAATTAGAGGGTTTATTCCCTCCATTTTAAACATAATTTATTCAGTGTAACTTTGTGTAAATACATATATCTTAATAATGGCTATGTTTATCAATCAGCTCACAGTTTCCTGAAAATATAACAATTGGCTTTTGTGAGTTGATCTGTACTGGCTCTATCACAGGGTAGAGTGTAGTGCTGTGGGAATGATGGTTGGCTACTGGGTAAAGAAGGAAGAGGAACAGTGAGAATAAAGAGCAAGTTCCCACATATAACCAACTCTTATCACCCTGATCCCCTTGGGGAGGCCAATAGGAGAGTGCCTTTGGCCTTTAAGGTGGATTCCAATTATGCTAACCTGGCCTTCCAAAGCCTCCTTGACAGCACGGGTGGTAACAGCCTCTTCCCCGTGTTCTATTCTCATAGCTCAACTCAGAACAGCACGGGGTCTCCTCCACCAATTCTAACCATTTCTCTTCAATGAAAAGCCACAAATTCCAAAATAAAGGTAACTCCCCAAAGCACGGCACAGGGCTCACTATATTCCAGCACATTGTATCCACAGGGAAACTGGATTTCTGCCAAGAGATCCACCGCCCCCCCCCCATGTCTCTGTGCCTGTGGCACCAGCACTGGAGTGCAGGCAGAAGTGTTCTTTGAGATTATGGGGCAAACCCATAGGAAGAGTTCTATCAGTTCAATAAAATTCAGTCATCTAAGTTGAGCTTGGAGCTAGCACATCTGAGGCTTGGCTTGACGAAACCCCCTCTTTTCTTTGCACTCTTAGAAGAGTTATCAGAAGGAACTGCTCAGAGAAGTCATGACATCCATTTCCTGGAGACAGCGAAGGACAGTAGGAAGGGAGCCCATTTCAACCCCACTCGGGGGTTTGGCCAGGATGACTACACAACCCTTTTCCCGGCTCCAGTAATGTAAGTGCCTGACTCGTACGTGTTTCTTGAGAACAAAAAGTGACTTCAGGCCTGAAGAGAGATGAGCAATCCTCGAGACACAGGCAGAAAAAGTCCCAAGTGAGACAGGAAGCTAGTTCAGGAACCTGCTGGCTGCTGATGTGTAAACTAGACAGCAGAGGCAGCACTGCTGACACGCAGCTCGCTTCTGCTGCCGTGCCTGCGAGCGGCCGCCGGGCTCCCGGCCAGGCCCCCTTCCCTCTCCTCGCTGGCTGATGGATACCAAGGGGTACTTCTCCTGGAGCCTCCTGCTGGTCCTGTCCCTGGCTTTTGGACTGAGCTACGTAGCGGGTGAGTGTTCTTCTGTTTAGGGGTTTGAGTCCCACAGCTAGCTGCTGGGGACCAGCATAGCCTTGTGGATGGAGAGAAGGCATAGGGGCTGGGGACTGTGGGTCAGCTGCCTCTTCCTTAGGGACTGGCTGTGAGTTTTGACTGCCTCTTTCAAGGAGGAAGGACCATTATGAGTTCCTGGGCCCTTGAGTTCCCTGCCTTAACCTCATCAATCCTAGTTTCCAAGGAAACCAGGAGCTCCTAGCCAAAGGCATCTGTCACACTCAAAACCAGCCTCTCATCATGAGAGGTTCTCACTGGGGTCCTATCCCAGGGGTCGATTTTGCATGACTATCCTTCAACAAGGCCCAGGCTTTGGGGGACAGATCCCTAGGATACGATTTGTCTGAATGCTTACATATACAAGCACACAAACCAGAATCTGGCCCAACAAAAAGCAAGGGCTACAGTGAGAAGAAAGGGTAAGAAGTGAAAACCCCAGGCCTTTGGTTGAGAACAAAAACAGTGGCCACAGTGTGGTCGTACTGGTGGCTACTTTCTTGGAAGAGAAGCTTCCAAAGCAACAGAAGGGGGTAATATTGGGATTTCTGAACCCAAGGCTGGTTACAGTATGTGGGAAATGCAAATTGAGAACCCTCAGGGTCAGAGTGGCTTCAGCAGTAGAGCCAGACGGCAGCTGAAACTTTGGAGCTGGGCTTGTCTGCCTCTCAAGGCAAACTATTGTTTTCTGCTTAGTAGTTTCAGGGCTTGAGATTTAAAAAAAAAAAAAAAAGCCAAACAAGAAATAGACATTGGGCTGTTGGCATGAGGAGGAGAAGGATCTCCTGCCTACTCCCCTGCGACTTAAGTTAGACTTTGGGAGACAACCTGGAATAGAAGAGGCATTAGAGAAAGGGGCCTGGGGGAAACCCTGAGGCCCAGGGTGTTTTTGGGGTTTTCAAGACCACAAATCCATCATAGACTTTGGCAGGAAAAGCCCCGGGATCTAGGAGGGATGCAAGGAAGCCATGTGTGGGATCTGCCTCGTGCCAGACCCAGGTGAAGAGGCCTTTCCATGTCTCTCTCTCCTGCAGAACCAACAGAGTCAGGGTTCTTACTTGTGGGATCTAGAAAAGGGACAACTGAGCACAGGGCTCAGCAGGCCACACTGGACCACTTAGAGTGATCACAGGGAGAGCCAAGCTTCCCTTGTTGTACCTCAATTGTGACTTAGGTTTTCAGCATGCTTGTGTGTGACTGTAAGGAGTGACGGATTGTCCTAGCGGTTGGATTTTCTGTCTCCGTGCTTGTTTGAATGGTCAAGTCAGTTACACTGGTCAGTCCAGCTCAACGTATTTCTCATACAGCTGACAGCAGCTCCGTTTAAGGCTTTGGAGGTGGTTGGTGAGGGAGAAATGGCCCAGCCCCAGAAGGCGTGTCTACTCAATTGGCTGCTGCTCCTTCACTTTTGTTCCATCTTCTGAAATGTATACAAAATTTTTTCGGTCTTTCTCTTCAAATATGCACCCTTTTGTGAAACCCCAATAAAACCCAGACGGAAACACTTTGCAAATGGGACAGGTCAGTCATGACAGATTTACCCAACCAAGATTTGATTCTTGTAAAATCAGCAACACTCTCCTTTCCATCTCTGCTCAGCTCAACTTCCAATTCCCAGTCAAAATCATAAAAGCCTAAAAATCCACATGTCCCATTCCCAGCTCCCGCCAAGGAAATTTTTCTTAGCAGATTTTATTTTTAGAGCAGTTTTAGGTTTGACAGCAAATGTAGCAGAAGGTAGAGACTAAAACCCTCTGCCCCACACAGAGGTATGTTATCCATACTTCCTACTATGGTGGTACATTTGTTAAACTTGGTAAACCCAAAAAAGATTTTTTCCTTTTTCCATGCAGGACTTTCTCACCCCCTTCACATACAAGGGCTAAGAGGTGAGAAGCAAGCACATGGGTTCTAGCCTTGACCCAACCTTGTGTGCTTAATGGTCCATTGTATTCTGGGATGTTGATCTAGGTGCTTGTAGTTCCCAAAAGCTTTCCTACTGTGACATCTAAACTAACCCCAGGACTGGAGTGGAAATCAGAACACCAGGACATTTTGGTTTTATCCATAGATGGACTTTGGATGATACCTTTTAAGCAGCTATTTATTAAGAAAACATGATATGGTAAGCATTGTGCAACGTGTGGAGAAAGCAAATAGAATGATCACAGCCACTGCCTAGCCCCTGATACAGTTGTTTGTATGTGAGAGTGCATCCAGAAATGTTTGTTGAAGGAACAATGTTAGTACACACTTCCTACTTGGTAGGTACCGGGCACTGTTCTAAGTGCTTTGTGTGTATCTGTCATTTACGTCTCACTCCAGTGCTATGAGATGTATTATCATTATTACCATTACAAATTTATAAACAAGGGAGGAGAAGTATGGAGTAATTTAGCAGTTTCTCCATGCTCATACAGCCTGACACCGGAGATCTCAATGAATGAAACTGGAGAACATTATGCCTGGAAAGCGGAGATGATGCTGAAATTTGCATCCAGCTCTCATGGTATAAGTTAGAATATGCTTTCTATAATTGAACTGTGTGAGTTGGATTGAATTACACTGAAGTATTGCATTCTCAAATGGTGAGAAATACTGATAAAATTATAGATTGTGGAGAGCATTTAAGCAATATTTTATCTAGAATTTGGAAAGTGGGTAGAGATTTTTTTCATCATGCCAGTTTTCACTTGATTTTTTTAAGCTAACCTGTTTATTATAAGAATATAATGTTTGGGGCGCCGGACTCTATCCCGGTTGCCCCTCTTCCAGGCCAGCTCTCTGCTATGGCCTGGGAAGGCAGTGGAGGATGGCCCAAGTGCTTGGGCCCTGCACCTGCAAGGGAGACCAGGAGAAGCACCTGGCTCCTGGCTTCGGATCAGCGAGATGCGCCGGCTGCAGCGGCCATTGAAGGGTGAACCAACGGCAAAAAGGAAGACCTTCCTCTCTGTCTCTCTCTCTCTCACTATCCACTCTGCCTGTCAAAAAAAAAAAAGAATATAATGTTTGTCTATAGAACTTTAACAATATGTGAGAAGACGCATCTCCCTTCCATGCCCCTTGCTGAAGGCAACCACTGCTACCAGTTTCTTATGTGTCTTTCTAGATATGTGAGTAGGTCTAGTAGGTTGGATTTTTATGGGACTTGCAAAAGAGTGTTCTACCTGAAGGTATAAGTGCAGAGGTGAAGGGTTGTAGGGGTTGAGGGGGGAAAGCAAGAGATTTGTTGTACCGAAACTTAGAGGTCATAGCTAATATGCTTCCATCTCTTCACCCAGAAAGTGGGGAAAGGTGTTCCCATTATTTTCCCCCATACTATACCTTTTACGGATGTTATAAAGACAAAGTCAAATACATAATTATTGTAGAAAGAGGAAAATTGTCCTTCTGTGTTGTCATTTATCCACTTATCCATTCATTCATCTCACTCTGTTTTGCTCATCAACTTGGGCTGCAGGATTTACTAAGCTCATGCTTTGTCCCAGGTGAGTATTAGGGATACAACAGTGAATAAAGCAGACACAGTCCATATTCTTAGAAGCTTGTAGAATGGAGTAAGGGTGACAGACCTTGAATCAGAGTTAAAAAGGTGATAAATGATGTGAGAGAGATGCAAAGTGCTTTGAGAGCATGAGGCAGAAAAACCTAACCTATGCTAGCAGTCAGAGAAGTCTTCCCTAAGAAAGAGGTGTGGAGGATAGAAGGTGTCAGCTAGGCAGATAAAGGGTGGTTACAGGCTTTCACGCTGGGGAATAGTAAGCACAGATAGTCTAAGAAAAGATCCAGCACTCCCAGTAGCATCAAGGAATGTGAATAGGAGTTTGACTGATGGGGCTTTAGTTTATTTATGTTTATTCTGAAAGGCAGAGGGAGAGAGAGAGAGAGAGAGAGGTCTTCCATCCACTGGCTCACTCCTTAAATGTCTGCAATAGCCAGAGCTGGGCCAGGCCAAAGCCAGGAGTCTGGATTTCCATCTGGGTCTCCCACATGGTAGCAGTTACTCAAGTACTTGAGCCATTGTTTGCTGCCTCTTAGGCTGCTCAATAGTAAGAAACAGGAATTGGAAGTAGAGTCAGGATTGGAATTGAAATTGGAGTTTAAAAAGTGACCTGGGACAAGTTATCTTTTTCCTTCTAGACCTCCCATTTACCGTAAGAACAACTGGAGTCAGTAAGTCTGGTCTCTTCTCTACCTCAAAGAAAGGCAGTAAAAAGTTTGCTAAAAGTACATGTGAAGTATCAGAACCAGGTATCTCTGCCCCCCTCAAAAGTTATCATTAGGTAGAATCCCAGCTTGTGGAAGGGATGGCTAAATTCTACTAATGTCAGGCCAATATCCATGGTCCCCTGTGAATCACTCTACTTTCGAAGTAGAATTACCCATGAAGGAAAGTGAGTTGGTGGCAACAGCTCTAAATGTTTCCTCCCCAACTCTCAGTAAACAGGGGCTGACTGAATCACAGGGCCCCTGGAAAACACTTATCAGACAGTCAGACGTTTCAGGAGCAAGGACTCCACTTGACGAGGTTGATGAGCCACTTTCAAGTCCCCATTGATTTTTCCACTTGTGCTGAGGTGGGGATGATCTCAAGTACCCCCTGCAGAGCTGGCCACTCACACACTCTGGTGTTACATCATCATTCTTTGTGTGGGTTGAGGGGTGATGGGGTCTCCAGTCTTGATGAATTTTGATTCCACTCCCTATGTGCGCAAACCTCTCAGCCTTTCCTTCTTATCTTCCCCCTCCTTTTTCTTTCCCTCTGTCTCCTAATATTTTCTTTCTTTCACTCATTTATTTTTGGCTACATCATATCCCATCTTGTATCTTCTTTCTCCCTTCCTCCAATTCCAAGTTCGGAAAGTAACTGTGGTTCAAAGAAGGACCCTGCAGGTTTAGGTCGGGAAAAAGGGCATGTGGGAGATTTGTGGGAGGGTGAAGGGTTATGGTCTGAGAATCAGAATAATTTTCATTCTTTTTTTTTTTCTCCATATCAAAATTAGGCTTGAAAAAAAGCTATCAAAGGTGTTCTTAATCTTGTTCTGAATCTCAGATGCTTCCGAGAGATAACACTGACAGATACACTCCCAGTAAAATGTGCCTGTGCTGATACATGCAACTTTTGGTACACAAGTGCAGGGATCCACGCTTGCACATGTGACTCTAGATTTTCTCTCACTCCTTTATAGAGAGAAGTTGGGTTCAGAATTCAAGAGCTCACTTTCTTGGGCACTATGCCTACAATTCAGACATGTGACAATCAGAAAGCCTCATCACTGGACAGTCAGACATTCAAAGTGCGGCTTAGAAAGTCCAAAGTCTTCCCTATTATCTGTGTAAAAATAATAATGACTACTGTAACATCTCTCAACTCATCAAACAACAGAGAGCACTTTAGTTAAGGAAGATGTATTAGCCCTATTTAACAAAGCAAATGTTTTATGCCTTTTTCACTTTTCTTTAGCAAGTATGTATTTAGCATTCCAATCCTGATTTTAACTCAAGTAGATTACTTTTTTCTTTTTTCCCAATCACTGAATCTCATATTAGCTGGGCCCTTTATTTGACAGTGTTGGGATTTTAGGGCATTTTGGTATCAAGAACATTTTGGCCAGTTTGGCCAGTTTTCTCCTATCCCATCTTAGCCCAAGTAGAATGTGGAAGGTCTTTTCTCAGTAGCTATCTTACCTAAGTAGACGGTTTTATTTAGCTCCTCTGCTTTCTTATCAACCAGAACAATCTATGCTCACTGTCTGAGTCATGGGCCCCTTCTTTTACAAACACTAGACTATGGTTAAGTTCAGTTATATACATAATAGGTAAAACTAAATAAGAGATTTTAGAAAAGTAATACAGTTTTCAGAATTTGTAGACTGAACAGATATTTATTAAAAGCCGCTTATGTGCCAAGTCGTATTGTGAGACTTAAAGACAAAACAGCAAGTGAAATGAAGCTCTTCTTGAGGGATTTGCATTCTAGTTGGAGATATAAAAATAAACAAATACACATTATCACATCAGGCATTGATTAGTTCAATAAAGGGGAGGCTATTTTGTACAATTATTGGAGAAAATCTCTCAGAAGGCATAGTTTTTTGAGCAGAAATTTAAAATAAACTGGGAAATGAAATATCCAGGCATGTAAAGGAAGAGATTTCCAAAGAGAGGAAGAGAAAATTCCAAAGCTTTGAGATATAAATGTTCTTGATGGGACCTGGGAGCCAATGTGACCACAGGGCAATGAGCAAAAGCAGGAAATGGATTTGGAGTGGCGCCAGGGACAGGGTGCAAGGGGGTTCTGAACCTGTACATTTCAAGGACTATGGAGTTTATTCTATGAATGCCAGAAGACTCTGCAAGTTTAAAAGCAGGAGAAAGACAAGACTCAGGCATGGCTTTAGAGGTTCCACTTTGTGTGTTATATGGATGCAGCGAGGTCAGTTAAAGACAGCGCTTGTTCCCCAGGCCTACAATGATGTGATAGAAAAAAAGGTGCGGAGTTCTCAGATGCCAGAAGTCCATTTAAATTGAGAGCCAACAGGACTTCCTGTTAGACTGAAGGTGGAGTGTGGAGAAGGAAAAGAGTCTAGAGTGCTTGCAACACTTCAGCCTGAGAAGCTGGCTGAGGTCAAATGTTTGTAGAAGGGGCTGTGGAGTCAGCAGTTCATTTGCTGAGAAGTTTCAGATGCCCTCAGACCTCCAAGTACTGATCTATGAAAGCACTCAGGAGTAGAGTGAAGGGTTTGGGTAGGAAACGTAACTCTGTAAACGTTCCAGAATATTCCAAACTGTGCAACTGGGTGAGAAACATGATGAGTGTAGAAGAGGAAAAGAAGTGTGAGTACTGAGCCCTGGGATGCACCAATATTTAAAGAGCTGAGAGCAGAAGGTCTTCACCAAGGAAATAGAAAAGGTGGAACAAATGAAGTAGAAGGAAAATCAGGAGAGTGTGGTGTTCCAGGAGCTAGATGAAGACAGTACTCCAAGAAGGGAGTGATGAGCCGTCAAGAGCTTCCAAGAAAGCGAGTCAGATAATGGTGGAGAATTGACCTGGCTACATGGAGAAGACAGACACTACCCTTGATAGGGGTGGCTCCAGTGAGTAGCAGAGAACACCTGCTTGGAATGGAGACAAGGAAACGTGGGTCAGAAAACGGGAACAGAAAGTAGAAATAGACATTAAAGGCCCTTCTATACAGAAAAACAGAGGCAAGAGTATTTGGTGCAGCCGTTAAGACTCCACTGAGATGCCCACACCGCATCCTGATAGGTAGCAGATGATGGCTGAAGTAGTTGAGTCCCTGCCCCTCCCGTGAGAGACCCTAGGTTTCAGCCCAGCCCAGTCCTAGCTGTTGCAGGCAATTGAGATGTAAACCAGTAAATGGATGATTCCTGTCTCTGTCTCTCGGATGTCAGTGTGTGCACCTTTCAAAAAAAATGAAAAGAAAGAAAGAAAAATTAAAGAAAAAAGGGAAAACAAAGCAATGAGGAGGTCGCTGGAGATGGAGCTGGGATCAGGAAAGGTATTTCCAAGAGAGGGGAATTACATATCTGTGTGTTGAATGCGGATGGAAACATGCCAGTAGGAAAGTGACAATGCAAGGGAAGGGGCGATTGCACAAAGCCTTGAGCTGGGAAGAGCTCCAGCAGGGAAGGTCCTGGCATTCAGTGGGGATGGAGACCTTCCTTCCAGTGAGGTGGGCTGCTTTGGGGTGATACAAGTGGAAATTCTCTTTTTACTTCCTCAATTTTTATTTTCAGTCATATCAAAAGCAAGATCATCAGCTACAAGAAGCAGGAGTAAGGCAGGTTGTGGGTTTGAGCAGAAAGGAGGTGTTAAATAATCAGCAGAGGATCCCTTACAGTGGTTTGAAAGGTTTTCGGGGTTTGGGGGTGTGATTTTCCTTATCTTTGTTGGTTCAGCTTTTTTGAAAAAAGAAATAAAATAATATCTCACCCTTGATAGTTTTAATTATCTCAGGGGTTTTTGGAGAGCAAGAATGCCACACCTTGAAAAAGCTGAGCTCAGCATCTTCCCAACTCTATATCCCTCAGATTTCTGTTTACCTCATCTGAGATGATGCTTCCTTCACTGTGGTCCTCCGGGTTCTGAGTTCAGAATCATTTTTGGTTGCTTCTCATCCTTCACTCGGTACACCCAGTGGTGGTGAGAACCCTGGCAGGGGCACCAATAGGCCTGGGTGCTCGTCCTGACTCTGCTACTCACCAGCTACGTGTCTTTAAGGCACTCATTCAACTTCTCTGTGCTTTGATTTCCTCAACAATGTACATGAATCCATAGAAACCCAATGCTTGTGTAGGTGGCTCACTGCACTAGGGGCTTTGGGTGAAGAAAGATGAAATTCAGCCCACACACCACGCACCAAGCCTGCCCCTTGGCACAGAACCACAACTCCCTACGGGCAGAAAGTGCCTTGTTCTTTTTTTTTTTTTTTTGGAAATGAATAATGTTTTATTTCTTTAAAGCTTTTATTTAATGAATGCAAATTTCATAGGTACAACTTTATGAATATAGTGGTTCTTTCCTCCATACCTGCCCTCCCACTCCTACTCCCGTCCCAACCTCCTACTCTCCCATCCCATTCTTAAGATTCATTTTTAATTTAACTTTATATACAGAGGACCAACTCTATGCTAAGTTAAGATTTCAACAGTTTGCACCCACACACACACAACAATGCACATGAATCCATAGAAACCCAATGTATTAGGCCATGTGAAGATTTTTATGGGGAATTTTTAAATATGGGTAATGCAGTGAGGGCCCTTGTGGGAACTGTAGACCCCTAAGAATCTGGCCACACCAGGGATAGCCCCAAGAGGAAGTAAGAGATACCCTAGTTTGTATTCCTGAGCCACAGACTTAATGTGATCCTTAGAGGGCTCCATGATAAAACACTCTCTCCTCGCTCCCACAGGTAGGGGCGTGATGGACTGCCCCAAGAGCGTCCAGCAGTTGGGAAGCAATATGTTGCTGCCTCTGACAAATGAAAGGATAAATAAGAGCATGAACAAAAGCATTCGCATTGTTGTCACCGTGGCAAAATCACCAGAGAGCAGCGTCAAGAGGAAAATCGTGTCTCTGGATCTGTCTGAAGGGGGCTCTCCAGGATACGTAGAGGATGGTTATCAGTTTCATGCAGAAGACCTGAAACTGGGCCTCTTGGAAAGCAGGAAGGAGCATGAGGGATGGTACTTTCTGAGCCTGGAAGAAAACACTTCAGTCCAGCAATTTTGCGTGCAGCTAAATCTTTATGGTAATGATGGGGACTTCCCCAATCCAGACTGGAGGGCCAACCAGGTCCCCCGTCCAAGAATATGGGCCTTTCTCAGAAGCAAAGGGTGTTCAGAATAGAAGAAACTTGAGAGATCATCTAGTCTGGGGGTGTCAAAACTGTGCTTCATGGAAGAGGCTTCAGAGTTGATTTTTTTTCCTAAATTGCACATGCATGGCAGCTGAGTAGCCGTTGCTCTCCTTCCCCAGACTTCCTAAAGGAAAGGGGTCCAGCTGCCTGGGGGCTCAAGGGTCTAGAGCCCCAAGAGTCTTGGTTTGCAAGGAAGAATTTACTTGACAAAAGTAAGTTTTTCCATTTAGAAGACAACTGATCAAACCCAAGTTCTCTTTCACAGATGGGGACACTGAAATCCAGAGAGAGGTGGTTTGCACATGCTCACACATTGCTTGTGTAGGTGGCTCACTGCACTAGGGGTTTTGGGTGAAGAAATATGAAATTCAGCCCACACACCACGCACCAAGCCTGCCCCTTGGCACAGAACCACACCTCCCTGCGGGGAGAAAGCACCTTCTTCTTCTTCTTCTTCTTCTTCTTCTTCTTCTTCTTCTTCTTCTTCTTCTTTTTCTTTGGGGGGAAATGAAGAATGTTTTATTTCTTTAAAGCTTTTATTTAATGAATGCAAATTTCATAGGTACAACTTTATGAATATAGTGGTTCTTTCCTCCATACCTGCCCTCCCACCCCTACTCCCATCCCACCTCCTACTCTCCCATCCCATTCTTAAGATTCATTTAACTTTATACACAGAGGACCAACTCTAAGTTAAGATTTCAACAGTTTGCACCCACCAACATACACACAACATATATATATATATATATATATATATATATATATATAGTACATTTTGAGAACAAGTTTTGCAGTTAATTCTCATAGTATAACTCATTAAGGACAGAGGTCCTACATGGGGAATAAGTGCACAGTGACTTCTGTTGTTCATTTAACAATTAACACTCTTATTTATGACATCAGTGATCACCCAAGGCTCTTGTCATGCGCTGCTAAGACTATGGAAGCCTTTTGTGACCACAAACTCCATCAGTATTTGGACAAGGCCACAAGCAAAGTGGAAGTTTTCTCCTCCCTTCAGAGAAAAGGACATTCTTCTTTGATGGCCCCTTCTTTCTACTGGGGTCTCACTCACAGAGATCCTTCATGTAGGATATTTTTTGCCACAGTGTATTGGCTTTCCATGCCTGAAATGCTCTCACAGGCCTTTCAGCCAGATAGGAAGACTTAAGGGTTGATTCTGAGGTTAGGGTGTTATTTATAGCAATTGTAATTCTAGGAGTCTGCTGTGTAGACTGCTTCCCATGTTGGGCATTCCCTCCTTTTTCTCCTTTTTAATTCTGTCTATTATTATTACCAGGCACTTGATGTTATTTATATGATCTCTTTAACACTTAATCCTATCTATATGTTCACTTTAACACTTAATATGATCACTGTAACAATTAAGATGTGCCTTGTTCTTAATCGAATGTGGGCTCTGGTCATAACATTGCTTAGTTGCAGTACATAAATTAGAACTCAGACCCAGCTAATCCCAAGCCAGAGGCTTTTTGAATCCCTTTAACTGCCAATTCCACTTGAAAGCACCTAGAGTTTATGTCGCTGAGACCTAGAGGCTCACCTGGCTTCACAGGAATTCTGACAGCCACATGGGACTTTCTCACTTGTTCAAAGTGACTTCCTTGTTGCTGATGCTGGGATATAAGGGACTCCACCTATCTCTCATTTCATTAAAATCTTCAGGCAACTAGAGCAACTAAGCCTCCTCTGCCTCAGCATTCCTTTTCCTTCAAACAGTGCATTCAGAATGTCCCCAGACCTCCCAACAGGTAAAGAGTATGTTTTACCGCTCTTGGACTCAGTTTCCTCATCTGTGAAATGGAAATAATTATGACCAGACGGTAGCTATGGAGAAGATTAAAGAAGACGATGAATGTGAAACATCAGCAGTGTGCTTGCCCTATTGTAGTTCCTAAACAAACAGGTTTTCCCTCTTCCCTTGCCTATTTTATGGTGTTAGAGAGGAATAGATTAAGGGGCCTATGGCTGTGACTGAGAACTACCTCATACACCCAAAAGCAGTTGCTGTACACACACACACAATGATGAAACACCACCACAAAAAGTCATCCTTTGGGGTCTAGGCGATACTGCTTGAAGTCAACTAAAACCCATGGGGGATGACTTGACAGTAAAGCGCACTTATAGAACACAGGAGAACACTCCAGATCAAGAACATCAGGAAGTACAAGCAGATCCCCACCAGTGTTGGTCGAAGGGAACTAAAAACTAAAAACTAAATTCTTTATTTTATCCCAAGGTAGTGTAATGGGGAGTGAGAGGTGGGGTGAAGCAGTTGTTCCCACGGCAGATGAACCACACTAAAGCCCCTCGAGGAGGGAAAAGTGCTGTACCGAGTTCTAACAAAGAGAATCAGGGAGAATTCAGGGGGTTCATGTCAGTGATGGCTCCCTTCCTCCCCCTCCTGACAGAGCAGGTCTCCACTCCAGAAATTAAAGTGTTGAACAGGACCCAGGAGAATGAGAACGGGACCTGCAGCTTGATGCTGGCCTGCACGGTGGAGAAGGGGGACCATGTGGCTTACAACTGGAGTAAGAAGGAAGGCCTCCACCCACTGGGCTCAGCCAACAGCTCCCACCTCCTGCACCTCACCCTTGGCCCCCAGCATGCTGACAATGTCTACAACTGCACCGTGAGCAACCCGGTCAGCTCCCGCTCTCAGGCCTTCAACCCGTGGTCTATCTGCAGGTCAGACTCCTCAGGTGAGTATGCCCGTGGCAGCTGGTGTACCGCAATAATGAGCAAGGGCTCCATAGCCACCTGGGCCAACTGCCCTGCTTACGCCGCCATGGCCTTCCTGTTGGTTACCACACTTTTACTATTCTTTATGGTTTGCAAAAGCCTCCCCTGTGTGCTTTCAGGGAGTGTACACTCATCTTGACCTGGATGACATTATAACACTCAGGACAGAGTTGACAGAACCAGTGGGAAATGATGGAGCCAGACCCAGAGCCCAGGTCTCCAAGGTGTGATCCTTCCCCTCTGCCTCCTGCCCTGGCTCCAATCTGTAGGGTGACGGGAAAAGGAGTGCAGGTGGCAGATCTTGACTCCCAAGTCCATGCTTCTGTACTGGTGGGACACTTCAACATCATCAGTATGTGTTTGTTGACCCCTTATACTGCAGGAAATCAGGACTAGATACACTATGTGAGCTCTGCTGTCCTCCCATGTGTATTAAAGACTTGACTGGCTAAAGAAAATGTGATATATATACACAATGAATACTACTCAGGCATATAAAAGAATGAAATCCTATATTTTGTAGCAAAATGGATGCAACTGGAGACCATTATGCTTACTGAAATAAGCCAGTCCCCAAAAAATACAAATATCATATTTTTTATCTGATATGTGGCAGTTAATATAGAATACAAAAACAACGTATAAGAATGAAACCGCTATCTTATGATTTGATTATTGTTTATAACTCTTGTCTGTATTCCTGTGGAACAGTGGTTTTTCCACTTTTTACTTGTTGAACACTATGGTTAGTGGTGCGTTAAGCTTGTGATTATACACTAAATTGAAAGTATGTTATTGCAAAAACTAAAGGAAAAAAAGAAAGGAAGGAAGGAGGGGGTATTGAGGAGGGAGGGACAGAAGGAGGTACTGTTATCTTCTTAGAATTGTTATCTATGAAAAACATGAGAGCTGTTCTCTTTATATTAATAAGATAAGAAAGGAAATAAAAAAGACCTAGAAATAAAAAAAATGCTAAAAATAGCAATGACTTTTAAAAAAACTATTATAGATGTTAAAAATGCTCAGTAATAACACAGGACGTAATGAAAGACCTCATTTTATGTAATAAATGGAATCCCAAGGGAGGTCAGAGAGTCAGGAATGTCAGAGATATGTGGGACTCTAGCTGGAGGGAACACTGATCAATTGCATAGCACTTGGTTATTAACAAAGCACTTTCAACTGTATGACCTCTTTTGACCCCTGCAGTGACCTTGTCAGATAGGAGTTATTATCCTCACTTTACAGATTTGGAAATTGACATTCGTAGTAATGTTTACATACCCTCCTCAAGTTTCTTCATCTTGTGAAGAGTGGAGCTAGCAGTGAAACCTGTCTTCTGTTTTTTCTAGAAAGAAAGCATAATTGTTCTCTTACCAAAAGGAAGAGAGAGCTGAATAAGAAAGTTCATCTAACTGCTTAGAAACAGGCTTGAACACTGCCTCCTTCACACCAACAGATCCTGTGTCCCCGTCTCAGGCAGGCTCAGGGACAGCAGGACAATGCTGCTGGCCCTGTAAGGCATGGCAAGGCTTATGCCCTGACATTCTCTTCTTTGTGTCTACTGAGGGTAAATAGGAGTCATTCCAAGGAAACCTCTGCCAAAGTAGACCTGGTGACCGTGCGGTGGCCAGGTAACCAGAATCCAGCCAGCTTATGTGCTCAGCAAAGCACCTCCTGCCACGAGACCCCCTGGATTGTTACCAGGTGGATGGCTGGGAAAATCCCCCTTTCATGAAGCTGGATGGCACCTCACCCAACCACTTCATGGCAAGCCAACCATCTGTGTGACAAACTGCATGTGTCTGGCCACTTGCAGACAAACCATAATCAGAGGCTATCTCTCCAGCTCAAACCGCTCTCCCTTCACACAGTTGTTCAGAATAGGCTAGCAGGACCAGGAGAGCAGTATTGCATAACAGACAGTTTACAGAATGAGGCCCCTGAGCTCCTAGATCTAGTGCTTCATTTTCTACTTAGAAGAGGAAGTCATTCAACCTCTCTGAGGCTTAGCTTCTTCATCTACAAATAATGACAACTAACAGTTGTGTGGCTTCTCATCACATCTTCCTAGCAGCCAAATCATCTTGATAGACTGCTATCCCCTCTTTACAGATGAGGGAGCAAAAGTATGAAAAAGTTGGGCAAGGTTGTACACAGCAAGCAATGGAGCTGGGTTCTCTGATCCTGGGATCCTCACTAGTATTAGTGTAAGAGACAATGCACCTAAATACTTTATAAATCATAATGAAAATGTAGTTTTTTCCCTTGGTGGGGAGGAAGTGGTAGCCATTACCCTAGCAGCATAACTCTGGTTATTGCAGCCCTATTAAAGGCAGGGCACCCAATGCTTTGTCTTGGCCTAGCCTTTAAAAGGAGGAGAGCTCTATCATGCTTCTCCATGTGGTTTCACAAGAATGTGACTAGTGTACACCAAAGTCTTAGTGAACCGTCAAGTTTATGCTTGGGGCTCTTGGCCAGAACAGCCTACGGAGACATGTGAAGATACTGTTTGCCACCTAAGCCACTTTGAGGACTGAGAATCCACTAGTCTGAACCATGTTTACTGACTATGAGGCAGCTCTTATCTATAATGTGGTGTGGAGGGACAAGAAGCAGCAGAGACATAGCACTGTAGCAAGAGCCCCATCACAGTCTTGGCTCTGTCATCAAGAGAGCTACCCACCATAAGACAGCTGTGTCCTTCCCGTAAGTCTGTTGAATCATCTGAAAGATGAAAAAGGTGAGCTAATGAAGTGTCTACCAGATGGATGGTCTGTGAATCATTGTGTGTGTATGTCAACAGGAATTGCTAATAAAGGATTGCCAAGGAGTACTGGTTGTTGGGGTTGTCACCACAAAGTACTACAAACTAAATGGGTTAAACAGTTTACTGTCCCATAGGTCTGGAGGTTAGACTCCAAGATCAAGGTCTTAGTTGATTTTGTTTCTTCTGAGGCTGCTCTCCTTGACTTGCAGGTGCCACCTTCTCATTGTGTGTGTACATGGTCTTTCTTTCCTGTTCTTATAAGGACACCAGTAAGAGTAGATTGGGGCAACCCTTGTGACCTCATTTTAACTTAATTGTCTCCAAAAAAAAAGGCCCTATCTCCAAATACAGTCACATTCTGAATAACTGGGCATGAGAACTTCAACATATTAATTTGGAGGAAGAGGCACAATTAAACTTCTAGCACTTTCCTAATGGCTTCCTTTTAACTTGATTACCTCTTTTAAGACCCTATTTCCCAACAAGGTCACATGTTGATTTGAGGAAAACACAATTCAACCTGTAACACAAGGATATCTCCTCTGGGGATGGGAGACTATACCATATCTAAACCAGATCACACAGCTAGTTTGCCCTATGTCCTCCCCAGTTCACCATGTTGTCTAAATTATTGGAAAAAAAGTTTTATTGGTACATTTATTTGTGTCCACAAATGTACACCACTAATTCTTAAGGCACTGTTCTTAGTTTGACATTCATTGAGGTTTTATGTTGCAGCACTGTCCTCAATGCTGAGTGCACATGTATGAGGAAGACATGATCTTTGTCCTTAGGAATGAGAGTTCCATAAATGGAATCCTAGATTGCAGTGTGAGACAGGTGCAAGGCAGCAATGCAGGCAAAGTAACCAAGAGGAGGGATACTGTTAACACTATATCAAGGAATTAGGGAGAACATCACAGAGGCTGCGACATAAATAGCCATTATCCAAGATGACAAAAGACTTTTCAAGCAAAGGGAAAAGCAGAGCCAGCTGGGTCTTGTTCTGTGTTATCCCTTAAGTGATGGGAACTAATAGTTTTAAATACAGTAATCCCATCAATTTTTTATTTCAAAGAGGAAATTCAGTCATGAGAGAATAGACTGAAGCAGGAAAGAAGTAGAAGAGAAACTAGTTATGGAGGGACCTGGTTGCCCTGATCTTTCAAGAGATGCTGAGGCCTGCACCACAGCTATGATTCTTGGTCTGAAGTAGATTTCTTTCATGGGCACTCGAAGGGAAGCCACAGCCTCAGGATGAAATGCTGGGGCAGCCAGGCTTATTAGAGGCTGCCATACATAATCAGGACAATGGTTTTAAGATATTTTTCACCTTCATTAATGAAAACCTCAAACTTGTTAATGATGTAATTAGACCAAACAGGACACCATGTCAGCACTATCTTTTGACACAACTCTCTCAAGCTAAACCACAGAAAAACATATTTTTCTTGAAATCTTTTTTTCTTTTAAATGGCATTTTTCCAGGCTGTTTTTCTTATAGTCATACTTGTTCCCATTCATATTTTGGTGTTTTTCAGTAAGAAACACAATAATGTCTTTAATAATGAAGCAGTTTTATTGCAAAATTCAATCCTAGTGGGCAACAAAACCGTCTATCTAGGTCATGTGAAGGATGTTGATGTGGGTCAGCGCTGGACAGCGTGCGACTTGCCGGTGCCCTTAATCACAGTGTTCCGAAATAGTTGTGTCTGTGCTAGGATAGTTAATATAAAACCTGTGACAATCAACTAGAAGGGAATGCCCCTGGAAGCTCATCTTGAAAAGGGGACCTCTTTCAGTATATTAACAAAAAGCTAGCTCAGCAAGTCTGAGTTAGCTGGGTGGAAGAAAGGGTTGACACCTGCCAGTCAACTCTAGGGGCTCCCCCTTTCTAACAAAGCCATTTCCTCAAACAGGGAGCTCCCATTGTTAGAGTCACCCAAATGTTCTATGCACGGGGGCCAGGCCCCATTCCACAGTCTTCCCAGTCCTGCAAGCCTGAGATCAGTGGTGGAAGCATGGAACCTGGGCACGTCATCAGCCAGAGCATTGTCACATGGTTACACCTGCTAAAGGGAAGTTGAGAAATGTGGTTTAGCTGGGAAGCACGTGCCTGGACAAGACTTGCATTACCATGAAAAAAATGAGAGAAGCAACACTGGGGGCACAGTCAGTAGCCCCTACAACACAATGCTAGGTGGGATAGGCAGGCATAATGGATTTTTCCAGAAGCTGTTGACTCTGTAAAAAATGTTTACTTGGTTGGTCCCAGACCTTAAATTAGTATGTAGTTCTGAGCATCCTTCCCCACCCCCAATTCTGAGTGGAAACCGCCACCAACAAGATCTCTCTTGAAGATGGCCGACTTCAAGGAGGCGCGCTCCACGCTGGCAGCCTTGCCGACAGAACCACATCAAAGGCAGGAAAGAGATCCGGTACTCTCGGGCCGTTACGTGAGCGTCTCCGTGTCTCCTGGGGGTGAACTACATTTGTTTCTCAGGTTCTTTTTTATGTTCTCCTTTACCCTCCTTTAAAAATAAGGTTTGGGGAGCTGAGGAGAGGGAAGCTTTCACGTTTCTAGGGCAACAGACTTGCAGACAGAAAAGGGCCTCTGGCGTTTTCCTTGGAGGCGTGGCTACGTGCCCGTTCCCACAACCCGCAGAGGAGAGGGCCGCAGGGTGGAGCCCGATGTGAAGTCGTCTTCCTAAGCCACACAGGAGTTCTCAACCGGCCTGCTCAGCCCCCTCTGAGAGACTCCAGTGGGGAAAGGCCCCCGATCTCTGGTCCAAGAGTGTTCAGGCAGTGTTTCTTTGTGAATGAAGGACGATGGGGTGTGAGATCACCACCTGGAGGCCTCTCCACATGACCGAACGAAAAAGAGGAAGAAATGAGAAATGGAGTTTCTGCCCCAGGAAATGGTGGTTTTGAAACAGGAGCACAGGTGACCTGCTTTAGGCAGAGACACACACTTGCCTCCTGGCTCCATTCTCGTTCTTATAAAGCAAATGCCTAGTAGGTCATTGCCCCTTCGCTCGGACTCCTGCCTTAGGCCATTCAGAAGGTGATCCTGAAACCTCCTTATGTTGGTCACTGAGATTATGCTTCCTAAAGGGTACATGACGCTCTTCCACCATACCTATTCAAATGGCCGCTGACTTAATTTAATTGAGTTCATCAAGTATATATTGAGTATTCTCCCCATAAGCTACAAGAATTACCTTCATGGGGTTCAGCTGGAACTTCCATACCTTACCAGGCAGCAAAATGATATCACCTAGAATTCCTCTTTGGAAGAGAACAGTATTTGTTTAGGCTAGTACTTTAATAAAGGCTTGGAGGCAGAAGGTGAGACACTTCCCTCCCCCCCACCCCCCCAGGAATCTGAGTGTGTGTTGGATGATTCTGTATGAGAAAGGGAGATATGTTGCATCTACAGAAAAAGAGGAAGAAAAGATCTGACCCTGTTAGGTGGTGAAAGCTGCCTGGTACACGATGGAGTCTGCTCCCAAGACCTGGAAATCTTATGCATAGAAGCCCTGGTGTAGGGTTCTTTTGTTTTTGTTTGTTTGTGGGAATTGGTGAAGGCACTGAGGCTTGAACCCAAGACAGCACAGAGTAGGAAGAACAGGAGCAAGGACTTAGAGGAACCCAGGAAATTTTCTTCAGAAATGACAAAAATCATAGGCAGCCTGGTCCCAACAAGCTGGGAAGTTGCATTTTGTGCACATTTATATGAATTCCCATGGCATAGATTTCCTGACACATGGTTCCCATATAAATATCACAGTTAGAATATAGCACCAAGTGAGTAAGCACAGAGAGTAAAATTAACTGAACCTGCAGCACAGATAGGGAAATCAAGTCATAAGCAAAGGGCAGGATGGAACAAGAACATCTCTGGATATCAGTGAGGAGACTTCTTTGGACTCGAGATCACACCCGTCTTACTGTCTCTCCTATGAAGCAGAAGAATTTACCGAAGACCTATTATGTGCTGAGTAATAAGAAAGCCTCCAAGGAAGTATTACATATGAGATGGTCTCTGGTCTCCAAGGAATTGGGGAAATGAGACTAGTTGAAGGAGTCAGTGCCCATTGACCACATAGCAGGTGCCAGGCACTTCTCTGGAAGCTTTCTGTAGGTTACTACTTCGTCAGAACAACTCTGCGAGCTGAATGTTGCTATGCTCATATTACAGATGAAGGAACTGAGGCCCCAAGGCTATGAGTAGCCTGCCTACCTTGTTTATTTATTGGCTTTACATTTTTTCATCTCAAATGAAATTTGAGACAAATATTATCTTTTGAAATGATATCAGTGATTGAAGTGTTTGTCCTCAAATTAGCTGTTACTTTAGAAGTTCCCAAAATACATGTGATGGAAGAAAAAAGAGGAAATGGTCTCAAAAGAGTAAGTGCTATCATCAGGGGATCTTCAAAAAGTTTGTGGAAAATGATTAATTACAAAACTAAGTATGGGTTTCAAAAATTTTTTGCACTGAAATAAACCTGTCCTTTAATTCCATTTTTCCATGAACTTTTTGAAGTCCTCTCACCTGATTGTGGAGTCAATTCCAGGGGCTTGAAAGAAACACTAAGCTTCAGCTGCTGGTTCTGCTGCTTCTGTTAGTATTTGGAAGGTTTCTTCTTGGTCCTTGATGGTCACAGCTTATAAACCTTGACTGAGTCTCCTTCTCTGGCCCACACAACTGGACACAGAGGATTCCTGGCCTTTCAGAGTGGTCAGACCATGGGAGCACGGGCTGTTCACAGCACACCCCATCAGGTTCACAGAGCAGCCTCAGAAGTCATCAAAATCTCATGCTTTGTTCAAATTCAGGAGTATTTTTAGAATTATCTGCTTGGGGTGGGCCTTGTGGCATAACAGGTAAAGCCACTGCCTGCAACATCGGCCTCTTGTATGGGCACCAGTTTGTATCCCAGCTGCTCTGTTCCCAGTCCAGTACCCTGCTAGTGGCCTGGGAAAAGCAGCAGAAGATGGCCCAAGTGTTTGGGCCCCTGCCACCCATGTGGGAGACCCGGAAGACGCTACCGGCTTCTGGCTTTCAACCAGCCCGGCTCCAGCCATTGCAGCCATCTGAGGAGTGAAGCAGCAGATGGAAGACGCCTCTCTCTCTCTCTCTCTCTCTCTCTCTCTCTCTCTACCTCTCTTTGTAACTCTGTCATTCAAATAAATAAACAAATCTTAAAAAAAAAAAGAGAAAAGTTCTATAGATATCCATTAGGTCGATTTGGTCTATAGTATCAATTAACTATTGTTTCCTTGCTGCTTTTCTGTCTGGTTGATCTGTCTATTGCTGAAAGTAGGGTATTTAAAAAAAAGATTTATTTGTTTATTTGAAAAGCAGAGTTACAAAGACGCAGAGGCAGAGAGAGAGAGAGAAAGTTTTCCATCCTCTGGTTCATTCCCCAAGTAGCTTCAACAACTGAGGCTGGGCCGATCCAAAGCCAGGAGCCAGGAGCTTCTTATGGGTATCTCATATGGGTGCAAGGGCCCAAGGACTTGGGCCATCCTCCACTGCTTTCCCAGGCCATAGCAGAGAGCTGGATTGGAAGTGGAGCAGCCAGGACTCGAACTGGCACCCATATAGGTTGCCAGCACTTCAGGTGGCGGCTTTACCAACTATGCCACAGTGCCAGCCCCCAGACTGTATCTTTTAACTGGAAAGCTGAGGCCATTTACATTCAAGGTGACTATTGATAAGTAACGACTTGGCCCTGCTGTTTTTCCATAAATATTCCTGTTGTTTACCTTGGATTTCCTTTGTACTTTTACCAGGAGATTTTCTGCCTTCACCTTCTTTCATAGTGATGACCATGTTTCTGTGTTTCTGTGTGCATCACCTCTTTATGCGTCTTTTGTAAGGCTGAGAGGTGACAAATTCTTTCAATTTCTGTTTATTATGGAAGGTCTTTATTTCACCTTCATTCATAAATGAGAGCTTTGCAGGATACAGTGTTCTGGGTTAACAGTTCTTTTTCTCTTAACACGTGGAATATAGCTCACCATTCTCTTCTAGCCTGTAGGGTTTCTGATGAGAAGTCAGCTGTGTGTCTAATTGGATATCCTCTGAGAGTAATCTGGCATTTCTCTTGTGCACATTTTAGAATCTTTTCTTTATGTTTGACTGTGAAGAGTCTCACTTCAATGGTTCGTGGTGATGATCTTTCTTGGTCATATGTATTAGGAATTCTATGTGCTTCCTGTACTCAGACATCCCTTTCTTTCTCCAAATTAGGGGAGTTTTCTATAATTATTTCACTAAAAATGTCTTCTAATCCATTCTGTCTTTCCATGCCTTCAAGAATTCCTAAGACCTGTATGTTGGGTCATTTGATAATATCCCATAAATCTCCAACACTGGTTTTTAGTTTCCAAATTTCTCCTCCTCCTCCCGTCTGTCCGTCCTTCCTTCCTTCCTTCCTTCCTTCCTTCCTTCCTTCCTTCCTTCTCCTTCTCCTCCTCCTCCTCCTCCTCCTTCTCCTTCTCCTTCTCCTGCTGGATTATGAAATTTCAAGAGATTTGTCTTCTAACTCAGATATTCTTTCTTCTGCCTCACCGAGTCTGTTAAGGCTTTCCATCACATTTTTAATTTGATCTATTGAATTCTTCATTTCCAATATTTCACTTTGATTTCTCTTTAAATCTCAATCCTATGGGAGAATTTTTCATTCATTTCATGTGTGGGTTTCTTTAATTCATGAATTTGATTCTGATTACTTTTAAGTAATCCTATGATCAATTTTTTAAATTCTGTTTCTGGCATTTCTTCAATCTCTTCATTTTCAAATTCTGGTATTGAAATGTTCTTGTGTTCCTTTGGGAGTGTCATGTTGTCTTCCTTATTGTTGTTTCTTGATTTTCTGCATTTATTTTTAGGCATTTGTGGAGATATTTATTGGGTTTTTTTTTCTCCTGTGGTGGCTTATATCTTTGGACTATGCCTCTGTGGATTAGTGGAGTGTCTGCTGGATGTGGCCAGAGAGCTCTGTTAAGTGCTCCAGAATGAGGGGAGTGTCCAAGGTGAACCCAAATAGGGTGTGATAAATCTCCTCTTTTTTTTTTTATTGGAGGGAAGGTTTAATCTATTCTGTTGGTGTAGTCTCATGCTCACCTCCTCTCCTCCAAGGAGACCAATGCCTGGGCGCTAGCCCCAGTGTATACAATATTCATCCGTGCTGCCACAAGAACCACACAAAGGATCTGTGCAGTCCTCGGTGTGAACATGGATCCTACGGCAATGACCCTCACCAGGGAAACCAAGGAGCCCCAAGCATGTAGAACTGCCCACAGTGACTTCCCAAAGACCCAGCCACACCCTGTTCCCTCACATACAGCCCCAGTGTTTTCACAGTCCTGGCTCACAAGGCTCATGAGCATCCAGCCACCTGTCAATTCTTCCAGCCAGACAGACTCAAGCATCTCCTCTTGTCTGGTTGCTGAGAGCGTGGACACAAGTTGTTGTGGCTGTTACATATGTCCAAAATGGCACCCACCACCTCTCAGCTAGTTAGAAGATGCCAGTGCCAATGCCAGGTGGTTGGGGAGAAATGTGCCCTCATCTTTTCCCCTCTAGGTTGGCAGGTACACTGTAACCCACAGAGCTCCAAGCTGGATTCATACCAGGCTCTTCCTACAACTTTATCACCAGTGCCTTGGGCTGCTGCAGTCTGGTCTCACCTCACTCTCTGAAACTGGTGCTGAGGCTCTCAGCTGCTGGGGTCCTGAGTTGTGTGAGTCCACACCCTCCACGGAGAACCATTGTCCTTCTAATTTGGATGGAGTTGCCTCTGCTGTTTTCTCCCTACTCTTCCCTGAGATTGCACTCTCTCCATGTTTTTTTTTTTTTTTTAAATTATCTTCCCCTAGACTAGAGCAGTAAGCTCCCTCCCTATTCTGCCATCTTGCCTCTCCTCCTCAGGTATCTTTCACTGTTTTCCCTGGCCATTAGCAGTGGGCTGGATTGGAAGTGGAGCAGCCAGGACATGACCCATAGCCCATATGGGATGCCAGTGTAGCAGGCAGCTGCTTAACCAGCTATGCCACAATGCCCATCCTATTTTCAATCAGATCATTTGACTGCCAAGGATGGTGTCTGGAAAGATTAAAACATTTTTAATTTGGGAAAGAGAATATATAATCAAAGCTTAGCAAGAAAAAGAATCTTTTTCACACCAAGAAACATGGTTAGCCATCAGGATGGACACCCACCTAGACCTTGATTAGATGCCTTTGATAACCTCAGTGAGATTTCAGCCTATTTCTTGGTCAGTTCTGTAAACATCTGAATTGTGCCTGCCATTACTCTGTTCCTCTGTAACCCACCTGTTCCTTCCTTTCAACTTTTTCCCAACACAGCCATCACAGTCTCAAACAGCATCCTTAATTAGAGAAAATGCACACTATCATTTCATTCCAGTTTTCCACGAACTTTCTGAGGCCCCCCTCCCCTGTGTAACCCTTACACATTAATACTTACATCTGGCATTACACAATCTAGAACCTTCATGCTATTACTTTGCTTAGAATGGTAATGCTTTACATTGGCTTCCAGTGTTCATTATCCTGGGATTAGTCTCCGCCAAGCCCATATGTATCTCTGATTCTCCAAGAAGTCTGTCTCTGGGATTCAGCTATGTTCCTACTCCTAGATTACACTCTAGTTCTTGAGGTTTTCTGTGCCCGTCTCCTTGTCCATAACATGAGAGTAATGAGAATACCTACCCTGTAGGGCTGTTGTGAGGACTGAGTACATTAGTGTGCATACTGCATTAAAAAAAATGTCCCATTGTAAGCACTCAATTATCATCTACTATTAGCTTATCAAGCTAAATGTCTTGCTCACTAGGGCAAGAGGTCTCATTCGCTGTTTTCCAGGGTTGCTCCCTGTTCCATGGTACTTGGTAAAGCGAGTAAAAGAGAGCTGGCAATAAAAGTTGGCTCTCAGTTTCAGCATGGGTGACCTCAGTTAATTTTAAACATGAGAGGATGATTGACAGGAAAAACTACATACTTTCCTCTCAGTTCAGGTCTAGTGGGTTCGACACAGTTATTTGCATGGAAGAACAATAATAGCAAGATTACATATTTTTTTCAAAAAGAAAAGTAGGTCTTTCTTCCTCCCAGCGTCTCATGAGAATTGCACTGTGGCATGGAGGCCACATGTGGAGCCACCATGTTCTTTTTAACAAAAATGGATGCAAGATTTATTAGAAATTTTAAAATAGAGATGAAGCTAAGCAGAGAGATTGAATTAGGAGCGATTAAGAGAAGTTTCATTTTAAATTGGCAGTTGAGGTGAAAATAAGGCATTTGTCCAGAAAAACCTTCATGGAAATTAAGAATATGAAAGTCAAGTATGATGAGCAAGATTAAGATAAGAAAACAGGCATGGAAATCTTGGGTGACCTAAAGCTGATCTCTAAACCATGACAATAAATGTCTCCCTGGGGAGAGAAGATAGAAACAGAACTCAAGATTCAATCTTCCCACTTCCGTGCAGGATGTTTCTAAATTCACTGTGTTTTTGAGATTGCCCTTTGACTTCTTTTTCAGGTACGAGACAGTGGGGACTGTATGCTGGGCTGTTCCTAGGGGGCATCGTTGTTGCCATCATGGTGCTTGAGGTAGTCATCCTACTGTCCAGAAGAAGAGGTAAGTTCCTAACTGTAAAGAAATTTATGTCAGACTGTGCTAAGCAGGGGGCTCTCTCCCTGCAAGCATAGATTGCTGTCAACCACTTTGGCTCTCTGCCTGGGGCCACCTTTGAAAAATATAGAATAAAAGTATCCTGCTGGCGCCGTGGCTCAACAGGCTAATCCTCCGCCTTGCGGCGCCAGCACACCGGGTTCTAGTCCTGGTTGGGGCACTGGATTCTGTCCCGGTTGCCCCTCTTCCAGTCCAGCTCTCTGCTGTGGCCCGGGAGTGCAGTGGAGGATGGCCCAAGTCCTTGGGCCCTGCACCCGCATGGGAGACCAGGAGAAGCACCTGGCTCCTGCCTTCTGATCAGCGCGGTGCGCTGGCCGCAGCACGCCGGCCGCGGCGGCCATTGGAGGGTGAACCAACGGCAAAAAGGAAGACCTTTCTCTCTGTCTCTCTCTCTCACTGTCCACTCTGCCTGTCAAAAATAAAAAATAATAATAATAATAAAGGAATAAAAGTATCCTGGGACCTGGCTTAATTCAGTCTAATTCAACACATATTGAGCCTCTATACTAGGGCATGGGGTAAGTTAGTGAGAAGAGCCACGGGTGTCTGCTGTCAAAGACATTATACAGGTAGTTTCAGTACTGCAGTAGAGGTATGCACAGGATGCTGAAGTGGTGCAGACAAGGGTCTTAACACAGTATTCACTGGGGAGCCAAATTCAGAAATTTCATTGATTTCCTTAAACAAGAAGTCATCCAAGGTAGTTCAAAACCATTAAGGAATGATTATTTCCTTGCAATTCAAGTGCCTACGGGTAGTGCCTCCTGCCTTGTCCCCCAAATTGTCCTCTGATTCTATATCTCAGGGAAAAAGCTCCCTTTGACCACACTGATTATTATCAACCCACACTGGAGTCAGAACGTCCTGCCCCAAACCAGGGCAGGAACCCTGACTGGTCTTCCTGTGGTAAAGATGGAACTTGATCCTTACTGATAGCTGATCTCATTCTCAAGTAG
Organism: Lepus europaeus; assembly: GCF_033115175.1. Classification (NCBI taxonomy): domain Eukaryota; kingdom Metazoa; phylum Chordata; class Mammalia; order Lagomorpha; family Leporidae; genus Lepus; species Lepus europaeus. The sequence continues at coordinate 125,938,655 of NC_084831.1, read as the reverse complement.
AACAGTGTTGTCCACACACAACCTTTTTAGAAAAGCCCTTATCTCAGCACTCTGGCATTGGTTTTGCTTATATAAGAAAATCTAGATCATAGCACAGCTACCTACTTTTGTCTCATTTCCTTCATTAACAGCTGGAGAGGAGCTAGAGGGTGGGGGTGTGATTCAGAGAGAAATTATGTTGACAGCCTAAGGAGATGTGGGGTGGGGCAACCACATTTGGTTTGCATTATAAAGAAACAGTGAGGTACCAGGCATAGAAAACAGATTAACTAATACACATTAACCTCCCTAGCAAAGGTATTGGGAACATAACCATGCTCTTTCCTCAATGAGAGTCTTCTCATCACCTGGTTGCTCCATGAAGGGAATAGTGCTCCCTATCCTGCAATCTCCCAGCCCCTTCCCCAACATACATGCCCATCCTCACCTCCAGTCATCATTTAGTCCTTGTAAACCAGTAACACAAAAAACTTTGCCTCAAACCCCTGGCAAAATTTGTATTAAGGTGTTAGACCTGCCACAAAACTTTACTCAAAAGATTCTTTCTTTTTTTTAAAGGCACAGTTAGAGAGAGAGAGAGAAACAGAGAAAGAGAGAGAGAGAGAGAGAGAGAGAGAGAGAATTTTCTACCCATTGGTTCACTCCCCAAATAGCTGCAATGACCTGGTTGGGCCAAGCCAAAGCCAGGAGCTCATTCTGGGCCTCCCACCTGAGTGCAGGGGCCCAAGGCCCATTTCCGCTGCTTTCCAGGCACTTTAGCAGAGAACTGGATTGGAAGTGGAGCAGCCAGGACTCAAATTGGTGTCCATAAGGGATGCTGGTGTCAGGACTTTAACCTGCTGAGCCACAGCATAGGCCCCACTCAAGAGATTCTGTTGGCAGCTTCTAATAGTATCAGCTCTTAGATAATGTGGTCTGACTCTGAAGATTTTCATCTGGACTCTGGCAAGTTCGTGTCCAGAAGAATCTACTGGTTAAGGACATAGGATTTGGCATTAGACAAACTACATGCAAACGTAGGCTTTGCCACTGATGAGCTGTGTGACCAAATGACTAAACCACTCACTTGCAAAATGGAGATAATCTCATACCTTTAGTACTGTTGTGGGGATTGGTTAAGTCAATATACAGAAAGCACTGCACATAGTGGCTTCCGTGGATGTATGGATGATACACACACACACACACACATCTCCATAATGTAGGTGAGCTACAACATCAGTGTTTAAATCCTATGGCCAGCAGAGGACTGCCCTGGAAGCATCTGGAAACAATACCTAGAGCAGGCTTAAAGTAATTGAAGTCACAACTTTATGCTTCATCTGAAAAGGATATGAAGTGGTCTGCAGCCTCATTGAGATGGCTGGATTTGCCCAATGTTAGACAATGGTGGTGACACAGACTAAAATGTGTGTCTGTATATGTGTATATTTAGATGCCCGACTTATAAGGCAAAGACCTTTTCTGTTAGACCCTAAGACCTTGCTCATTTTGAGCTGAGTCAAGTTGGCTCCTGAAAATTTGTTCTTGCACTGGGAAAAAATAATGTGAGATTATATTATCTTGATGCAGTGGTTTCTTTGAACTTCAAGGGTCAGACTCTTTCTCCATCTGACTAACCATTTCAGATGCCCCTACTAATCCTAAATGTCCTGAGCTCTCCCGCAAGACCAAAAGTCCTTAAGGACCAGAATCTGTTCTCTACTCATGTGTGTCCCTTCCAGTACCTATCACAGTGCTGGCAGACATGTCTAACTGAAAACACACACAGATTGCAACTTGAAGGGTCTATTGCTCAGAACTCAGAACTCAGAATTTGCACTCCTTTTGGTACCTCCACCCTCCTTTTTATAAGTGTGTGCATGTGTTCACATATATGCATACATGCATTGTTCAGTCAGGATCAACTGGGAAGAAAAAAAAAATTAAGCTGGAACCACCATGTGTATACTTCCAGTTTCTTAAGCAGATAAATAATTGATGTTAAAATAAATCTGCCCAAGGAATGTGTAATTTCTTCTGGATCAAGCCTCCATTGCTGCACCCAGCTTTTGCAATAATCCCCTAACAGGTGTCCATGCTTAAGTCTGTCCCTAGCATGAAAATTGTTCTCAATACATTTTGAGTGAAAAGGTCCATTTACAGAGAAGTGTATATATAATGACCTTATTGGTGTTTTTAAAAAAATCCCCACAAGATTGTATATTTACATGTTAAGAGCTGCATTTAACTACGCTGTCCAATATGATAGTCACTAACCACATGTGGCTATTTAAATTAAAATTAATTTCACAGCCGGCGCTGCAGCTCAATAGGCTAATCCTCCGCCTGTGGTGCCGGCACACCGGGTTCTAGTCCCAGTTGGGGTGCTGGATTCTGTCCCGGTTGCCCCTCTTCCAGTCCAGCTCTCTGCTGTGGCCCGGGAATGCAGTGGAGGAAGGCCCAAGTCCTTGGGCCCTGCACCCCATGGGAGACCAGGAGAAGCACCTGGCTCCTGCCTTCGGATCAGTGCGGTGCACTGGCCGCAGCGCGCCAGCCGCGGCGGCCATTGGAGGGTGAACCAACGGAAAAGGAAGACCTTTCTCTCTGTCTCTCTCACTGTCCACTCTGCCTGTCAAAAAAGGAAAAGAAAAAAGAAAAAGAATAAATTAAAATTAATTTCAAATAAAAAATGTAAAATTCAGTTCCTCAGTTTTACTAGTCACAGTTCAAGTGCTCAGTTGCCATATGTGGCATGTGACTACGTTAGTGTAGATGTGGAACATATCCATTATCTCAGAAGGTTCTATTATACAGAGTTGGCCTGGACAGATAGGTATCAAACTTTTGAAACTGCTAACTTCTGAGAATGAAACTGGACTGGTTAATAGGGGAGGGATCCAGTTTTTTTTTACTTTATGCATTCTAAATAATTTTTATTTTTATCATAAAAGTAATTATTCTTATAATTTAAAAAGAAAACTTTTTAAACTGGTTAAACATTAAAATGCCACAACTTATTAATTTCCAGAGGCCTAGGCTCTCAGCAAAATTTCCAGATGATGGGTAACTGAATAACATTATAGTTTTATCTTTCAAATAGTTCCAAGTGGATCATTGCTTCTATATACATATACCATCCCACATATGCACCAAGTCATTAAGAAATAAGGAGATGAGAAAGTTGTGAGTAAAGCAATGGGCTACCAGCTGCAAAGTACAAAAGAGATACAAATAACAAGGCCTTCCCCCAAAGAAAAGCTGTAAGACACAGACAATAATAGAGATTGCAATAATTGAATGACATTACCAATGACAATACCAATGAAAATAGCCTCCAACAAATATTGGTCATTTGTAATGTGCCAGATGCTGTTCTAAACATTTTACAACATCTCCTTTAATTACAGGGGCTCAATGAGGCAGGTATTTCAAAGATGGAGAAGTAGACATAGAGAGATCATGTAACTAACCCAACATCAAACATCAAATATGCACGAGAGTTTGCACAAAGGGCTTTGTTTTCATGGTACTCTTGGGAAAAGTGGGTATGCCATGAGGTGTAAAGAACAAAATGAGCACAAAGTTCATACTGGAAGCCAGAGGGAAGATATTCACTGTCATTTCTCTCTCCCAGGCAAAGCTAACCATTACCAATCAACGATGGAAGAGAAGAGCCTTACTATCTATGCCCAAGTCCAGAAATCAGGCGTAAGTTCTATTCTTTCTTTGGGATGAATCTTTTGTGCTTCCTGTGGGATTCCTGGCCAGTCCACCTTGTACGTCTGATATTCATGGTTCTTGCATGGGTTCTAGAACAGAGGAAATTGGGGGAAAAAGTCAAGAACAAGAGAAATGCTAAAGGTCATTAAACTTCAGTGTCGTGAGGGAGTGTTTATTATCTGAAAAACACTGGGTAAACATATGTTTCTTCATAGGAACAAAATGAGGAAGCTGCAAACACATGATATATGACTCCATCCAGCCCGGCTTCCTAGGCACCTATAGCTCCATGTTACCAAATGTATTGTGTAGTTGTGTCTGGATCAAGTCTAAGCATTTGCAAAGTCCAAAAGGGACAAGGAAGAGGGCATTGGATCTTGAGAATTATGACTAGAGTGTGGCTAATTAGATGCAAGATGCTTTGTAAAGTGGAGATGGAAGAAAGCAAACTGATGATGGAGTCGTTGGACGGAGAAGGATGGGGAAACTGGAGACATGATGAGATTGAGGAGGGGATGTACTGGAAGTAAGAGATAGGAAGGCTAAAAAATTGTAGTTAGATATAGTTTTTCAGACATGGAAGTACTGCTGGGTGAATGTATAGGCCAGAATCTGGCCATTTGGAATATGAGGGGAGGCAAATTCTATAAAAAAGGATGTTAAGATAAAAATAGCTTTGATTAGTATCTTGAAAAATTGCATCAGATAACCAAAAAATTTATTTCCAAGGGCCAGGATATAAATTAGGAAAAAAAAAAAAAAAATTCTTATTTATTCTGCCCCCTAGTGGTCTAGAGGGGTTATTATGCAATCTCTTGCTCCCTGCTAAGAACCAAATTCCATTTAAACATCTGAGTCCCAAGAGTAGCCCCTCTCAGTTCTTGCACTTATGAATTTAGGTAATCAGGTTCATTTTTTTCCTTATTTACACCTTTTGGTGAATTTTCATTTTATTAATATAAAGAGAACGGATTTCATGCATTCCATAAATACAGGACCAAGAAGAAAACCACACTTCTCTCCCCCCTCCAAATCCTCTCTCTCTCCTCTCTCTTCCTTTCATCAGTTTTTGCAATGACATAATGTTAATCCACCCTATATTCACATACTTAATTTGCCACTGGCCATAATATTTTTACCATGGTGTCTGTCCATCTACTCTATCCCATGCCGTTAGAATCTCCCTGTATTCACCAAAAAGTGTGACATATGTGCTAAAGATACACAACATGTAAATGTCAGCTCAGTGAGGACCCTAAAGTGCACATCTTTATATCAGTTAAAGCTAGTCTCCCCACCTTGTTTATCTTCAAGAGTTTGGGGGCTATTCTTATCTCTTTATGTTTTCATATGTATTTTAGAATCAGCTTCTAAAGTACCACAAGAAGAAAAATATCTTATCAGGATTTCATTGCACCTACAGATCTATTTCAGGAGAAATTACACCTTTCAGAATTGAGCCTTCTAATATAATACAACTCCCATCCAGATCAAGAGGATTGCCAGTAGCTCTAGCAGACCTCCTGTGCCACCTCCCAATTATCACTCCTTCACTTCTGCCTAAGGATGACAACAATCCTTATTTCTACAGATACAGTTTAGTTTCCCTCCCTCTTATTGTTTAACTTTATAAAAATGTATCTGTTACTGTTTCTCCTCTTGTATTTATCTTCTTTTACTCAAGAGTACCCTCATGAGAGTCATACATGTCTTTGAACTTAGATATAAAGCATTTATTTTCATTACTTTATATATTACCAATCTTTGAATATACTAAGATTTACTCATACAGGTAACTATTGATTTCCAGTTTGAGGTAATTATGAAAACTGCAGCTATGAAAATTTATACCCATGTCTTTTGGTAGATATATGCATAAATTTTAATATTTTTGTTGAGTAGAGGTAGAACTCATAAGCCCTAGAGTATGCATAGCCTCAAACTGACTAAGTAAGGCAAACTTTTAAGATTTATTTATTTAGGGGCCGGCACTATAGCGTAGTGGGTAAAGCTGCCACCTGCAGTGCTGGCATCCCATATAGGTGATGGTTTGAGTCCTGGCTGCTCCATTTCTGATCCAGCTCCCTGCTAAGGTGCTTGGGGAAGCAGTGGAAGATGACCCAAGTGCTTGGGCCCCTGCACCCACGTGGGAGACCCAGAAGAAGTTCCTGGCTTGTGGCTTCAGATTGGCCCAGCTCTGGCCATTGCTGCCATTTAGGGAGTGAACCAGTGGGTGAAAGACTCTCTCTCTCTCTCTCTCTCTCTCTCTCTCTCTCTCTCTCTCTCTCTCTGTAACTCTGTCTTTCTGGCTGAAGCCAGAAGCCAGAAGCTTTATCCAGCTCTCCCACAAGAATGGAAAGGGCCCAAGCACTTGGGCCATCCGCTACTGCTTTCCCAAGCACATTAGCAGGGAGCTAGATCAGAAATGGAGCAGCTGGGACTTGAACTGGCAACCAATTGGGCTGCTGGTGCTGCAGACAGCATCTTAACCTGCTATACCACAGTGCCTGTCTGAGGACAAATTTTTTAAAAATGAGTGCACCAACTTACTTTTCTATCAGCTATATATGAGAGTTAATTGCTACAAATGCTAACCAAGACTTGATGTTATCAGTTGGATATGTCTCACCGTGGCTTTATTTTGCATCTCCCTGTTTATCAAGGAAGATCAACAACTTTCTTATGTTCAGCAGTCATTTTTTAAAAATATTTATTTATTTATTTATTTGAAAGAGTTAGAGAGGCAGAGGCAGAGGCAGAGAAAGAGATCCTCTATCTGATGGTTCACTCCCCAGATGGCTGCAATGGCCCGAGCTGCGCCTATCAGAAACCAGGAACCAGGCGCTAATTCCGCATCTCCCACGTGGGTGTAGGGGCCCAAGCACTTGGGCCATCTTCTACTGCTGTCCCAGGCCATAGCAGAGAGCTGGATCGGAAGGGGAGCAGCTGGGACTCAAACCGGCACCCGTATGGGATGCCAGCATTGCAGGCGGTGGCTTTAGCTGCTAAGCCAGAGCACTGGCCTGCATTAATCATATTAAAATACTTTCTCAAAGTGCCAATTAAATCTCTTACCCACTTGCCTTTGAGTTTCATTTCTTTTAAATGGATTTGTATGAGTTTTTTATCTGTTTTGAATATGAGCCCTTTATCAGTTGCATATCTAGGAAATACCTTCACTTATCTGTGGTTTGCTTTTGCAATGTCTCAGAGATATCAATAAAGACAAGTTCTTAATTTTAGTGTATAGCAATTTGGTAATCTCTTCCTTTACTGTTAGCATTTTTGTGCTCCTGAGAAATCTCCATTCCTAGGTAATGAAAATATTTTATCATCTGAAAAACTATAAGATTTTTAGAGTAGAGTGTGAGAAGAATCAAATGTCGTGTTTTTCCATGTGACTGTCCTATTAGTCATCTATTGAAAATAATGTGTTTGCCCTACTGTAGGGTAATTTTTTATCACAAATAAAGCTTCCATATGTGTGTGGATCTATTTGATGTTCTCTAGACTATCACATTGATCTGTTTATTTGCTTTACTTGCACAAGTGTCATACTATTTTCATTACAGATTTATTATTAATTTTGATATCTGATAAAATGAGCCTTCACACTTGTTCTTGTCTCCAGGAGTTTTTGGCCATTTTTGTCCTTTGCATTTTCTTATATATTTCAGAATCAGTTTGTTAAGTCATGGCTTCTCCTTTTGCATTTGTCAGGCATGTTCAGCACTGGATTAAGGACCTCACCTAATCCAGGGTGATCTCGTTTTGAAATCCTTACTTTAATTTCATCTTCAAAGACCTGTCTTCTTAATAAAATCATATTAATAAAATCATATTCAGAGATTCTGGTTGGACACATCATGTGAAGGCCACAATTCAACCCACCATGGTGTATATTTCCTCTTTCTCTGGAAATGCTTAGTAGGGTTGATCTGCGAGAATTCACTAATGAAGCTCAAACTGGGGTTTCTTTGGTGGGGGATTTATTTTTATTTTTATTATTCCATCTTCACTATCAGTAATTAAACAATCTTTCCCTGTTTGTTCAGTGACTGTTCTAGAAATTACAAAATGCATCCTAGACTTGCCAAAGTTTGTTATTCATTTTCTGTCTTAGCACTTTAGCTCCTCTATAACTTCACCTCCTGATTTATGTACCATTTAGGGAGTATTATTTTAATTTCACATATATTTAAGCACATGAGATATAATTATTATTGTTTGATATAACAATACCCACTCAAACTTATTCATATCCTTTGTTTCCTTTGTTAATATCTCTAATGTCTATATTATATTATAGACATTTTTCAAAAATTAACATGTTCTCTTTTCTTACTTGTACTAGCTGCATCATATCCTTACCAACAACACGATAACATGGAAAGTTATTCAGCAAATGTTTATTATCTACTAAGAACTCTCCTTGGACTTATTAGGCTTGCTGCCTTTCATGTTTAGTTCCAGGGGCCACCATTTACAAAGAACATGTGAAAATAGTGCCCCAGGAGCTGCTTGTAAATGATGCCCCTGGGTGTGTGCAAATCAGTGGCCCTAACTGAAGATACTAACCTTGAAAAATGCACTAAATTGTTACATTTATGTTCCTATGCTTATATAAAAATTCTGAAGGGAAACTTAACAATGTGTATAGTACCGATAGGACTCTGAGTGATTTATTTTATTTATTTTATTATTTATTTTTCTCATTTCTGAAAATTTCAATTAAATATTAAAAGGGGGCAGACCTTTGGTACAGTGGTTAAGTACTGCTTGGGATGTCTGTATCCTATGTCTGAGTGCCTGGCTTAATTCTCAGTTCCTCCATTTCCAATCCGGCTCCCTGCTAATGGACCCTGGGAGGGAGTAGGTGGTGGCTCAAGTACCTGGGTCTCTGCCACTCACATGGGAGATGTAGATTGAGTTCCAAGCACCCTGGCTTCAGTCTGGCCCAGCCCTGGCTATTGCTGGCATTCACGGACTGAACCAGCAAATAAAAGAACTCTCTCTCTCTCTCTCTCTCTGCCTTTCAATAAAAAATAAAAATAATTATTTATTTTAAAATATAAAAAGCAAATGTTAAAAGCATAAATTATTCCAGTCAGGGAGACTAAATGGAGTTATCTTAATGAACTGCTTTCATATTCTCCTTATCCATCTCATTGCTGCATAAATTTCTTCCTTAAATTCAAATGTTCTTCAAAAGGTGATATCTAAAAATTATACAGATCTTCAACGTCATCCATTTGAACCTCCCAATTACTGCTTGAATCGTCTTCTACAACGTTTCTCTAAAGTGCTGACAAGTCCCTTTTTACTAAAATAGAGTCAGAACAAGCAACATCAGCATCACCTGGGATCACAGAAATGCAGGCTCTGAGGCCCCACCCCAGAGCCAACCTCTCAACAAGATCCCCAGGTAATTTCTGTGCACAATAAAAGCACGAGAAGCACTTCCAATAATGGGAGATCTCTACCTCTCAAGGAAGTCTAGCTCACAGTTGATCGTCTTTTCACTATTAGAAAGTTCTTCATTACATTGAATCAAACTGTTTCCCACAAATTCCAACCCCTGAGAGGCTCTACAGACAAATCTAAATCCATCAAATGTATGAAGAGATGGATCATGTCCTACCTTGAATCTTCTTTCCTCCAATAAACTTTTCAAGTTCCTTAACTCTTGGGTTACATGATGCAATTGCTAGCTCTCTCCCATTATAACACAGGAGTTGTGGTTTCAAATCTTGTGGAAAGCAACATTAGCCAATCACCAATGTTCCCAAAGTGTGTTTAAATGATGACTTCCTTATCATAAGTTATGTCATTCCCATCTTACAAGGTTATGATCTTACTCCTACACTGACTTTGTCTTGGGATTATGGACTTTAATTCATTCAAAGTAACATCAATATGTATCAACTAAAATGTTTTTAAACTGTACCCAGCACTGTTTTCTTATGAATGTAAATATATCTGTGTGTGTATGGTATTTCTCAAGAAATTTACAGTCTGAATGGAGAGATAGTGAATAAATATATCAAAGTGTGTTAGATAAGCATAGAGTTGCCACAATATGTGAATTAGACTTTTATACCTGAAGAATTTAAGTAAAGGATGGGTCAGTATAAGTTGACATAACCAAAGAATAGTTCTGGGAAGAACATGCTCTTTCAGTTAAAAGACCTTGGTGGGACTCTTGGCTTTGATACTTCTTGAATTGCACATTAGGAAAGTAGTTCATCTTTCTGAGCTTTCCCTTCATCATCTGTCAAATGTGAGTAGCAACTATACTGAACACTCAAAACGGTTGTGATGCAAATGAAAAGACATGTGTTAGAGTGGGCAATAGCAGGACCAGCAGCATGCGATGGAATGAGCTCTGTGTGTCGAGGGAGACAATTCTGTTAAAATCCTGTGCATTCGGCTGCTCCTGGAAGAGCCACATCAATTTTGGTTTCCTATGAGGAAGATTTTTAAATTACCTGAGAATCATGAACAAGAACTGCCTTGGGAGACTATGAGCTCCAAGATGTCACTTGGGGAGTCCAAGCAAAGCCTGGAGAATTGAGTTCCTTGGGAAGCTGAGAGAGAATCCACACCTGGGATGGAGGTTGACCCAATTGACCCTAAGGTGCTTTCTGAGACAAGGCCTCCTGGATCCATGCTTCTCTGTGAGAGAGTTGGGTGGGAATTAGCACGCTGCTCAGCTAATCTGCTTGCTTTTCTTCTCTTATAGCCTCTTCAGAAGACACCTGAGACCCCAGTAACCCAGGACCCCTGCACCACCATTTATGTGGCTGCTGCAGAGCCTGTGCCAGAGTCTGTCCAGGTGAGGCATCTCTCTGCGCCTCCTCTCTGCAGAGTGTGAATAAGAAGGTGGGGAGGAAGGGTCTTTTTGGTAGAGACGAAATGGAGCAAATTGATGAGTCGTGGGCTGGGGAAGGTAGGCCACAGCAAGCAGACAGCAAGGAGTGCCTGTGGCCTTGATTTCAGGCTCTCATAAAAACCCTTGCACCCACTGACATAGGGTGAGCTATGGCTCCCTCCCTTTTGGCTGGTGTTTCTCTGAGAGTCATCCAAGGACCACATCAGAATCAACTGGCACACTTGCTCAAAGTGAAGATGCTTGGGGCCTTCCAATGTCTATGATTACCCAGGGACCTGCTCATTAAAAATCAACATAGCCCAAGTTGTTCTGATATACTCTAGTCTGGGAATTGCTGGTTCAGTCCGAGAATTCCAACTCCAGCTGCAGAATAGATCATCAGGGGAGCTCTGTAAAAATGCTCATGCAGAGGCTCCATCCAGCCCCATTTAGTCAGGATATGTGGGATGGAACTCTACATATGAGTCCATAGAGTTATGTGCAACTCAGAAGAAGACTCACCTATCCTACCCATGGACTAGGTTTACTTCTGACAGGAATCTTTCCTTTACTAAGTGAGCAGAAATCTGGGCTGAAATCCATATTCCAGCTGGACTCTGTTAAACAGTACATTTTATGAGAGAGCCCATGATGCCTACATCTATGCCTCTTCTTCAAAGCTCTTCCTGCATACACACCCAGGTATGCCTGGGTGGGTACCCTGTTTCAAGATGAAATAGACTTTCATGTTGAGATCTATTCTCAGTACTATGAGAGGGAGATAAAAATGTAAATCTGACCTCTAAAGCTTTTATGTAAAAAAGATCATAGATCTTTATTTAATAGCATTTATTTGGGAAGGAAAACAGTATATTTCACGTTATATACCAAAACCTCCTAAATTTCCCCATTCCCTCTTTCTTTTTCTGATGCTCCTTGCCCTTTGAGAGATCTTTGCACATGATTCTCTCCTCCCCTGCCTCCTGCTCTCCTGCTGGTACCACTTCCTTCTGGGTCTTGCTAGCCCATTTAAAAGCTCAGTAGTTTTGAACTCTCTTGGTTTCTCCAATTTGTGCTCCGTGTCTAACTACTAAAAAAAAAAAAGTTTTCCTTGCAAGGGAAGGAGAGAGAAGAGGGCCACATGTAGATAAGACACTGCATGCTGCTCCTCAGGTCCCTGGGACAGGTCTCCCTGGCAGCTTGCTTTTGCTGGAAAATGGGCTGAGCCCATTAATGTCCACGTGGGGCAGAAGCCAGGCACCTGAGTGCTGCCTCCAGCAATGGACCCATCCTGAACAAGTCACTCTGCTGCTTGATTGCTGGATCCTTCCCTTTTCTAAGCAGTGAAGCTAGTGCTGCATGCCCCCCGCTCACAGACTGCTTCTGCTTTGTCTGCAGGAACCAAATCCCATCACAGTCTACGCCAGTGTGACACTTCCAGAGAGCTGACACCACAGACACAGCAAAGGGACTTTCTGAAGGAACGTAGAGGAACCAAAATAAACACTGACCTTGGGCCCAGGCCCCAGGTTCTCCATGACAGACGTTCTATAACTTTGTACTCTTCTCGAACCAACCTCCCAGTGGTGTTTCTTCCATGGACAACTATGCACTGGACAAAGAAGTGAGGCTTCTCAAGCATTTAACCCACTCTGCCATGGGCATGGGCACAGGACAAAGAGCTACCTGATAAGCTTTTCATCTTTGTGGTATAGCAGATGGAATGGACAGTGTGAGTCCAGACTTCTGGGCATCCTACTCTTTGGTAGGACTGGATAACGAAGACCAAGGAGAGCTCCAGGGCATCTACTAGCCATCTCAGACAGCTGATGACCTGCCACAAAACCTGGAAAAATTTACATCTTCACTGTCTCTGCTTTGTTCTGGAAGCTGGTCATGAGCACCTGCACACCTGACCAAGGCTCTGTGCCTCAGTTTCTCTCTCTGGATGAAGGGTGCATGAAGAGTGAAGGAGGAATTCCTTATTATATATAAAACACTCCAAGGTTACTCTACAAAAGAAGCTAAGGAAATCAGTATTTTATTTGCAAAAGCCAGAAGCTAACAAGCCAATAAACTGCACAAATGACTTTGAGGTCTCTGGGCCCTCACCGATGGAACGGAAACCATCTAACAGTCTTCTAAGTACGGGTCTACACAATGGCATTCACTTGTAAGGAAAAGTGGCAGGTGTCTGGTGATGCTGGTACAAAGGAACTTGGTGTGCTCCACTTGTCTCATGGTGATTTTTCACATTCCAAAAAGGATTCTTAAATCCTGCTTTTTTTGTTTACTCTCTTGAGTGACAAACCTGAGGTCTCAGCTAAGACTCTCCACCTTGGTTCTGAACCCACTTCACAACCTGGGCCTCATGCAGGTTAAGGGTCCCTACCAGACACTTCCTACTCCTGGTATACCTCTCTTTGCACTAAATGTACCTTTGAGTAAAAAATTAAATTATTTTGGCCCAATAGCTTCAAATGAGTGGATGCTCAATAACTTAGATTCAGGCTGCAGGCAAGAGTTTCTTTCAGTAAAGTCCTATTTTCTTTATATTCTCTGCTTTCACATAAGCTATCTTTATTTAAGCTCTTCTTTTTCTTGGCTTGTATACCTTTGGTGAATACTTTAAGAAATAACCAACTCCAGTCCCATTGTGTAGCTAAGGGAACCAATTTCCCAGCTCAATTCTCTGAGGTCAATTCACCTGCTGTGTTCTGTTGCTCAGTACTATTGTACCATTCCCTGGTCCAACTTCTGAAATAGGGCTCTTGGTTGCAATCAATAGAAACTGAATTTGCTTTATGTAGAAAAAGAATGCGTTGAAAAGACATTGGGGGGCCAGCGCCGTGGCTCACTTGGCTAATCCTCCGCCTGCAGTGCCGGCATCCCATATGGGCACCAGGTTCTAGTCCTGGCTGCTCCTCTTCCAGTCCAGCTCTCTGCGGGAAGACACTGAAGGATGGCCAGGTGCTTGGGCGCCTGAACCCACGTGGGAGACCAGGAGGAAGCACCTGGCTCCTGGCTTTGGATCAGCGTAACTCCGGCCGTAGCGGCCATTTGGGGGGTGAAGCAACAGAAGGAAGACCTTTCTCTTTCTCTCTCTCTCTCTCTCTCTCTCTCTCTCTCTCTCTCTCACTGTCTAACTCTATCTGTCAAATTAAAAAAAACACACACACAATGGTTTGTTTAAATAACTGTAGGAGATTTGGGAAAACCATGGTTTGAAAGTGAGCAGGGTAACGGGAGACCAGGTTGTGGCTAGAACCACAGCCAAAGTTACAAAACCAATGTAGGGAAACAATTTGGGGCACCACAGTGGACTGGCCACTGTCCTCAGCACTAGACATGGATTTGCAGCCTGGACTGGACTGGAAACTCGGGGTTACTGCTGTGGCTGCACTGTATATCACCAAAATGTATTCCCCAGGGATCCCTTTTCATCTTTGCTTCTAATGCAAATCTGGGATTGAGTGGCCAGTCCTGGTCACACGTCCATGTGCTACCTCCAAGGGCAACTGGGAATTGAATATCTGGCATGCCCCATGTTCCTATTGGTTGATGGGCTCTGCCTTTGAGTGAAGGAATTCCCTCAAACAGAAGAAATGGGTTTCAGATGTTGTTTGGGGGGAAAAATATATCCACTCCACCACCCTTCTATAACCTTAGGCTCTGTAGCCATCTGTTCTCAAGCCGTGGAGCTACGGAACCTGAGGTCGTGAGCACTCACTCCATTCACTCATCTATCACTACTCAGATTGCTGGAGGCTCAGCTGCTAACACTGGGTTTTTCTTGTCGCTGAGCTCCACCAGATAGATGCAAAGACAAAAACAAAAGGAGAAGGTGGGTTCATCTCTCAGAACTTCCTGAACACCTAGGCTCAGGGCTTCACAGGGGAGGAGGCTGTGTCCTGGTGAAGGGGGACTTTCCCTCCAACACTTGACCTTCTGTCCCACGCCCCCCAGGCCACCAGGGTTCCATGTGCAGAAGCAGAGAACACTTCCGGCCATGTGTGCTGCTCTGCAGTCTCCCCACGTGGCGCTGTGGGTGAGCTGCAGCTTGCCTTCCCCTTAGGCTCGAAGAAACAAAACTGAGACTTCAGAGTCTGTATTCCCCATGTTTCTCCCACGGTGTTTCTCTGGACCAAGCACAGCTGAGTTCTGGACAAGCCTGGAGGAACAGACTCAGTCTTGGTTTTCAGAGACTGAAGTTCTGAACCACCACTGGACATAGACCCAGACTTCTTCAGACATCTCAGATGCACTGACTACAGAGTGCATGTGCTGGCCAAGAGGCCACTGTGAGCTCATTCTCCTCCTGGGGCTCACATTTCTCCTTCTTGGAAATGAATGAAATACAGCTGATCCATCAAGGACATCACGCTTTCATTTTGTGTTTGCTGGAGGATTTGTCACATGGCAGGGTGGCCAGTGTGCGTCGTAGCTTTGTTAGGAAACACTGACAGTAGCCACTTGGATTGGACTGACAGTGGACACTGTGAGGTTTTCCCTTTCCTGGGGACAGGGGATAGTTCAGTGCCTCCCTTCGCCAAAGTTCAGGGAACCACCCTACAGGCAGAGAAGAGAACTGTGTTTAAGGATTTAGCTTTGCTCACTGCCAGAATAATCCCCTTCGCTGAACTTCCCCCGAATTCCCCTTGTGGAGAAATCTAGAGCCAGGCTTCTCAGCTGCAGCACTGTTGACGTTATAAGCTGTAAAAGTTTTTGCTGTGGGGACGGTCCTACGCGTTGTAGGATGTTTCGCAGCATCCCTAGCCTTACCCACTCGACACTCAAGTACACCCTCTGCCCTAGAGCATGACAATCAAAAATGTCTCCAGACATTTGCCCTGGTGGGCAAAATCTTACCCATCTGAGCACCACTGATCTAGAGATAGGCTGGGTCCTGAGTCTGCTTTGAGCAGACCAAATACACTTCCATACTCCTAGTACTTGTAGAGCTACCAAAAATCATATTCTGAAAGTGGTCCACTGATCACTTAAGCATGGTCCCAATCTGCCAATATCCCCACACTTATCTAACTACTGGAATTACCTGATTGCTTGTAAAATATCAATGCCTGTGGCACGGCAGTTAAGATGCTGCCTGTGATGCCCGCATCCCCTATCAGAGTGCCCGGGCTTTGAGTCCAGCTCTGCTCCTAGTTCCAGCTTCTTGCTAATGCACCCTGGAAGGCAGCAGATGATGGCTCAAGTAATTGGGTCCCTGCCACCCATATGTGAAACCAACAGGTAATTCCTATCTTCTAGTTTCAGCTTGGCCAAGCCCCAGCTGTAGAAAAATTTGAAGGAGTAAATCAGCAGGTAGCCGACAGAAGATCTCAATCTCCCTCTTTCTTCTCCCCACCCTTCCTCCCTTTCTCCCTCTCTCCCTATTTCAAAGAAATAAAAAATATTTTTAAAAAATAAATATTGATGCCCAAACCCTACCTCAAACCCAAATGAAATCTAGATTGAGATTTACTAACCATCGTCCTACAGGCTCTGACATCAAAGATTTTTAGTGAGTTCTACACAGCAGCCACAAGAGGGAGATAGAGCAATATCGTCCACTCTGTCCCAGAGTCCCCACTACCCCTTCCCTCCCATCTAAAGGCCATGGTCTTATTCAGGGATCAGCTAATCACACTTGCAGGCTCGAAGGAGAGCTGCCTCTACCCCTGAGAGATAAGGAGGCCCAGTGGGATTGATGACAGCTGTAGTAATCTTTTTTTTTAATTTTATTTAATGAATATAAATTTCCAGCATACAGCTTATAGATTACAATGGTTTCCCTCTCCCATAACTTCCCTCCCACCCGCAACCCTCCCCTCTCCTGTTCCCTCTCCCCTTCCATTTGCATCAAGATTCATTTTCAATTCTCTTTATATACAGAAGATCAATTTAGTATAAAGATTTCAACAGTTTGCACCCACATAGAAACACAAAGTGAAACATACTGTTGGAGTACTAGTTATAGCATTAAATCAAAATGTACAGCACATTAAGGACAGAGATTCCACATGAGGAGCAAGTGCACAGTGGCTCCTGTTGTTGACCCAACAAATTGACACTCTAGTTTATGGTGCCAGTAACCACCCTAGGCTGTCGTCATGAGTTGCCAAGGCTATGGAAGCCTTCCAAGTTTTCCGACTCTGATCATATTTAGACAAGGTCATAAAAGACAGAGTGAGGATAGTAACCAATGATCCTAAGAGTGGCATTAACCAGGTTTGAACAATTATACAGCATTAAGTGGGGAAGAGGACCATCAGTACACACAGGTTGGGAGTAGAGCCATTGGTGGTAGAGGTTATGATTACGAAGGAATGAGGCCCAAGTGCGCTAGACAGGGTCTAGAACAAAGGACAGAGTCATTATTAGAGGAGCTAAGAAAGGTGCTGTCTAAGCTACAATTAAGTTTTCTGATTCAGAGGCAAGTAGAACCTGATAGAAGGGGCTTGATAATAATCTGGTGGGCTTTAGGCCTTGTAAGTTAAGAGGCCCAGACCTATCTATCTCTTCACATGGGGTATATCCTAAGGGAGGTGTGAACCTCCTAGGGGAAGGCACTCTGTTGACTTTCATTACTTGGCTGGCCTGGGAGGAGAGCTGGCCAGGTAAAGGCAGGGGGCATCTCTAACAAGAAATTTACAGTTCTGCCCGCAATGTTGCTGACCTTACTTGACCATCCCCTCAGCTGCAGTGGTCACTTTGGAAGTTGGGCTGAGTGAAGGGCTTTTCAGCTTAGAGCCAATAAGATCTGTGGCTCTGACCTGGGCATCCCTCGACTCCAGGGCAGGTCCATTTCCAGTGATCCAACTCTTGGCAGAGCTGCCAGGGCTCTTCACAAGCTGACTTCTGCTGAAGCCCAGGCTTACCACATTGAAAGCCACTGCAGTGGACTGGCCTGTTGGGTCTCCTTGAGGGCAGATCACTGTACAGATCAGCCATTAATAGGCCTGCCACCCATTGCTTCTGATGCCTAGCTTTCTTTTCCTCCTGGTTTGTGTTAAAGCAGACCAGAGGATGCAAGTCAAGGGAGTGCCCGTGTCCCATCTCTAATCTTCGGTGGCCTGAACTACAAGTCTATAGTCACAGGCATGTTCTGTAGTAGTTTTTCTAAGGTAGACAATGCCCATGAGGAAAATTATATTCTCACTTTAAAACTTTCTTTCCCTTTGGTCTGAAAGGGAGGTTTTTTCTACTTACTGTTTACTTCGCTGATGGCGAAGTGAATCTAGCTATGAGATTATTATTTAAGTTCTTATTTTGGCTATGCTATTACAGAAAAATGTTAGCCATCTCTTTGACAGCTGTAGTAATCTATTGTATCAGCTTTTTCCTGCATTTTCTTCAAGATAGTAATTAGAGCTAATTTTTTTAGAACTATTTTTATTTATTTGAAAGACAGAGTTACAGAGAAAGGTAGAGCCAGATAGAGAAGTCTTCCTATTCACTTTGTAGTATCTAACTTGCACAAAGAATCTCTGAATCAAATTCTTAACTAAACTGGAGATATTTTTATTCTGCACCAGATCTCAGTGAAGTTAATAAAGACTTCAGTTTTGCAAAATTAATTTGGGCACAATAACCAAAAGAATAGTAAATGCATAGAACTTATTTGACAAATGTTGCGTAGCAAAACAGTTTGTGCAAGTAAGGTACTGTGAATGGAGGTACTAATACAGAATCTGAAAGTACCTGCACTAAAAGATTTAAAAGTTCTGCATGCAAGTATTTAGAATTCAGAATGCTATGGTCTGAATGTTTGAGTTGCCCACAAATTCCTACATTTACCTAATCTTCAAGATGATGGTATTGAGAGGTGGGCTCTGGGAAAGCCCTGCTGATTCAGATTTGTGCCCATGTAAGAGACCCAGGGGGCTGGCTCTTCTTTCCCACTGTATGTGGTGGATACAGTGAGATAGCATCAGCTAGGAAGGAGGGGGCCTTCACCAGATGCTGAACCTACAAGCACCCTGGTAGTGGACTTCCCAGGCTTCAAATTTGTGAGGAATAAATGGTTGCTGTCCATCTGCAACCCACTTTGAGGAATTTTTCTATGGCAAAACCCAAACCAAGACACAGAACACCTTCCATTGCAGAATCTCCTCTGAACTTCCACGTGAGCAATCACAGAGACTTATCTCTCAATGAAAAATAGTGATCCATAGTGAAGAGTCCTATAAAGATACCAACAATTTTAGACATCATATAACAAAAATGTGAAGTAGCAGGGCCAGTGCTGTGGTGTAGTGAGTAAAGCCACCACCTGCAGCACTGGCATCCCCCATATGGGCGCTGGTTCGAGTCCCAGGGGCTCCACTTCCAATCCAGCTCCCTGCTAATCTACCTGGGAAAGCAGTGGAAGATGGCCCAAGTATGTGGGCCCTTACACCCAGGTGGGAGACCTGGAAGAAATTCTTGGTTCCTCACTTTGGATCTGCCCAGCTCCATTCATTCCAGCTCTCTGGGGACTGAACCAGCAGATGGAAGATCTCTCTCTCTGCCTCTGCCTCTCCTCGTCTGTAACTAACTCTGACTTTCAAATAAATAAATAAATATTTAAAAGAAAGAAAAACAAAATGTGAGGTACCTTGCAATCTATTTACTATATCTATTTTTGCTTGAAGACATTTTATAAGAGAGTTAGTAAGATGAAATTTTATTTAAAAACATGTTCTTCAGAAAAAATTCCAAAAACCTGGTACTAGAGACAAATACAGCTGAAAAACTAATGAAACTCTGTGAGTACGCACCAAAAATATTATTTTTGATGTTCATATGGCCAATTATATATATTTAATGTACAAATAGTAATAAATAATTTTTAATTTTATTGTTACCTTAATAAAAACAGATGTCATGTTTATTTTCAGAAATTAATTTCTTTTATAAAAATATTTTAATGAAACTATTGCAAGTATATCATTATAATGAAACTCAAATTTTCATCAAAAATATAGGTATTTCAAAACATCAGCTAGTATTTGTTTAGGATCTCTTTTAATCCCAAATACATCTCCTATTTTGAATGATAAACCAGATTTTATTCTAAAAAGAAGAGATTAGGAATGGGTGCTTGACCTAGCAAACATGCTGGGTTGGGACATCCTCATCCATCTTCGAGCACCTGGGTTTGATCCTGTCTCTATTTCCAGCCCAGCCTAGTCCTGGCTGTTGGGGGCATTTGAGGAGTGAACCAGTAGACAGACTCACTCACTTGCTCTCCCTCCCTTTCTTTCTCCCCCTTCAAATAAATAAATTTTAAAAAACAATGATTTAAAAAAAAAAAACGTAAGAAAAAAGGGAAAATAAAAAGAGAAGCTGACTGAACTTGACAAGAAGAGTCATACTCAGGAGGTTTATCACAGAAGACTAAATAGGAAAGAAAAGTAAGGGATCTGAGCCTCTACACTACCAAAAACAAGGTTGGGTTGCCTGCCACCCAAAAACAAGGACTTGAGAGATGAGAGTCAATGCAGACAAATCGGGTTTATTCGTGACGCTGGCAATCTTGGGAGACAGAGGAGTGAGATGGCTGGGTCATGTGGTAGGGCTATATTCAGCTTTCTGAGGAATCTCCAAACTGTATTCCATAATGACTTTACCAGTTTGCATTCCCACCAACAATGGGTTAGTGTCCCTTTTTCCCCCACATCCTCACCAGCACCTGTTGTTAGTTGATTTCTGTATGTAAGCCATTCTAACTGGGGTGAGGAGAAACCTCATTGTGGTTTTGATTTGCATTTCCCTGATGGCTAGTGATCCTGAACATTTCTCATGTGTCTGTTTGCTGTTTGTATTTTTTCTTTTGAAAAATATCTAATTAGGTCCTTGGCCCATCTCTTAAGTGGGTTTTTGTTTTGTTGTTGCGGAGTTTCTTGATCTCTTTGTAGAATCTGATTATTAATCTATTATCAGTTGCATAATTTGCAAATATTTTTTCCTGTTCTGTTGGTTGCCTCTTCACATTCTTGACTGTTTCTTTTGCAGTACAAAAACTTCTCAATTTGATGTAATTCCAAGTGTTAATTCTGGATTTGACTGCCTGTGCCTCCGGGGTCTTTTCCAAGAATTCCTTGCCTGTGCCTATATCTTGCAGGGTTTCTCCAATGTTCTCTAATAATTTGATGGTGTCAGGTCGTAGATTGAGATCTTTAATCCATGATGAGTGGATTTTTGTGTAAGGTGTAAGGTAGGGTCTTGCTTCATACTTCTGCATGTGGAAATCCTGTTTTCCCAACACCATTTGTTGCATAGACTGTCCTTACTCCAGGAATTGGTTTTTAGATCCTTGATCAAATATAAGTTGGCTGTAGATGTTTAGATTGATTTCTGGTGTTTCTATTCTGTTCCATTGGTCTACCCATCTGTTTTTGTACCAGTACAAAGCTGTTTTGCTTATAACTGCCCTGTAGTATGTCTTGAAATCTGGTATTGTGATGTCTCCAGCTTTATTTTTGTCGTACAAGATTGCGTAAGCCATTCGAGGTCTCCTGTGTCTCCATATGAATTTCAGCATCATTTTTTCCAGATCTGAAAAGAATGTCTTTGGTATTTTTATTGTATTGCATTGAATCAATAAATTG
Organism: Lepus europaeus; assembly: GCF_033115175.1. NCBI lineage: Eukaryota > Metazoa > Chordata > Mammalia > Lagomorpha > Leporidae > Lepus > Lepus europaeus. The sequence goes on along the minus strand of NC_084831.1, from coordinate 125,917,487 downwards.
CTTTTGGGAGAATGGACATTTTGATGATACTGATTCTTCCAACCCATGAACATGGAAGATTTTTCCACTTTTTATATACTCCTATTTCTTTCTTTTTGGTTGTGTAATACTCATCATAGAGATCTTTAACATCCTTGGTTAAGTTTATTCCAAGGTATTTGATTGTTTTTATAGCTATTGTGAATTGGATTGATCTAAACAGTTCTTTCTGAGCCATGGCATTGCCTGTGTGTACAAAGGCTGTTGATTTTTGTGCTTTGATTTTTCTATCCTGCTACTTTGCCAAACTCTTCTATGAGTTCCAATAGTCTCTTTGTAGAGTTCTTTGGATCCTCTAAATAAAGAATCATATCATCTGCAAAGAGGGATAGTTTGAGTTCTTCCTTCCCAATTTGTATCCCTTTAATTTCTTTTTCTTGCCTAATGGCTCTGGCTAAAACTTCCAGTACTATATTGAATAGCAGTGGTGAGAGTGGGCATCCCTCTCTGGTACCAGATATCAGTGGAAATGCTTCCAACTTTCCCCCATTCAATAGGATGCTGGTTGTGGGTTTTTCATAAATTGCCTTGATTGTGTTGAGTAATGTTCCTTCCTTACCCTATTTGCTTAGAATTTTCATCATGAAAGGGTGTTGTATTTTTATCAAATGATTTCTCTGCCTCTATTGAGATAATCATACGGTTTTTCTTCTGCAGTTTGTTAATGTGGTGTATCACATTGATAGATTTGCGAACATTGAACCATCCCTGCATACCAGGGATAAATCCCACTTCGTCTGGGTGGATTATCTTTCTGATGTGTTGTTGAATTCTATAGGCCAGAATTTTAGCATCTATGTTTATCAGAGAAATTGGTCTGATATTCTCTTTCTCTGCTGCATCTTTTTCAGGTTTAGGAATTAAGGTGATGCTGGCTTCATAGAAAGATTTTGGGAGGATTCCCTTTCTTTCAATTGTTTTGAATAGTTTAAGAAGAATTGGGGCAGGCGCCGTGGCTTAACAGGCTAATCCTCCACCTTGCGGTGCTGGCACACCGGGTTCTAGTCCCGGTTGGGGCGCCGGATTCTATCCCGGTTGCCCCTCTTCCAGGACAGCTCTCTGCTATGGCCCGGGAAAGCAGTGGAGGATGGCCCAAGTCCTTGGGCCCTGCACCTGCATGGGAGACCAGGAGAAGCACCTGGCTCCTGGCTTCTGATCAGCGAGATGCACCGGCCGTGGTCGCCATTGGAGGGTGAACCAATGGCAAAAAGGAAGACCTTTCTCTCTGTCTCTCTCTCTCGCTATCCACTCTGCCTATCAGAAGAAGAAGAAGAAGAAGAAGAAGAAGAAGAAGAAGAAGAAGAATTGGAATTAGTTCTTCTTTAAATATCTGGTAGAATTCAGCAGTGAGTCTACCTGGTCCTGGGCTTTGCCAAACTCTGGTCCTGGGAGGTTTGGCCCTAGGAGGGCCTTTATTACTGATTCAACTTCTGACTCGGTTATGGGTCTACTTAGGTTTTCTATGTCATCACAGTTCAATTTAGGTAGGTTGTATGTGTCCAGGAATCTATCCATTTCTGATAGGTTTCCCAATTTGTTGGCATGCAACTCTTTGTAGTAATTTCTGATGACTCTTTATTTCTGTGGTGTCTGTTGTTACATTCCCTTTTTCATCTCTGATTTTATTGATTTTGGTCTTTTCTTGTTTTAGTTATGGGCCAATGGTGTCTCAATTTTGTTTATTTTTTTCAAAAAAACAGCTCTTCGTTTGGCTGATCTTTTGTAATTTTTTTTTTTGGATTCAATTCTGTTGATTTCTTCTCTAATTTTAATTATTTCTCTTCTCCTATTAGTTTTGGGTCTGGTTTGCTGCAGATTTTCTAGATCCTTGAGATGCATTGAGAGCTCGTTTGTTTGGTGCCTTTCCAATTTCTTGATGTAGGCACCTATTGCTATAAACTTTCCTCTTAACACTGCTTTTGCTGTATCCCATAATTTTTGATATGTTGTGCTCATTTGCTTCCAGAAAGTTTTCGATTTCTCTTTTGATTTCTTCTATGACCCACTGTTCATTCAGAACCATGTTGTTCAGTCTCCATGTGTTTCCATATGCTCTAGAGATTCCTGAGTTGCTAATTTCTAGCTTCATTCCATTGTGTTCTGAAAAGATGCATGGTATAATTTCAATTCTTTTGAATTTGCTGAGACTTGATTTATGGCCGAATATGTGGTCAATCCTAGAGAAAATTCAATGCACTACTGAGAAGAATATGTATTCTTTAAGTGTAGGATGAAAAGTTCTGTAGATATCTGTTTTGGGCTATAGTGTCGATTAAATCTGCTGTTTATTGATTTTCTATCTAGTTGATCTGTCTATTGCTGAAAGTGGAGTATTGAAGTTCCCCAATACTATTGTATTGGAGTCTAAATTTCCCTTTAAGTCCCTTAACATATCTTTTAAATAGGCCAGTGCCCTGTAATTAGGTGCACATACCATTATAATAGTTATATCTTCCTGTTGAATTGATCCTTAATCATTATATAGTGCCCCTCTTTGTCTCTCTTAACAGTTTTTGTGTTAAAGTCTATTTTTTCTGATATTAAGATGGCTACACCAGCTCTTTTTCTGGTTTCTGTTGGCATGGAATATCTTTTTCCAACCTTTCACTTTCAGTCTTCAAGCACCTTTGTTGGAAAGATGTGTTTCTTATAAGCAGCAAATAGATGGGTTTTGTTTTTTAATTCATTCAGCCAGCCGGTGTCTTTTAACTGGAGAGTTGAGCCCATTTATATTCAATGTGACTATTGATAAGTAGTGACTTTGTGCTGCCATTTTTCCAAAGATATTTCTAATATATACTTTGAACTTCCTGTGATCTTTTACTGAGAGATTTTCTTCCTTTACCTTCTTTCATATTGATGACCATGTTTCTGTGTTTCTGTGTGTAACACATATTTAAGCATCTTTTGCAGGGCTGGACGAGTGGCGACAAATTCTTTCAATTTCTGTTTGCTATGAAAGGTCTTTATTTCACCTTCATTCATAAATAAGAGCTTTGCAGGATATAATTTTCTGGGCTGGCAGTTTTTTTCTCTTAGTACTTGGGCTATATCTTGCCATTCCCTCCTAGACTGTAGGGTTTCTGATGAGAAGTCTGCTGTGAGTCTAATTGGAGATCCTCTGAGAGTAATCTGACATTTCTCTCTTGTACATTTTAGAATCTTTTCTCTATGTTTTACTGTGGTGAGTTTGATTACAATATGTTGTGGCAAGGATCTTTTCTGGTCATGTTTATTGGGAGTTCTATGTGCTTCTTGTACTTGGATGTCTCTTTCTTTCTCCAAACTCGGGAATTTTTCTGCTAGTATCTCACTAAAAAGGCCTTCTAATCCTTTCTCTCTCTCCATGCCTTCAGGAACTCCGTGAACCCGAACATTGGGTTTTTTAATAGTATCCTGTAGATTGCCAACAATATTTTTTAGTTTTCCAATTTCCTCTTCTTGTCTTTGGTTCGGCTTTATACTTTCCTGTACTCTGTCTTCTAAGTCTGATATTCTCTCTTCTGCCTCATTGGTTCTGTTTTGAAGGCTCTCAATTGCATTTTTTATTTGTTCTATTGAATTCTTCATTTCATTTTGATTCTTCCTTAAGATTTAGTTTTACCTGTGACAAGTTTGCCCAAGGCTTTGATATTCACTGCTCAGGATACCTTAAAAATCAAATTTCTATCCTGTTACTTTCCTTTCCTTCTACCTTGCCATTCCTTTTATAATACTGTGAAGAGAGTTCCCCTCCTCAGATGAATGAGTATTATTTTGTTTGTTAATGGGCAATTTTGAGGATGAAAAGGGAAGATATAATTTCTTCCATTAGCACCTATTTAGATATGTACACTCTAGGAGAGTCCTGATATTTAGTTTCTAAATATATACTCTCCCCTGAATTTCCTCCTTAACTTTTTATAACTTTGGGTCCATTTTATTCATTGCTTCCCCTTCCAAGCAGCTCTATTCATGCAGAACCATGGCACAACATTTAAAAATTCCGATGGAAAACACCACAAGGAAAGTCTGTAGAGTCACTAGTGACTAACTATTGGGAACCTATTTTCTCAGTCTTCTTCCATATGTATTCTTTGTAGTCTCAAGATGATAATATATTACATGTTTGAATTGCTGAAAAATTGAAAATGAAGTTTAAAATATATGTGTATAAAGTATATGTTGTATTGGTGCAATAATGATAATTAAAATGTGGAAAAACAAAAGAAGACCATCTCAAAATCTCAAGTTAGCAGGAGAGCTCTTGAAGGGAGCAGAAAGGGGAGGTAAACTGGGCTTAGGAACAAAGGCAACAAAGGACAGGGCCAGCCACAATCAGCCTGTGGCCAGATGTTCGGGGGACTGCTGTCAGTCTCAGTGGTCACTTTCAGCCTACACTCATAAATGCAATCCTCTAGGCATGATGACTGGAGCGGACCTGACTACTTTGCATCTTCAGCTAGCTTTCTCAAGGCTAATTTCTAGAATTTTCAAAAAAGTGTTATTTGGCTGTTGCATTAAACAAAAATCTGATTAATCACAAAGTCAGCTGTTAGCTTTTGTTAAACAAAATCGAGTCATTTGAGATGCTGTTATAAATTATGATTGTATATTCATTTTTTAACATGGTTTGCTTTTTATGAGAACAATGGAGAATAGATGGTATAGAGTGGAGGATGTGTGGTCAGGAGATAACATTTGGAGGATAAGGTTATGAAGCACATGGAGAAATTGGTGTTGTAGGAAGGAGTGAAGGGGACAAAGTCCAAAGAGCATGGGGAACACGAGCTTTCCACTCAGAGCCACCTCCTTGTTTCTTCTGGTGGACACACCTGTATTTCTCCTCATGATTCTGCTTAATTCCCATATGATTCACCCTTTCTTTGTTCTGTAAATACAAATAGTAACATAAGTAGAATAGTAATCCCTGTATGTAGTCACAGAATTTCATTCCTTTTTTAGCTGTATCTGTCTCTAATATCAGGTCACTGGAATTTTTAAGAATGTGTGTTTTAACAGCGATCTTATTAATTTAATTATCTTGAAATTGCTATTTTAAAAAAGACTTTATTTATTTACTTGAGAGGCAGAGTTACAGACACAGAGAGGGAGAGTCAGAGAAAGGTTTTCCATCTGCCAGTTCACTCCCCAGATGACCACATGGCCAGAACTGGGCTGATCCAAAGCCAGGAGCCAGGAGCCTCCTCCAGGCCTCTCATGCAGGTGCAGGGTCTCAAGTACTTGGGCCATCCTCCACTGCTTTCCCAGGCCATAGCAAAGAGCTGAAACAAAAGAGGAGCAAGGATCAGCCAGGACTAGAACCTGTACCCACATGGGATGCTGGAGCTGCAGGTAGAGGCTCAGCACACTACACCACAGCATCGCCCCTTCAAATTGCATTTTAAAAACAGAAAAGAAAAAGAGGAAGAGAGGAAGAAAAATGGGCTTCATTTAAAATCTGAACCTGTCTGTATTTGTTGAAGATAGGGATTTGTTGCTAATGCTTGATTCTGAGAAAGGAATAAGGAGAGAAGAGGGGGCCTGCTGGTCTCCTCATAGTTTTCTCTAAGTGATGAGAGAATGCAGATAAATCTTTGCTGATGTTTTACACATTTTCTCATCCACAGCTAAAAACACATGATTCCAAAATAAGCTTCCGTATATTGATATAAAAAGTGATTTCTTGAGAAGAAAAGCAGAGGCAGTGCATTCCCAGAGGAGAGCCGGACAGAATCTTGCAGTGGAGACTCTACAGAAAGGAGAGGCATGCTGTGGAGCAGCATGGAAAGTGCAGCGTGCAGCAATGAGAACACCACCGCGACTGCCACAGCCCAGGGTTGGGGGAGATGCCAGCTTCTGAGAGAGAACTCACGCCTCCAGGTGTTCACTGAAAGAGCAGACACTGACCCACAGAGGTGTAGTGCAAAGATAAAAGCCATAGAGGAGAAAACCAACAAGTGTTCCCACAAATGTCTACAAATAAATGCAGAAATGTGAGAAACAAGAACAAGGAAGACAGCGTGACTCCGCAAAAGGAACACACCAACACTTCAATATTAGAATGTGAACACAAAGAGATTGATGATAATAATAAGATCAGAAATGACAAAGGACATGTAACACAGATACCACAGAAATAAAAAGAATCATCAGGAATTACTATAAACAGCTATATGCCAGCACATTGGAAAACCTAGAAGAAATGGCTAGATTCCTGGACACAAATAATTTTCCAAAATCGAGTCATGAAGACATAGAAAACCTAAACAGAACAATAATCAAGACACAGTTTGAATCAGTAATAAAGACTCTCCCAACAAAGAAAAGCCCAGGACTGGATGACTTCACTGCTGAATTCTACCAGACTTTTAAAGAACTAATTCCAATTCTTCTCAAGTTATCAAAACAACTGAAAGGGAAGGAATCCTCCCAAACTCCTTCTATGAGGCCAGCATTACCTTAATTCCAAAATCAGAAAAAGACACAACAAAGAAAAAAAAAAACTATAGACAAATACTCCTGATGTACATAGATGCAAAAATCCTCAACAAAATACTAGCTGATTGAATCCAAAAATGCATCAGAAAGATCATTCACCCAGAATGGTTCAACATACCCAAATCAATAAATGTGATACATCCCATTAACAAATTGAAGAATAAAAACTATATGATTATCTCAATAGATGTAGAGAAAGCATTTTCCAAAATACAACATCATTTCATGATAAAAACCTCAAACAGATTTGGTATAGAAGGAACATTCTTCAACATAATCAAGGCAATATATGGCAAACACATAGCCGTCATTTTATTGAATAGGGAAAAGTTCAAAGCTTTTCCATTAAGACCCAGAACCATACAAGATGCCCACTTTCACCATTGCTATTCAACATAGTCCTGTATTTTAATCAAGAGCCATTAGGCAATAAAAAGAAGTCAAAGGGATACAATTTGGAAAGGATGAAGTCAAACTATCCCTGTTTGCAGATGGCATGATCCTAAATATAGCAGAACTGAAACACTCCACTAAGAAAATATTGGAACTCATAAGAGATTTTGGTAAAGTTGCAGCATATAAAATCAACACTCAAAAAAGTCAACAGCCTCTTTGTATACACAGACAATGCCATAGCTGATAAAGAACTGTTAAGAGCAGCTCCATTCATAACAGCACAAAAAATTCTAAATATCTTGGAATAAATTTAACCAAGGAGGTGAAAGATCTCTACAATGAAAATTATAAAACACTAAAGGAAGAAATAAAAGACACAAAAAAAAATAGAAAAATCTTCCATATTCATGGATTGGAAGAATTAATACAATCAAAATTTCCATACTACCAAAAGCAATTTACAGATTCAATGTGATTCCAATCAAAATACCAATGACATTCTTTTCAGATCTAGAAAAAAATGATGCTAAAATTCATACCCATACCAGCTCTATGCCCATATGCCAGCTTGAAGAACATTCAGAAGATGGACCTTCACCCATGCAACTCCCATAAGATTATGGACTACTTCTCTTGAGGGGGAATATTAAGGTAGCTAGGTAGACACTGGCTTATGTGTATATGAGTATATGAGGAGCTAAAGAAAATGGAACTTTTTTTAAGAAAATGATAATTTTTGTTGATGGAAAGAGGAAGCAAGCCTTGTGAGCACACAAGTATTTACACATCAAAAGTGTAAATAACCTTGTTCAATAACTTTGTTGGGTGGGTATTTTGTGTGGTTGAATGGGGGAAGAACTGCAGAAGCAAGCCTGACCAGCAATTGCATAGCTAAAGTATTGCTTTCGTTCATCAACCTTCCCAGAAGCACCTTACAGGAATCGTCCCCACCCCACACCTAGGGGCTGTTGGTCCTTTATGGAGTTCTGGGAGGATCTCCAATCCAGAAAACCCTCCACACAACATACCCCAGAAGACAGAGGGGAGGAGGAACAGAGAGCCAATACCCATTTCTATAGAAACTCCAGTCTGAATACAGACTCAGTTCTCAATTCCTTACTGAAATGCCCACCAGGTCTGTTAGTTGTACTGTCTTCATTAAACTTCTAGCATGCTTACTGATAAAAAAAAAATTAGGTCTTAATTTTGGTCATGTACAATTTATCAATTTGTTCTTTTATGTATTGTGCTTTTGATGTATCTGAAAGAACTTTGTCCATCCTATTGTTGCAAACATTTTCTCCTATAGCTTCTACATTTTTTTCTAGAAACTTTATTGTTTTAAGTTTTACCTTTAAGTCCATGATCAATTTGAATGAACTTTCACATATAGTAGGAGGTCTGCCTCAAAGTTCTCTCTCCACCCCCTCCTGTGGATATCCAATTGTTCTAGCACCATTTGTAGAAAAGGGTATCTTTTTTGCACTAACTGCTTTTGTACTTTACCAAAACTAATTGTCCATGAGTGTGTAATTCTATTTCTGAATTTTCTCTTCTATTCCATTTACCTGTTTGTCTTTATGCTAGCATTGCATTATTTAACTCTAAACTTACAACTGATGAAAGTAGGTAGTGTTAGCTCCCCAACTATGGTGTTCTTTCTCAAAGTTATTTTCCCTGACTAGGACCTTTGCATTTCCATATAAATTTTAGATCCAGCTTGTTAAGTTCTAGAATTTTGAGTAGAGTTGTGATGAAATCATAGATATGTTTGAATAAAATTTACATCATAATAATATAAAATTTTCCAATCATTCACAAGTATTTTTCTCCATTTATTTAGGTGTTAATTTTTTGGAGCTGATTTTTCTAGTTTACAGTGTCTTTTATCAGATTTCTCCTTAAGTATTTCATATTTTTTTCTCCTTTATCAACTCCAGTTTGAATAGTTTTTATTTGTTCTTTTTTTTCTATAGAGCCCATCCTACTATTAACCCCATCTAGTTATTTTTTTAAAGACAGGTAGAGTTACAGACAGTGAGAGAGAGACAGAGAGAAAGGTCTTTCTCTCTGCTGATCGGATCTGCTGCGCTGATCCGAAGCCAGGAGCCAGGTGCCTCTTCCTGGTCTCCCATGCGGATGCAGGGGCCCAAGCACTTGGGCCATCCTCAACTGCCTTCCTGGGCCACAGCAGAGAGCTGGATGGAAGAAGAGCAACCGGGACTAGAACCCAGCACCCATATGGGATGCTGGTGCCGCAAGGTGGAGGATTAACCAAGTGAGCCACAGCACCTGCCCCCCATCTAGTTATTTTTAATGTAGATATTTTATCTTTGAATTTTTAGGATTTCCATTTGGTTCTCTTTTGGGTTTTCATTTCTCTCCAGAAATACCCTATCTCTTCAAGTTTTCAACAACTTTTCCTATAAATTCCTTAAAATATTACAAACAGTTGCTTTAAAGTCCCTGTCTACTGTATCCTAATAACTAGGCTATCCATGGTCTGCTTTTATTGATTTAGTTTTCTCCTGATTATGAATCAACTTTCTTAACAATTTTCATCACTTTTGTTGAATTCTAATAATTGAATATGAAAGAATAGTATATTTTGTCTTTCTTTGCTTTGTTAATTTCCCTGGAAATGTAAGACCTTCCCTCTGGCAGTTGGGAGTGAGAAACAATCCTTAAAATTCCCTTTAGAATTCAACTGAACCAGGATAAGACCAAAACCTTAATTACATTGAATGCACCTGCAGTTAGGCTAACTCTCCAACCTCCTTCACCACTGCCTTTTAAATCTTATCAATATTTTATATGGGAAGGGGTTGGACTTCAGTTTCAGTATTTTCAGTTTACTTTTAGATTAAAACCTCAGAATCCAATTATTATAAAACAGATGGTAACGTACAATTTGCCTCTGCTTTCCAGTCACTTCTCGGTGCCACTTTCTCAGAAAAAAATCTGCAGAGGGATGAAAACTGTTGAACAAAAATATTTGTCTTCCACTTGGGGCTCTTCCAGATCCCAATCTGTCTTGCCAGCCCATCTGTCACCTAAGTGTCCTCTCATACATCCTTCTCCTGCACCGTCTTTGTCAATGCAGACCCTCTCTTCTATTTGTCTCTACCCAGGCCAGTCTCCTGCCCAATGTGTGGGAGCCACTTCGATCTTTGCTCATCTATAAAAGGCTCATTTCTCTTCTGTAATTTTGTCCATCAAGGGTGTTCTGCATACACTATAGAAAAGTATGGCTTTAATTTTGTTCATGGTTTTCTTATTTCCATGGAACAGAAGAATTTCAAATCCTTCTATGTGATTATCAAGAGAAAGAATTCTCAAATCCAGTATCTTCTTGCTAAAGATATACCAGTTGTCTGTTAACTTAAGTTTGAAAGATAAAAATAAGATTCTGGTCCAGGTTTAATGGGAAATAAAACCTTGAGCAAGATACTAATCTAGTGTCTCTAAAGACATAGACTTGGGGCTGGCATTGTGGCGTAGTAGGCTAAGCCTTCCCCTGTGGTGCTGGCATCCCATCTGGGTGCCGGTTTGTATCCCAGCTGCTCCTCTTCCAATCCAGCTCTCTGCTATGGCCTGGGAAAGCAGTGGAAGATGGCCCAAGTGCTTGGACCCTTGCGCCCATGTGGGAGACCCTGAGGAAGCTCCTGGCTCCTGGCTTTGGATCCACCCAGCTCTGGCGGTTGCAGCCAGTTGGGGAGTGAATTAGAGGATGGAAGACCTCTCTCTCTCTGTCTTCTCCCTTTCTTTTTTTTTTATTAAACTTTTATTTAATGAATATAAATTTCCAAAGCACAGCCCATGGGTTACAATGGCTTCCCCCTCCCAAAACTTCCCTCCCACCCACAACCCTCCCCACCCCGCTCCCTCTCCCCTTCCAATCACATCATGATTCATTTTCAATTCTCTTTATATACAGAAGATCAGTTTAGTATATATTAGGTAAAAATTTCAACAGTTTGCCCCCATATAGCAACACAAAGTGAAAAAAAATACTGTTGGAGTAATAGTTATAGCATTAAATAAGAGTGTACAGCACATTAAAGACAGAGATCCTACATAATATTTTTTTAAATTAATTAATTTTCTATGTCATTTCCAATTTAACACTAGGTTTTTTTTTTTCACTTCCAATTATCTTTATATACAGAAGATCGATTCAGCACATAATTAGTAAAGATCTCATCAGTTTGCACCCACGCAGAAACACAAAGTGCAAAAATACTGTTTCAGTACTAGTTATAGCATCACTGCACATTAGACAACACATTAAGGACAGATCCCACATGGGATGTAAGCACACAGTGACTCCTGTTGCTGACTTAACAATTTGACACTCCTGTTCATGGCGTCAGTAATCTCCCTAGGCTCTAGTCATGAGTTGCCAGGGCTATGGAAGCCTTTGGAGTTCGCTGACTTTGATCTTATTCCGATAGGGTCATAGTCAAAGTGGAAGTTCTCTCCTCCCTTCAGAGAAAGGTACCTCCTTCTTTGATGGCCCTGTTCTTTCCACTGGGATCTCACTCACAGAGATCTTTCATTTAGGTCTTCTTCTTTTTTTTTTTTTTCTTCTTTTCCAGGGTGTCTTGGCTTTCCATGCCTACAATACTCTCATGGGCTCTTCAGCCAGATCCAAATGCCTTAAGGGCTGATTGTGAGGCCAGAGTGTTGTTTAGGATGTCTGCCATTCTATGAGTCTGCTGTGTATCCCACTTCCCATGTTGGATCTTTCTCTCCCTTTTTGATTCTATCAGTTAGTATTAGTAGACACTGGTCTTGTTTGTGTGATCCCTTTGACTCTTAGACCTATCAGAGCCATCGATTGTGAACTGAAATTGATCACTTGGACTAGTGAGATGGCATTGGTACATGCCACCTTGATGGGATTGTATTGGAATCCCCTGGCACATTTCTAACTCCATCATTTGGGGCAAGTCTAATTGAGCATGTCCCAAATTGTACATCTCCTCCCTCTCTTTTTCCACTCTTAAATTTAACAGGGATCACTTTACAGTTAAAATTTAAACACCTAAGAATAATTGTGTGTTAATTACAGAGTTCAACCACTAGTACTAGAACAACAACAACAACAAATACTAAAAAGGATAAAGTATTACATTGTACATCTAGAGTCAGGACAAGAGCTGATCAGGTCATTGTCTCTTATAGTGTCCATTTCACTTCAACAGGTTTCCCCTTTGGTGCTCAGTTGTCACCGATCAGGGAAAACAAATGATATTTGTCTCTTTGGGACTGGCTTAATTCACTCAGCATGATGTTTTCCAGATTCCTCCATCTTGTTGCAAATGACTGGGTTTCATTGTTTCTTACTGCTGTATAGTATTCTATGGAGTACATGTCCCATAATTTCTTTATCCAGTCTACTGTTGATGGGCATTTGGGTTGGTTCCAGGTCTTAGCTATTGTGAATTGAGCTGCAATAAACATTAATGTGCAGATGGCTTTTTTATTAGCCAAATTAATTTCCTTTGGGTAAATTCCAAGGAGTGGGATGGCTGGGTTGTATAGTAGGGTTATGTTCAGGTTTCTGAGGAATCTCCAGACTGACTTCCATAGTGGCTTAACCAGTTTGCATTCCCACCAACAGTGGGTTAGTGTCCCTTTTTCTCCACATCCTCTCCAGCATCTATTGTTGGTAGATTTCTGAATGTGAGCCATTCTCACCGGGGTGAGGTGAAACCTCATTGTGGTTTTGATTTGCACTTCTCTGATTGCTAGTGATCTTGAACATTTTTTCATGTGTCTGTTGGCCATTTGGATTTCCTTCTAAAATCAATCCCATTCACAATAGCTACAAAAACTATCAAATACCTTGGAATAAACTTAACCAAGGACGTTAAAGATCTCTACGATGAAAACTACAAAACCTTAAAGAAAGAAATAGAAGAGGATACCAAAAAATGGAGAAATCTTCCATGCTCATGGATTGGAAGAATCAATATCATCAAAATGTCTATTCTCCCAAAAGCAATTTATACATTCAATGCAATACCAATCAAGATACCAAAGACCTTCTTCTCAGATCTGGAAAAAATGATGCTGAAATTCATATGGAGACACAGAAGACTTCGAATAGCCAAAGCAATCTTGTACAACAAAAACAAAGCCAGAGGCATCACAATACCAGATTTCAGGACATACTACAGGGCAGTTGTTATCAAAACAGCAGGGTACTGGTACAGAAACAGATGGATAGACCAATGGAACAGAATAGAAACACCAGAAATCAATCCAAACATCTACAGCCAACTTATATTTGATCAAAGATCCAAAACTAATCCCTGGAATAAGGACAGTCTATGCAATAAATGGTGCTCGGAACATTGGATTTCCACGTGCAGAAGCTTGAAGCAAGACCCCTACCTTTCACCTTACACAAAAATTCACTCAACATGGATTAAAGACTTAAATCTACGACCCGAAACCATCAAATTATTAGAGAGCATCGGAGAAACCCTGCAAGATATAGGTACAGGCAGACTTCTTGGAAAAGACCCCAGGAGCACAGACAGTCAAAACCAAAATTAACATTTGGGATTGCATCAAATTGAGAAGTTTCTGTACTTCAAAAGAAACAGTCAGGAAAGTGAAGAGGCAACCGACAGAATGGGAAAAAATATTTGCAAACTATACTACAGATAAAGGGTTGATAACCAGAATCTACAAAGAAATCAAGAAAATCCACAACAACAGAACAAACACCCCACTTAAGAGATGGGCCAAGGACCTCAATAGACATTGTCTTCTCCCTTTCTTGGTCTGTAACTCTGCCTCTCAAATAAGTAAGTCTATACTTTTTTTAAAAAAGAACATGGTATCAATCAAGAGTTAAATGGCAGGGCTGGTGCTGTGGCATAGCTTGTAAAGCCACCACCTGCATCCCATATGGGCACCAGTTCAAGTCTCTGGCCATCTGGGGAGTGAACCAGCAGATGGATGGCCTCTCTCTCTCTCTCTCTCTCCTGTCTCTCTGCCTCTGCTTCTCTGTAACTCTGCTTTTCAAACAAATAAATATTTTTAAAAAGAGAGAGTTAAATGGCAAGGGAAGCAGGAGTATTCTAGTAAGAGGGAAGAAAGAGGGTATAGAAAGTAGACATAGAGGGGCTGGTGCTGTGGCGCAGTGGGTTAACGCTCTGGCCTGAAGCACTGGCATCCCATATGGGCGCTGGCTCAAGACCCAGCTGCTCCACTTCTGATCTGGCTCTCTGCTATGGCCTGGGAGGGCAGTGGAAGATGGCTCAAGTCCTTGGGCCCCTGCACCCTCATGGGAGACCCGGAGGAGGTTCCTGGCTCCTGGCTTTGGATCCGCACAGCCCTGGCCATTGTGGCCAGTTGGGGAGTGAACCATCGGATGGAAGACCTCTCTCTCTCTCACACACACACACACACACTCTCTCTCTCTCTCTCTGTGTAACTCTGACCTTCAAATAAATAAATAAATCTTTAAAAAAAAAAAAGACATTGAACCAGATTTTTAGCTCTTAGCAATTTCATATTCTTTCTTCTGTATGTATTTGATACATGATAGAGGTATGTTTTTGCACATATAATAATTACATATTTCAGAAGACACGCTTGCTAGAAATGTAAAATAATATGGTTTAATCTTATGAAATAAAATGCCATTAATTTGGGAAATTTTACTTTTATTCCTAGTCTTTTTTTTTTTTTTTGGTCTCAAACAGCTGGTAATTTCTTTTTTTTAAACATTTATTTATTTATTTGAAAGTCAGAGTTACACAGAGAGAGGAGAGGCAGAGGCAGAGACAGAGGTCTTCCATCTGCTGATTCACTCCCCAATTGGCTGCAACGGCCAAAGCTGCACAGATCCAAAGCCAGGAGCCAGGAGCTTCCTCCTGGTCTCCTACATGGGTTCAGGGGCCTGAGGACTTGGGCCATCTTCCGCTGCTTTCCCAGGCCATAGCACAAAGCTAGATTGGAAGTAGAGCAGCTGAGACACGAAGCAGTGCCCATATGGAATGCTGGCACTGTAGGCAGCGACTTTACTGGCTACGCCACAGTGCCAGCCCTGGTATTTTCAATATACCAACATAAAGGCATTCAACTATCCAATAATGAATAAGAGTAAATTGGAAATGATGAAGAGATTTTTTTTAAAAGATTGATTTATTTATTTGAGAGTCAGAGTTACACAGAGAGAGAAGGAGAGGCACAGAGAGAGAGGTCTTCCATCTGCTGGTTCACTCCCCAGTTGGCCACAATGGCTAGAGCTGCGCCGATCTGAAGCCAGGAGCCAGGAGCTTCCTCTGGGTCTTCCCACGTAGGTGCAGGCACCCAAGGACTTGGGCCATCCTCCACTGCTTTCCCAGGCCATAGCAGAGAGCTGGTTCAGAATTGCAGCAGCCAGGACTTGAACTAGTGCCCATATATGGGCTGCTAGAACTGCAGGTGGCCTCTTTACCTGCTATGCCACAGTGCCGGCCCCTGAACAGAATTATTTAAAGACTTGTTCTGGAGATTCGGTTTGCTTAGAATCAGTTAGTCAGCATCTCTTCTCAGTGGGAAAAGCTGTACACAACTCTACCTCCCCCAGAACTCAAGCACTGTGTCCCCAGCCTTCCCAGCACTCCTCAAAACAATGAGGCCCAAGATCAAACTTCTTGGCTCCTGGATCCACATATTTATTCCCACCGCCACCCCATGGCATACCCCTGCACAGAGAAGGGCATTCGTTCTTGTGGTTGGAATGTGGGCCACTGCTGAAGAACAGTCCCGTGTTACATCTGGCTTAATCCCTCCTGAGCATGCTTCCTCTGTACCTGCTGCTGTTCATGTCTGTGCAGTGCAGTCTTCAGCAAACAATCTTCTCTGGCTGTTCTGTAATTCACCGTGTCATCCTGGGAAAAATCAGGTTCCCCAGCTACAAAACAGAGTAGATAGTCTAAAGAATCCCTTTCAACTTGAAGTCTTATCAGACATGTACTGTGGGGGCCGCGCCGTGACATAGCAGGTAAAGCTGCCGCCTACAGTTGTGGCATCCCATATGGGTGCTGTTTGGAGTCCCAGCTGCCCTACTTCTGATCCAGCTCTCTGTTATAGCCTGGGAAGGCAGTAGAGGATGGCCCAAGTCTTTGGGCCCCTGCACCTGTGTGGGAGACCAGGAAGAAGCTCCTGGCTCCTGACTTCAGATCAGTGCAGTTCCAGCTATTTCAGCCAACTGGGGAGTGAACCAGCAGGTGGAAGACCTCTCTCTCTTTCTCTCTCTCTCTCTCTCTCTCTCTCTCTGCTTCTCCTTCTCTCTCTCTGTATAACTCTTTCAAGTAAATAAATAAATCTTTTTAAAAAAATATACTTCGTTGGGGCCAGCGCTGTGACACAGTAAGTTAATCCTCCACCTGCAGTGCCGGCATCCCATATGGGCATCAGTTCTAGTCCCAACTGCTCCTCTTCCGATGCAGCTCTCTTCTATGGCCTGGGAAAGCAGTGGAGGATGGCTCAAGTCCTGGGCTCTTTAACCCACGTGGGAGACTGGAAGAAGCTCCTGGCTCTTGGCTCCTGGCTTCAGATTGGCACAGCTCCAGCCGTTGCAGTCATTTGGGGAGTGAACCAATGGACAGAAAATTTTTCTCTCTGTCTCTCCCTCTCACTGTCTGTAACTCCACCTCTCAAATAAATAAATAAAATCTTTAAAAAAAGTATTCTATCTATAAAAAGTATAATAGTAATCATATTTATAATTATAAGTATATAATTATATATTTTTATCTGTCATATACTTACAATATTTTATATATTATAACTATATTTATATGATACTGGATCTTATATATTACCATTGTATGTTGTTAATATGCTAAATATTAATTATAGTAAATAATTTCTATAAGAAATAATAATGATTATACTATACCATTCTATTTACTTACAATAAAATTAATCTATAATTTATCTTATATAATTACATAATTCTATTAATTTATGTAATGATAATGATATAATATTAATTACTACTATTTAATAAGCTCCTACCATGTGTTGAGACATTTTTCTTCTTTCCTATCTACCACTAGCTTTTGCCTAATAATGCTAACTCACTCTTTAGGTCTTGCTCAGCACAGCTGTCCATTCCTTCAGGGAGATTTTGCCAGCTCCCTTTAGCCTGGGTTAGATGCCCCTGCCACTCCCATAGCTCCTTGTAGTTCTCCCATGGCAACATTTATCACACTATATTGGAGTTGCCTGTTTGACTGTTGAGCCTTCCAAAAAGATCATAAGCCCCACAAAAAGAGGTCAAGCAATTACTTTGTTATTCTTTATATTACTAGTGCCCAGAATAGTATCTGCCACACAGTAGGTACTCAATAAATATTTGGATTTTGTTGGACAAATACTAATTAAGGCAAGGCACCTTTTAAGTCATCTAATTGGAAAAAATTAGCATAGCAATAAAAAAAACCCAAGTCTTCCTAAATCAGTTAGTTCACACTTCCTTTCTCAAACGTGGCTATAAAAAGGAGCAAGAAACTCAAGTGAAATAGACTCTGCCAGCACAGAGCCGCTCTGGTGCAGACATTTAGACCCCAGAAGAAGATGGCTCTGCACCACCTATGGATCTTGCTCCTTTGCCTGCCTATCTGTGAGTTCTGATCTTTGCTAACCCCTCCTGCTTCTCATTGTTCTAAAAATTACGTTTGGGAAGATAGTGAAGTGTTGCTTTAATCTGTTTTTAACGTAATGCCCTAAGTCTCAGTATATTTTATACTCAAAAGAAAACCAACTGAATGGGGAGAAGCTAAAGATCCAAGCCTAAGTGATTTTCAGTGGTAAGAGTTCATATTTCTGAATTTTATCTGTGCTGCCTCCAAAGCTCTGAGATAAAACTATCTTCTCAGAAGAAGGGTTAGCACTTGGTAAACCCACCCCCCAAGCTTGACAAAAACATTATCCAAAACATTGAATAACTAAAAGCAATTTCTTTCTGGCACTAGAGTATCTTATATGTTTTTTCAGAAATATTTTCTTCCTAACTATGTTTCATTGTTCTATCATGTTAGAGTGATGTATCGCATGATCATCGTAAAATCTCATCTCTATGCTCTGTTTATTTTCAAAGCACATTCCCAGATACTGGCCTACTTTTATCCCCCTCAAAACTCTCTAAATTAAATTGAAGAGATCTTTATCTCATTTTTACAAATAAGTTAACTATCAAAAAAAAAAAGAGGTATGGAACATTAAATTAAAATTAAACTAACTTTAAAACCTTGTTTTTCTTACTTATGGCTTAATAGCAAACTATAAAGGACAAAAATGAATATTGGTTGTTATTAGTACAAACTATGTAATATTAAGATGGCATGGCATTATTACCTCATCAAATTCAAATAATTTCCCTGGTTAGACAAAAACTTACCATGTTTGAAGTCTCTGAATCTAGTTCTATCTAGTTGGTATCTCTTGCCAACTCTGGAAATATAGTAGAAAACTTCTGGCATGAGTTAGAAGCCAGTGAATGTAGTGGGTTAGGGTTTTCTGAAAATGTAGAAACAATACCTGTGATTCCTCTTGTCCCCTTGGCAATTTAAAGTTGTGGCTCCTTTATTTTGATCTTCGTGGTTTTTGTAACCATGAGGTAAGGCAAGGCTCTGGAGCCAGTGAATGGTCACCCTTGTGTGGCAGACTGAAAGTGCAAGATGGAGAGATGAGTTGGATCTAGGAATGCCCCTAATCTTTCAGAGAAAGACTAGACAGAATTTTATACCATTTAATTTTTAAGGAATTCTGTGATTTTGTGTTTATATTCTTGCTATCTAAAGAAAACCATTAAAATAGAAAGCTAGATGTGATTAATTCCATTATGCAAAGAAAAAATAAACTAAGATTCTGAAGTTTAAAATTTTTCCTGAAGTTTCACCTCCTGAAATTGGTAGAGCTGGAGACACATCTTTATTCTTCTCATCCCAAAGCTAGAGGTCTTTCTGCTACATCTGACCTCACTCATTAAGTTTTAAAATCCCTGATGTTCTGCAAGGGCTAGCACTGGTTAAGACAAAAGGCAGCTCTAGTCACTTCCCCATGTACTGAAACTGAAATGAAAGCAGTGGGTTCAGTTAGTAGCTAACCAGTCACTCACCGGCTTTATGACCCTAGGAAAGTTATCTAACCTCTCTCACTTGGTTGTTTCCATCTCTAAGTGGGAAAATTATTAATACAGTAGGGTTATTTTGAGATCAGAATAATAATGCATATACAGCACTTAGCATAGAACAGGAACATAAAGTGCTTAACAAATATTATCTAGTTCTATTGTTTTTCACACTTGCTTTGCATACATTATTAGGAACGGCTGTGGCTTTATAACATCAAAATACTGGGCAGCCCAAGCAATGTGAGCAGGAGTTTGAGCTTAAGTATGGGCTGACAGCATACTGGAAAAGAAAACCAGGGGAGATATTCCTTTTATCAGGGACCCAAGAAATAGGGAGTAGAGGCTTGTATTTTGCTCGCTTGTTTCTGATGGTTTATGTTATTGTTTTTTAATTAAGATAAGAGAGAGACAAATACACACACACAAAGGGAGTTTCCATTGATTGTTTTATTCCCTAAATGCCCTCAACAGTTAGACTGATCCATGGCCAAAGCCAGAATCCAGGAATGCAATCTGGGTCTCCCATATGGTTAGCAGGAACCCAATTACTTAAGCCATCAAGGTTGCTTCCAAGGGCCTGCATTGGGAGGAAACTGGAGTCAGGATCTATCTACAGCCAGGAAATCAAACCCAGGCATGACATTATGGGACACAGGTGTCTTAACTGCTAGGCCAAATGCTCACTTCAGGGCTTACTTTCATAGAAGAAAAGTCAGAAGTACCTTCCATATCATTCCCCTTTACTGATGTATCTTTTTGCCTTATGTATCTTTCCACAAACATTTCCTTATTGCAAAAAATATATCCTAAATTTCTCCTGCAACTATTCCTGGTAGAGGCGAGCCCTCATTTTTAGTGCTAGGCTTAAGAGTCAACACTGATTTTATGCACCTCTGTAGAATTCTCAGCAGAAGCAATTAAGATGATTTGGAGAGCTGAATGTAGAAAGTCTCACTTCCCCCTAAAATAATTAGCATAAGGGAAGTTCAAGTGTGGAAACTCATGACTCCTCTGTATAAGGAAATTTATTTCTGGGCACCAAGACTCACAGTCTTATGTTCTGATCTCGAATTTATCATCATAACATGGAGAACACTGACTCTGACTGTACTTCCACTTACCCTCCTAACCACTCACCCTCGGGTGATAGAAGATGAAAGAGTCCACTGCCTTTGCTCCTGACCCATTCCTTCCTCATGAAGTCAGAGATTTCACAGTGAATTCTTCCTTTTCTCCATGGCTTTCATGCTGTTATTTCTGCAACTCCTTCCCTTTGCACCTTTCTCCTCTCTCTCATTAGTAAGAGTAATCAACCATGTAAGGAAAAATCACCACATGTCAAGCATTACTCTAAGCAGTCTATTGTATTGAGAAAATGGCTATCAGCTCTGGTCTTCACTGTACCCTAGGGGATGTGTGTTATCACGACACTTATTTACAGATGGAGACACTGATAATACAAAAAGTGATGGAGGTAGGATCTATACGCCAAGGTCCTTAGACTTAATCAATTCAATATGCTGTCTCCACCCACTTTGATGCTGAAATGGAGTAAAATACTGTCTCCATTGTTGATGGTTATCACAATTGGGAATTTGTCAATAAAGAGTGATGATTTATTTATTCCCATCAAGTCAAGACTATTTGGGTAGAATCTGCACCTGTCTGTACACCCACTGTAGAGGGGAATGTGGCTGGCAGGCGGCTCCTTGTGAATTATAGAAGTTTAGGCAGGCCAAAAAAGCAGAACATCCCAGGCAGTAACCATCTCCAGACAGTTCAAGTACCATTCACGCCTGAATTATTTGGATTGACCTGAATTAACTACTTTAAAAAGCATAATATCAAGATGGTCTTGCTGTCTTATTGGATGTAGACCAGTCATGGGGTGTTCCAGGAGTCAAAACTTGGAAATCCAAAAGGTGAAATGCCCACTTGGATATCTGTCCTTGGAAATTAGACACCAGATGCTGACAGAGCATCCTTGCAGAGATGGGCCTTCAAGATGAAGACAAGGCCTCTAGTCCAGAAAGAGATTTCAGCAGAGAGCTAACACTGAAAGGGCTCAAGAGTGGAAGCCCAGATAAAGAAATGGAAAGCTGTTGTGTAAGGGGGAAAGCTAGATATCAAGATATCAGCTCTAGACTCAGTTTCCAAACTGAGGCTGGGACATTGTGCCCAGTAATCCTGTAATGACACAGGAGAGAGCAGAAACCCAACTTGTCAGCCCATTTTGCTGAAGCAGCCCGGGAGGTCAGTGTGGTAACCAGCAAGGCATCAAGAGCATTTTCACAGCAGGAGTTCTAGGCCATTCAGCCTACTTGGGTATTCCAGAATCAAACCTTTCTTGTCTTAGACATTGGAGGGGATGAATCTGCAAGGTTGGGGCTAACTAGATTCATCAATGTGGAATTTGGAAAAGAAAGAGAAATGAGCAATCATTAGGGGAATGAGTACTAATGCTGGTTGAACTGTCTAGATACCCATATTTCTGTTATCCAACTCAATGTTCAATTATATGCTAATGGAAGGGAGCAATGACAAAACAATGGATGGCTGTGACCTTATATTTGTTTTGAGGTTTTTGTGTGTGCATTGTGTGTATGTGTATATTTGTACATGTCTGCTTGTTTTGAAACAACCAATTTAAATCAATCCAGATCTCAATAAAGATAATATAAAGTAAAAACTTCAGGGGAAAATAGAATATAATTGTATGGAGGGGCATGTAGTGCCAGTATCCCATAGGGGTGCCAGTTCAAGACCTGGCTGCTCCACTTCCAATCCAGCTTTCTGCCACGACCTGGGAAAGCAGTAGAAAGATGGCTCAAGTGCTTGGGCCCCTGCACTCTCATGAGAGACCTGGAGGAGGCTCCCGGCTCCTTGCTTCGGATTGGAACAGCTCCGGCTGTTGTGGCTACCTGGGGAGTGAGCCAGCAAATGGAAGACCTCTCTCTCCCTATCTATCTCTATCTCTGCCTCTCTAACTCTGCCTTTCAAATGAATAAATCTTAATAATGTAATCATATGGGAGTGGTAAGTTCCTTTTTTATTACACTGTGACCAAGGACTTTCTATCTGTATGGAGAATGACACAAAACAACTTCTCTCCAAGCTGCTTTTTCCTCTTTTCCTCCATTCAGTTTAACCCAATTCTCTTTTGGGTGCCACATGGATGACCTCTCATAATCCTCCCAAGCCTGCAATATCCATGTAGGTTCCACCCCAACTTATTGACTCCAGAAGGCCGTATATGAAAAAAGGAAATTGAGTTGGTGTCAAAAACAGAAAAAGAAATTCTATTTGAAGCATTCTAATGAAACAAGGACATGGAATTGTCTGCTAAGAAGTAATGCAATCTCCCCTCATTTCCTTTCTTATCAAAGCAATGCACTGATCTCTGACATCTCCCCAATACTTCAACCCTTCTTTTCTGCCTCGGAGTCAGCTGGGTGTTATTTCAACCTCTATAAAGCTGCTGATTTGCTTTATATGACAAATATTTAATGTCCACTATATGCCAGGCACTATTCTAAGAGGTTTACAGATATCAACTCACTTGACCCTTCTAACATATCTATGATGTCACCACTGTGACGTTCATTTTAAAGCTGAGGGCGCTGAGGCACAGAGAGCACACTAACTCCCCAGGGCCCACGACCAGTCCCTGACAAAGCCAGGACTCGAGCCCAGGCAGTTGCATTTTTAATCACTAAGTCAAAGTGCTTCACACTGGGGCAGGCAGTGGACACACCTCCAGGCAAGACTCCCCAGGGACTCTCAAGGTCCCTCCCCACTATCGTGTGTACCCCACGTGTACTCTCCTTCAACTAGTCCTCCTCACGACTCTCTGAAGTAGCAGGATGGCTCTGTCCTAGCTCATTTACTGGCGAGGACCCAGAGACCTGCTAGGTAAGAGGCATGAAAGGTCAAGGACTGGTCGCTAACAGACCCTTGACTAGAACCTGCTTCTCAATCCCCACTTCAGGACACTTGCAGTAACCATGGTCTGGGTCTAAATAAATTTTTCCTAGAAACAATGTAGAATACTGGAGTAGAAGTAGAAAAAAAGTTAGTTAGCCAACTGCTCCTGCTACTGCTGCTTATTCTTTTAGAGTACAGTAGAAATATTTTTATTTAACCTATTTAAGAGCTTAATCATTTACAAACACATTGATCCTATTATTTATACAGAAAGAACTCCATTTTTTTTTTAAAATAGTGCTACTGTCAACCTCTGCTTGGCCATTTTTTAATAATCCAGCTAAGTTTCCTAAAGTCATTTGAGGTTAGGGAGAATTCGATAAATAAATTTGAGACACGTCTAGTTAAACAGATTGAATTACTTTAAACTTTGACCTTTTACACTAAGACCCAAAGACCCATAAATGTTCTCTCTGCCCTCATTTTTGCTCATGCTTTGTTGTTTACTTCCTTGGTTTTTGTTGTTGTTTTGGTTTGGTTTGGTTTTTTTGGACAGGCAGAGTGGACAGTGAGAGGGAGAGACAGAGAGAAAGATCTTCCTTTTTCTTTGGTTCACCCCCCAATGTCCACTGCAGCCTGCGTGCTGTGGCCGGCGCACTGCGCTGATCCGAAGCCAGGAGCCAGGTGCTTCTCCTGGTCTCCCATGTGGGTGCAGGGCCCAAGGACTTGGGCCATCCTCCACCGCTCTCCCGGCCACAGCAGAGAGCTGGACTGGAAGAGGGGCAACCAGGACAGAATCCGGCACCCCGACCAGGACTAGAACTTGGGGTGCCGGCGCCACAGGTGGAGGATTAGCCTATTGAGCCATGGCCTACTTTCTTGTTTTTTATTGATGGAAAATGGGATCAGTAGCAAGCAAAAAATGGGATCCGTAGCAAGCAACCACTTAATTAACACTCATTAATCAGCAGTGACTGAAACAAATGCTTTGCAACCAAAATGATTACACTTTAGTAGGAGTGGGTTGGAGGGGAAGTTGAGGAGACAATAAGTACCTTCACATGCAATGTTTAAATGAAAGTGAAGCTAGGCACTAGATAGTGAGGGGGCAGAGACTGCTACTTTTGGACATGGGTGATCAGGCCAGATCTTCACAATGAGATGACATTACACTAGAAAATGAAACAAAGTGAGGATGTGCTGTGCTGAGTGGATAGGAGAGGAGAGCAGCAAGTGCAGAGAGTTCCCCCGCTTGTTTGGAGAACAAAAGAAACCAGTGTGGTTGGAGCAAGTAAAAAGGGGAAGGAGAGAAGATACGGAAGGAGAGACCAGATCAGACAGGGACTTGTTGATGATGGTAGACCACCTGAAAGGAGACCAAGGAGCACCCCCAACCCAAAGTATACACTATCCTTTGTTTAACTAGAATCTAGGACGCCCAACAAAGTTTTTGATCTAAACACCAATGTCATCAATATTTGATATTTCAAAATCACTTGGGGTTCCACTCCACACTAGTACATTTCTCTGAAGAATTTTCCTCTAACCATTGAAAGACCTCCTACAGAATCATCTTTACAACCAGCTGGAATTCCTGATTCCTTTCTGTTTTTTTATCTTCTCTTTCATTTTCTCATAATTCCTATTGCCTTCTTCTAAGCAGTGGCTTTTGGCAGCTATGTGACCATGAAACATTTGTAAACTCTGCCATATACATGGAATGGATCATCCAGACACAGAAAGATGTGATGAACTAGAAAATATGCCCCAGCTCAAACTAGGACACGGTGCCCTGTGCCCAGGCTGCTGTCATGCTAGCCTGTGGTTCTGGGCTTGTTCTTCACCGTAGCTACCAATGTCGCAGTAAAGAGACTTTTTCCATCTAAATCTGCACTCCAAGGTTTCAGCCTTTTCTTGCTCTTGCTTCTTGCCTTCCTCCTACCCTTCCCATCAGTGGTCCGGAATACAGAATTTAGGAAATCACACTGAGGAGATGTTATAAATGTGGGTTACCCAGGGGTTGGCGCTGTGGCACAGCAGGTAAAGCCACCACCTAGAGTGTGGCCATCCCATACGGGTGCCCGTTCAAGTCCCAGATGCTCCACTTCTGATCCAACTCCCTGCTAATGGCCTGGGAAAGCAGCAGAGGATGGCCCAAATGCTTAGGTTCCTGCACCCACATGGGAGACCTGAATGAAGCTCCTGGCTCCTGGCTTTGGACAGGCCCAGCCCCAGCCATCCTGGCCATTTGGGGAGTGAGTCAGCAGATGGAAGTCCTCTCTGTCTCTCCCTCTCTCTCTCTCTCTCTCTCTTTCTCTGTAACTCTGTTTTTCAAATAAAAAAATAAATCTTTTACATGCGGTTTACTTCTCTTCACTGGGCTCTGATAACTTCTCAGCAATCATTAATTTGTTAATCCCTTGTTGACTTCCTGTAGTGATGTTCCTTCTAGGAACGTTTCCCAATTTTTTTTTCTTTTACATTCATCAGAAAAGAAATAGCGATTACTAGTTATATGTGCCAGGCACTGTGCTGGGTGCCTTAGGAGTATCTTCATGGTTGCATTTAATGATTGCCCACATTTTAGAGTTGAGGAACCTAAGGATTAGTGAATTTGGGTAATATTCTGAAGATGACAGAGCCAGATTCGCATATACCTGGATTCAAACCTGTGCCCCTAATGTGGATACTCCCCAGCCAGCCCCACCCCTGGCCTGCTTACCCTTGACACACAGGCTTGCCTTCCACATTCCAGAAGAGACGAAGCCCATCAAGAACGACTGCCTTCCATTTTATCCTCTTTGCTCTGAACATCCACTATGTATCTAGCAGCTTCTGGGTGAGCTCATGATTCTCTGAGGCAGGGATCATTATATCCCATCTTCCAGCAAAGTAAGATAAAGTCCTCAGCAAATGTCAAGGATGGACTGTGAACAGGTTCCACCAGGTTCAAGTCCGCTTTCTCACCTTGACCAAGCAGTCCCGCTTCTCTCCCCGTAACCCACAACACCCAGAGTACCTTTGTTCTTTCATTCAATCTTCCGTTCTCCCTTCCCCTCAAGAGAAGGTGCGACCTCCACTGATGGAAAATTGAGAGCTGTCACTGCCCACTCCTTTCCTTTCATCTTGTGTTCCATGACAGAGTCTCTCGTGCTGTGCTGGGTGTTGCAAATTTGTTGGCAAGGCCCCTGGACTCAAGTTGTTCATAGTTTCAGTAACACAGACTCATGGATCCATGGCTACCACAAAGGTGGCAAGGAAACATAGAGCCCCAGAGTGCTTATGGGTAGGCTCGCCTACCCAAGGGCAGATCTGTCAGGGGAATTGCCTCTGCTCACCGGCTCTAGCACTTCTCCCCCACACATGTATTCTATTTTTTAAGATTTATTTTTATTTATTTGAATGTCAGAGTTACATAGATAGAGGAGAGGCAGAGAGAGACAGAGAGAGAGAGAGAGAGAGAGAGGTCTTCCATCCGATGGTTCACTCCCCAACTGGCTGCAACAGCCGGTGCTGCGCCCATCTGAAGCTAGGATCCAGGAGCCTCTTCTGGGTCTCCCACGCAGGTGCAGGGACCCAAGGACTTGGACCATCGTCCATTGCTATCCCAGGCCATAGCAGAGAGCTAGATAGGAAGTGGAGCTGCTGGGACTCGAACTGGCTCCCATATGGTATGCCAGCACTTCAGGCCAGGGCATTAACCCACTGCGCCACAGCACCAGCCCCCATCTATTCTATTTTAAAAACAAAATCAAGTACATTTATTTTCCTTGACAGTACAGGAATATTGTGGCCTCCAATTCAATTATCCTACTTGTGCTACATTCTCAAAAGCCACCATAACCCCCAATAGGCAAATCCATGAGCATTTTCTTTATCCCACTTGTTCACGCTGACTCACTAGCCATCAGTGACAACTTTCTCCCTGGGACTCTGTACGCTCAGGTTCCATGATATTGTCTACCACAGGGGCCACTATTACCACCCAGTGTGTTTGATTTCTCTTGATGGTGCCTCTTTTGTAAATGTAAGACCTGTTCACAAGACTCAACCTGAGACTTCAGTCTCTCTCCACCTGAATGATCCTCCTTTCTTTTTTTTTTAATAAAGATTTATTAATTTATTTGAAAGTCAGAGTTACACAGAGAGAGGAGAGGCAGAGAGAGAGGACTTCCATCTGCTGGTTCACTCCCCAGTTGGCTGCAATGGCCAAAGCTGTGCCGATCCAAAGCCAGGAGCCAGGAGCTTCCTCCAGGTCTTACACGGAGGTGATGGGGCCCAAGCACTTGGGCCAACATATACTGCTTTCCCAAGCCATAGCAGAGAGCTGGATCAGAAGTGGAGCAGCCAGGACTTGAACCGGCGCCCTTATGGGATGCTAGCACTGCAGGCAGTGGCCTTACCCGCTATGCCACAGCGCTGGCCCTCTCCTTTCTTTCAATAATGCTCTGCCAGTGGATTATTTCCTAATCTCTTGACTTTTAGTTTCACAATAAGTAACAAAAGCAATAAAGTGAGAATGGCTTCAACAAGAAAGAAGTTTATTTCTTGCTCATATTAAAAAAAAAAAAAAGCCCAGGAGTGTCAGTTCACAGTTGGTAAAGTGGTTTACAAAATCATGCTTTCTATCTTCCTGCTCCACCATCCTCAGGACTTGGCTTCCTCCTTGTAATCCATCATGTCTGTCTGAGAAGCAGCTGTTAGAATGTCCCAGCCTGCAAGGAGCAAGAAGGAGATGAAGAAAGAAACGTGCCCTCTTCTTCAAGACAAAGAAGTCACATACAACACTTCCACTTTCATATTTGTGGCCTGTTTGTAGTCACAGGAGCAAACTCAGTAAGCAGAAAGCCGGGCAATGTAATCTTTATTCTGGGTGGCGTTCAATGCCATGCTAAAAGTTAGGTATTCTACTGGTAGGCATGAATCAAAAAACAAATGCAGCAGAATAGCTAGCAGGGTCTGCTACCCTCCCTCAAACAACACTCCCAGCTCATTCTGTCTCCTTATCATCCATCCTTCCAGCTGCTTATTTAGAGGGTACACTAGCATCTCATGTTCAAACTATTTCTAGCACTAAACTTCCCTTTCCCTTTTGACTTATTTCTGCCATAAACTTTGGTTTTTCCAAGAACTACTAGTTCTGCACTGGTATGAAACAGAAACTCACAGTATACTGTTGAATGATCAAATTCTGTTGCAGACTTCCTGATTCTTTGCCTTGTTTGGCAAGGCAAATTTCTTGTTTCTCTCAAGTCCACAGTCTTCCATTCCCATGATTATCCCCTGGGTTCACACCCAGATGGCTCTAACAGTCTCCCAGGTGGTCTCTCTAGTCCAACTTCTCTTTCCTCTTATTCTTTCTCATTACTGAACATTACTGTGACCTTGAAAAATTATCTTGATCATCATCCTCAAAAACTTTAATAGCTCTCCTCTGCCTTTCCTTCTGTTCTGTTACACAGTCTACACTGACTCAACCATGTAACAATTCTCCTGCTTTTACACTTTTGTTCAAGACTCTGAGGACCTGACATATGCTTCCTTTCTCATTACATCCAGTAAAATACTGTTTACCCTTCAAGATCCTCTTCAAATTCTGTGTCTCCAAGAAGTTTTCTCGAACCACTACAGCTCAAAGTAATTTCTATTTCCTTTAAATCTCATCTGAAAGTTCTGCCTCTACTATTCACTTGAATTTATTCATTTACTATCTCATACTGCCAAAGGCAGTACATACATATGTGTATATCCCTAATTAGATAGTAAATTCTAAAGGAAAGTTTGGGAACCTATCTTGGGCACAGACCAGCATAATACTTTTCTTTTTTTAGCTCATTCTTTTTTTTATTGAGAAGAGAAACATTTATTTTATTTTTTTAAAGATACATTTATTTTGGTGCCATTTTTTAAAAATCTATATTTTTCATAATAATCCTTTTACACAAACTTTCTGAAGACCTCTTGATATTTCAGCAGAGAATTTCTTTTTTTAGAAAGCTTTATTTTATAAATATAAATTTCATAGGTACAGCTTTTGGATTATAGCGGTTCTTCCCCCCATACCTGCCCTCCCACCCTCAAACAGTCCAACCTCCTACTCTCTCTCCCATCTCATTATTCATTAAGGTTCATTTTTAATTATTTTTGTATACAGAAGACCAACTCTGTATTAAGTAAAGATTTCAACAATCTGCACCCACACAGACACACAAAGTATAAAGTACTGTTTTACCGTTAATTCTCATAGTACAACTCATTAAAGACAGAGGTCCTACATGGGGAGTAAGTGCACAGTGACTCCTGTTGTTGATTTAACAATTGACACTCTTATTTATGACATCAGTAATTATCTGAGGCTCTTGTCATGAGCTGCCAAGGCTTTGGAAGCCTCTTGAGTTCACAAACTCTGACCTTATTTAGACAAGGCCATAATCAAAGTGGAAGTTCTCACCTCCCTTCAAAGAAAGCTACCTCCTTCTTTGATGGTCCGTTCTTTCCACTGGGATCCTACTCACAGAGATCTTTCATGTAGACCATTTTTTGCCACAGTGTCTTGGCATTCCAGGCCTGAAACAGCATAATACTTTTCATGATAAGTCTTCAAGACATGTCCATGCCACACGTTCTCTCTGAAATTTAGTTCATTCCAGGGACTATGGCATTTGGATCCCTTTAACACTCAAAAAAATAAATATTGGTAATGATTGATGTGGTGGTTTCTTTATAAAACTGAAATTTGCTCTTTTATGAGCAAATTGAGTCTACCAAGAGTCCCTAAAACCATCCCTGAATACTAATACCTATATTAACCTTAAAAATGCTCTTGGCTGGCGCCCGCCTAGTAGCACCAGCACACCAGGTTCTAGTCCCAGTCGGGGCGCCGGATTCTGTCCCTGTTGCCCCTCTTCCAGGCCAGCTCTCTGCTATGGCCCAGGAGTGCAGTGGAGGATGGCCCAAGTGCTTGGGCCCTGCACCCACCCCATGGGAGACCAGGAGAAGCACCTGGCTCCTTCCTGGCTTCGGATCAGCGCAGTGTGCCGGCCGCAGCCCGCCGGCCGCGGCGGCCATTGGAGGGTGAACCAACGGCAAAGGAAAACCTTTCTCTCTGTCTCTCTCTCTCTCTCACTGTCCACTCTGCCTGTCAAAAAAAAATACTCTTAACACTCATTCGTGCTCCTTTATGGCCCTCACATCATAGGGGTGACCTATGGAACCCCTAAAGAGCACGGACCAGTTGTTTAAAGGATGGTTAGCATTATCAACCTCGGAAATAACTATTATTTACTTGGCATTAATGGTTAACAAAATACTTGTACTCGTGTCATATAATTTGCTGCTCACTACAGAGACAGGGCAAATATTAGTTATTATTTCCATCCTGTGGATGAAGAAGCACATTCAGAACGGCTTTGTGACTTGAATGTTGCCCAGCTCATCAGCCGCAGGGCTGACACCTGCAGCTTCTGCCTCCCTGCCTTTCCACTACTTGCTACGGCTTTGCAGCTGCACAGTGGGAGTGTTTAAAGGTGGCAGAACCTTTATTGCATGCCTGTGTGTGAACCCTCTGCCTTTGCACAGCCATCACAGGATGCTGACCTATAACACCAGGAACACAAATAACAGCAGACTTCCCCCAGCTTCACCCACCACTGCCTGATTGCCCTTTGATGTCCAGCACCATTTCCTGCCTTCTACGGGAGGTGACAAGCACTTTTAAAACTGCACCCCACACCAATCACTTGTGGCTTTACAGTCGCCCTCAGTACCAAGAAGCCCTTGGCATGCGCAAGCTGCCTCCACACTTCCTGGGACTTGGCTGAGAGACCTCATCAGTATTACAAGTCTGTGGACACCACGTCCTATTCACCTCCTCATTCACATTCACATAATATGAATCCACAGAGAGGAGTGGTGATTAGGTTCCAGGGCCTGACTTTGAAAAAGCCTGGAGAAACAGGAGATCGAGAATCCGGTCTGACTGTAAAATTTGCAGGGACCAATGCATCAGGAAAAGTGGAGCTCCTTGTTAAAATAGTATTAAGAACTTGAAGGTGGCATTACAGGCAAGTTCACGGGGCTTCTGAGCTCAGGGCTCTGTGCAGCTGTGCAGCTCACATACCCACGTCGAGGACATCCAGGGACTTGGGCTGCGGTGTTCCAAGTGCCCCTTGAGTGGACCTCACCAGCCCAGCAGGACGGTTTAGCTGGGGAGAACTACCATTCAGAGTGTTGGCAAACTATGACTGCAACCACTAAAGGCAGCATTAGCCTCGCTTTCTGTCCCCACAAGGGTTTGCTCCTAAAGCTCTTAACATTCAGCATTCATCACAGTTTTACTTTCCACTTATATGAACATCTGTCTCAGTCCCTGGGTTCTGAAATCCTGAGGGCTTCCACATATGCTTATTTATGCCTGTCTCTAGCACAGCCCCTGACGTATAGTTAGCACTCAATAAATGTTTATAGACAGAAGTCCCTGGTTTGCCCCCTATCCAGCCCTCTAACCCCAACCCCAGGGCCTGTTACATCTCCTTCTGTACTTAGTACAGCTGATTGTCAGGCCTTACTTGGGCTATTCCTCCTAATAGAAAAACCTTCATTGCCCGGTAAGGAAGGGGGTTTATGTCAGCAGTCCCTGGGGCTCAGTCAGCAGTTGCTGGGGTGACAGGGAAAGGTAGCCACAATTAGACAACCATCATGTTGAGAATCTTTTTGTTTTTGTGACACTTCACAGTCATTTATATTCTTAGAGAACCTTATTTTTCCCCATACATTCCAATCTCCGGGTAAACTTGAAGTTAACCAGTATCCACTTATGTGGGAGATTTAGGTACTGGTCTTTGGAGGTTACATGTAGCCTGTGCACATCAGAATAACCAACAAGCTGTTGTGGCTCATGCCCTTTCTGTCAGAGCTATGTCTTACTTGTTGTTAATTACTTTGACTACAACCCATGCTGGGCCCAAATGCTGTCTCTCACTACAGAAACCTCGGTGAATGACAGGATAATAAAGAGGAGGAGAAGGAGGAAAAATATTCTCTCTCATTCTGCAAACTATGTAATGAATCAATTTACCTTCTCAAGGTGATAGAGAGGAGGAGGAGGAGAAAATGAGCCTGCCACGCTTCCTATGTGATATTTTTAGGACCCATCCTCCAGCTCTCAGGAGCAAGCGTTCCAGAACATAAGCATACCAGAACATAACAAGCCCCCTTTCCCCTAGCCATTCTCCCATGGTACCATAATACTTATGCGCTTGGTATCTACCCATCTGTTGATGTGCTGTCCGGTCACCACTGGTGTCTTCCTGTAACAGTAAATTCCAGAGCAAGACCTGTATCTGGTTTTTTCTTCACCTTTGTGTGTTAGCCCCTTGTAGGATGCTTCAGACTAGATGCTCAACAACCATTTGTATCATAAATTAAATTAATAAATACCTGCCATAGTATGTGGGGAAAAAACTGACCCAGAATAAACACAGGCATACCTTTATAAATGAATGAATGAATAGTGAACTTGGCTGACTTCAGAATTTGTTCCAGGAGAGTGCATCCTCGTCCCACATCGGGCTGCCTGGTGGATTTCTCAGCTCTGCTTCCTGAGCCCAGCTTCCCACCCATGCAGACCCTGGGAAGCAGCTCGAGTCGTTGGGTTCTTGCCACCCACTTGGGAGATGGGGATATCACTCCTGGCTTCCTAAACTCCTGGCTTCAGCCCTAAACTAGTCCCAGTCATTGGGAGCATTTGAGGAGTAAATCAGCAAGTGATTCTCCTCTTTCTCCTTCTCAAATAAATTATATTTTAAAAATGGAAAGGATGCCATTCCCAATAAAACATCTTTAAAGGAAAAAAGAAACTGGGCCGGCGCCGTGGCTTAACAGGCTAATCCTCCGCCTTGCGGCGCCGGCACACCGGGTTCTAGTCCCGGTTGGGGCGCCGGATTCTATCCCGGTTGCTCCTCTTCCAGTCCAGCTCTCTGCTATGGCCCGGGAAGGCAGTGGAGGATGGCCAAAGTCCTTGGGCCCTGCACCCGCATGGGAGACCAGGAGAAGCACCTGGCTCCTGGCTTTGGATCAGCGAGATGTGCCGGCCGCAGCAGCCATTGGAGGGTGAACCAACGGCAAAAAGGAAGACCCTTGTCTCTGTCTCTCTCTCTCACTATGCACTCTGCCTGTCAAAAAAAAAAAAAAGAAAAGAAAGAAAAAAGAAACTGTTTCAATAGAGTCTGAGCAACACGAGTCTATTAATCCCTTCCACAAATACAGTCATGTGCCACATCAGCATTTCTGTCAATGATGAGCCACATAGTCAATGGTAGTCCCATGAGATTATAATACAACAGAACAATCCCTATTACCTGGTGACTTTGGAACCATCGTAATGATGTAGCTGAGTGCACTACTCATGTGTGAATGGTGCTGCCTATGTAAACAAACCTGAGGTGCTGCTGGTCCAGAACATACGAAATATGAAGTGTGCTAATGATAATAAACGACTATGTTGCTGGTTTATGTGTTTGGTATACTATATTTTCAGCATTATTTTAGAATGTACTCCTCTGCACTGTAAAACAGTCCCAGACAGCTTCTTCAGGAGAAGAGATGACAGCTCCATGGCTGTTGCTATCACTGAAAATCTTCTAGTGGGACAAGACGAGGAGGTGGATGACAGTGACCTTGATGACCCTGATCCCGGGGAGGCCTGACTGTGCATGCATCTTAGTTGTTTAAAAAAAGTTTAAAAAAGAAAACAGAAAAAAAGGACACACAGAAAGAGAATATTTTTATTTCACTGTACAATGTGTTTGTATTTTAAACTAAACATTATTACAAAAGTCAAAACTTTTTAAAAGCTAAAAGTTCATAAAGTTAAAAAATGACAGTAAACAAGGGGTCATTTGTTATTAAAGAAAAATGTTTCATGAACACAGTGTAGCCGAAGTAGATGGTGTTTGTCAGCTCTACAGTGCTGCACTCACTCACCACCCTCTCACTGACTCACCCAGAGCACCTTCTAGTCTTGCAAGCTCCACTCTCGGTGCACCGATTTTTATCTTTTATACCATATTTGTTTTGTTCCTTTTCTCTGTTTGGATCTACTAATGCTTACCATTGTGTATAATTGCCGATAGTATGCAGTACAGGAACATGCTATGTAGGTATGTAGCTGAAGAGCCCCTGTGGCCTAGGTATGCAGTAGGCTACACAAAGAGTGTAAGTCTATGATGTTCACACAATGACTAAACAGTCTAATAATGCATTTCTCTTAATGTATCCCCACCACTAAGTGACATGTAACTGCATTTATTAAGCACCGGCCATGTGTCAAGAACTCTCCTAGAACCTGAGGACATAAAAGTGGACAAAAAATACACTAAAAATCACTAACTTGGGCAATATTTTCTCCTGAGCTCCCAAAGCACCCTTTGCCTATATCTTCCAGGAATAGAAGCAAAAATGTGATTTTTTAAAAATCAAGTGAAAGACAAAACAATGAGCCAAAGATCCATCAGCCCAAATAGTCCAGGGTCTTGTCCCAGCCCTTCCACCACTCAGCAAGAAAATTCTGGGGAAAAAATACACTTGATATCTTCAACCCAAAGGGGGTTTGTGGTCTCAGATGCCTTCTAACTTTCAGAATTGATATGCCTAGATAAACATGATTTGAATAAAGTGGATCCCTGGGGCAGGTGCTGTGGTGTAGCAGGTAAAGCTGCCGCATGAAGTGCTGGCATCTTGTATTGGTGCTGGTTCGAGTCCCGGCTACTCCACTTCCAATCCAGCTCTCTGCTATGGCCTGGGAAAGCAGTAGAATATGGCCCATGTCCTTGGGCCCCTGCACCGATGTGGAAAGACCCAGAGGAAGCTCCTGGCTCCTGGCTTCAGATCTGCACAGCTCCAGCCATTGCAGTCATGTGGGGGGTGAACCAGCAGATGGAAGACCTCTGTCTCTCTCTCTCTCTCTCTCTCTCTCTCTCTCCCTCTCTGTCTCTCTCTGCTTCTGCCTCTCTGTAACTCTGCCTTTCAAATAAATTATCTTTAAAAAATAAAGTGGATCCCTATAAACTCACTGAAAAACTTTGTTTTCTTTTTTTAGAAAGCTTTTATTTAATAAATATAAATTTCATATATACAGTTTTTGAAATAAAGCGATTCTTCCCCCCATATTCATCCTCCCACCCCCACTCCTGTCCCATCTCCTACTCTCTCTCCCATCCCATACTTCATTAAGATTCATTTTATTTATCTTTATATACAGAAGCTCAATTTTATATAAGTAAAGATTTCAACAGTTTGCACCCACATAGTTACACAAAGTATAAAGTATTGTTTGTAGACAAGTTTTACTGTTAATTCTCAGAGTACAACTCATTAAGGACAGAGGTCCCACATGGGGAGCAAGTGCACAGTGACTCTTGTTGTTGACACTATTATTTATGACGTTCGTGATTACCCAAGGCTCTTGACTTGAACTGCCAAGGCTATGGAAGCCTTTTGAGTCCAGGCCATAAGCAAAGTGGAAGTCTCTCCTCCCTTCAGAGAAAGGTACCTCCTTCTTTGATGGTCTCTTATTTCCACTGGGATCTCATTCACAGAGATCTTTCATGTATGGGCCTGCACCATGGCTCACTTGGTTAATCCTCCACCTGCGGCTCTGCATCCCATATGGGCACCAGGTTCTAGTCCCGGTTGCTCCTCTTCCAGTCCAGCTCTCCTGTGGCCTGGGAAGGCAGTGGAGGATGGCCCAAGTGCTTGGACCCCTGCACCCGCATGGGAGACCAGGAGGAAGCGCCTGGCTCCTGGCTTCGGATCGGCATAGCTCTGGCCGTAGCAGCCGTTTGGGGGTGAACCAACAGAAGGAAGACCTTTCTCTCTGTCTCTCTCTCTCTCTTACTGTCTAACTCTATCTGTCAAAAAAAAAAAAAAAAGTCTTAAAGAGAGAGAGAGAGAATCTTTCAGGTAGGCCATCTTTTGCCACAGTGTCTTGGCTTTCCATTCCTGAAATGCTCTCGTAAGATTTTTAGTTAGATCTGAATGCCTTAAGGGCTCATTCTGAGACCAGAGTGTTAAAACTTAGTTTTCAATTGAGAATCTTTTTAAAAATTTATGGTGTGTGTGTGTGTGTGTGTTTAGAAGAGAATAACAAAAAAAAAAAAGAAGAAGAAGAAGAAGAAAGACATCCTCAAGAAACTAGATGGGCTGTGTCTGTGACAACTTCTGACATAGACCCAAAGCTGGGAAGTCAAGGAACTCTCAAAGGTGCAACTACCAGATGTTCACAGTGTTTCATTTATGTTCTCAGGGCCGGGAGCAGCTGGAAGAGATGCAGACTCCCGCATTGTGAATGGGATTCTGGGAGAGTCAGTGACTTTCTACTTAAATCTCCAAGAACCACAGCAAGTTCAAAGCGTTGCTTGGATTTCCAAAACATCTGTTGCTTTTGTAGCAGTAGAAGAGTCGGGAATAGCACCCAAAGTGACTGTGACCCACAGAAATTATTATGAACGAGTAAACATCTCAGTTCCTAACTACGACCTGGTCATCAGTGGTCTGAGGATGGAAGATGCAGGAGACTACAGAGCAGACATAAATATACAGTTCCCTCCCTTCACCATCACTAAGTACTACAGCCTCCAAGTCTACCGTAAGTTGTGCAAGGACAGAGAGCTTGTTTTTTCATTTTTACTTGCAAATTTGCTATACCAAGAACATCTGTATCTCTGATTGTTGGGTTACCTAAATCTCTTTATATTTATAAACACTTACATAAACACATCAAGACTTATAAAGGGGATTAGCCTTATTTTAATCCTGGTTGGCTAGTTTTTAGCTATGTAATCTTCAATCAATTAGTCTCCTGGGTGGAATTCTTTTTTACAAAATGTCACTAAGCTTACTACTCACTCCAAACATTACTGTGAAGATTGAGTGAGACAGTGTGTGCAAAGTGATTTTTAAAAATACTTTCATTTTGAAATAATTTTAGAAACATAGGAGGGTACAAAGAAATGTACAGGGAGGATCTAGATATCATTCACGATGTGTTAACATGTTGCATAACTACAGTGCAATATCAAAAACGGGAATTAACGTTGGTACACCCAATGGAGCTTATTTAGGTTCCATCAGTTGCAAATGCACTCATTTATGTGTGTAGCTCTAGTCAGTTAAATCACATGCATAGCTTCATGTAACCACACCACAATAAAGATAAGTTAACTACACCAACACAGGATTTCCTCATGCTGTCTCTTCACAACTGCATCCATTACCTTCGTCCTCTCCCTCCGTAATTCCTGGAAACCACTCATCTGTGTCTATTATATCTGTAGTTATGTTATTTCACGGGTGTTAAACAGATGGAACCTTGCAGTTGAACCCTTTTTACTGCTGTGTAGTATTCTGTTGTGTGGCTGTTCTAGCTTGATCAACCATTCACATTTTAGGGTTTTTTTTTAAATTTATTTATTTGATAGATTTGTTAAAGAAAGGGAAAGCTAGAGGGGGGAGGGAGGAGAGAGAGAGAGACAGAGGGAGAGAGGGAGGGAGAGAGAGAGAGTTCTTCCATTTGCTAGTTCACTCCCTAAATGGCAGCAATGTCCAAGGCTAGGCCAGGTCAGGCCAAGATCTAGGAGCTTAGTACAGGTTTCCCAAGTGGGTGCAGGGGCCCAAACATTTGGGCCATCTTCTGCTGCTTTCCCAGGCACAATAGCAGGAAGCTGGATTGGAAGTGAAACAGCTGGGACTTGAACCCATGCCCATATAATATATCAGAGTTGCAGATGGTGGCTTAACCTGCTATGCCACAATGCCAGCCCCAACCATTCACTCTTTGAGGGGCATTTTATTTGTTTCCAATAATTGTTGTATGTAATATAATAATAATTTGTATATAAGTTTCTGCATGAAACTAGTTTTCATTTCTCTGGGATCAATGCCCAGGAAGGAAATCATACCATCAATCCATTTCTTTAAAGATTTATTTATTTATTTTATTTGAAAGACAGAGAGAGATTGATCTTCCATTTGATGGTTTACTCCCCAAATGGTTGCAACAGCCAGGGTTGGGCTGTGCCAAGGCCAGGAGCCAAGAACTCCATTCTGGTCTCTCACGTGGGTGGCCAGAGCCCAGGTACTTTGGGCCATCATCCACCACTTTCCCAGACACATTAGCAGGAAGCTGGATCAGAAGCAGAGTGGCTGGGACTTGGATCAGCTCTCTGTTATAGCATGATAGTGTCACAAATGACAACTTCAACCCCCTGCCATTTTATTTTTGCAAGAAACCGCCAAACCATTTTCCATTGCCACCAGGAATGTATGAATGATCCAATTTCTCTACAACTTCACCAGCCTTTGGTATCATTATTTTTTATTTCAGATGTGCAATGATGCCTTATTTTCATTTTCCTTTGGCTTTTTCTGGGAGATAACACAAAGAGTATTTAAAGGTAAAATACTAGAACTATTTTTTTCATCATCATAATTGCCACAATTCACTGGACAATGAGTGTGATGTGTTATGCAATGCTATCCAGAGTGTGGTCTGTGGACTGACAGCACCAGCATTACCTGGGAGCTTTTAGGAAATACAAACTCTCAGAACTTATCCACAACCTTGTGGAGTGAAGCCAAGAAATCTCCATTTAACACTCTGTATTATGACCATGTGCACTAAAGTTTGAGAAGCACTGATCTATAGCCACCTGTTCAATATGGTAACCCTTAAGCACTTGTATACTACTTGAGCATCTGAAATGTAGACAATCCAAATTGATATTGTCATAAATGTAAAATACAGAACAGATCTGGAATCTTATCACAAAAAACATACAAAATATCTCATTAATGATTTTTGTACTAGTTACACAAGATTTAATTAGTGTTCTATTAAATTGAATGTATTATTACCTGCTTAGTTTCACTATTTTTAATGTAGTTATGGGAAAGATGTTTTTTTGTCTTTTTTTAAAGATGCATTTATGTATTTGAAAGGCAGAGAGGCAGAGGCAGAGAGAGAGACAGAGAGACAGAGAGACAGAGAGAGAGAGATCTTCCATCCGATGGTTCACTCCCCAATTGGCCGCAATGGCCAGTCTGCGCCGATCTGAAGCCAGGAGACAGGAGCTTCTTCTGGGTCTCCCACATGGGTGTAGGGGCCCAAGGAGTTGGGCCATCTTCTACTGCTTTCCCAGGCCATAGCAGAGAGCTGGATCGGAAGTGGAGCAGCCAGGACTCGAACCGGCGCCTGTACGGGATGCCAGCACTGCAGGCGGTGGCTTCACCCGCAATGCCACAGTGCTGACCCCAGAAGAGGAGTTGTTTTGTTTTGTTTTGTTTTTTTAATTTGACAGATAAAGTTAGACAGTGAGAGAGAGAGAGAGACAGAGAGAAAGGTCTTCCTTCCGTTGGTTCACTCCCCAAATGGCTGCTACAGCCGGCGCTATGCCAATCCAAAGCCAGGAGCCAGGTGCTTCCTCCTGGTCTCTCAGGCGGGTGTGGGGGCCCAAGCACCTGGGCCATCCTCCACTGCCTTCCCAGGCCACTGCAGAGAGCTGGGCTGGAAGAGGAGTAACTCGGATGAGAACCTGGCACCTATTTGGGATGCCAGCACTGCATGCAGAGGATTAACCAAGTGAGCCACAGCACCAGCCCCGAGTTGTTGTTGTTTTTTTTTTAAAGATTTTTTTTTTAAAGTCAGAGTTACACAGAGAGAGGAGAGGCAGAGAGAGAGAGAGAGAGAGGGAGGGAGGGAGGTCTTCCATCCATTGGTTCACTCCCTAATTGGCCGCAACAGCCAGAGCTGTGCCGATCTGAAGCCAGGAACCAGGAGCTTCCTCTGGGTCTCCCATGCGGGTGCAGGGACCCAAGGACTTGGGCCATCCTCCACTGCTTTCCCAGGCCATAGCAGAGAGCTGGATTGGAAGTGGAGTGGCCGGGACTTGAACCAGAGCCTATATGGGATGCTGGCGCCCCATGCTAGGACATTAACCCGCTGCACCACAGCGCCGGCCCCATGAAAAGTTTTTTAATTACATAAGTGATTACATATTTCTAGTTTCTAGTGTAAAGAATATGGTGGGTGGGTGGCGGTGCCATGGCTCACTTGGTTAATCCTCCACCTGCGGAGGATTGTTTCTGAATAGAATGCACAGTAGAAAGAGCATTAATGTTGGAATTAGACTTTGCCAGCTTCTGACCTTGGGCAAGTTGTTTAAACTCTCTGGACATTTTTCCTCATCTACAAAATCAAGATCATAACCAGTGGGATTAAGAGAGATACTGTTAGTTCAACTCCTAATACAGTGTGTGCCTTAAAGCAAATATTCAATAACTAGTAGGCATTAATTTTTTAATCCTCAGCCCTTTGAAAATTCTGATTAAGAATTTCTAGTTAGGGGCCGATATTGTGGTGCAGCAGGCTAAGCCACTGCCTAGGATGCCTGCATCCCATACGAACACTAGCTCAAGTCCTGATTGCTCCACTTCCAATCCAGCTCCCTGCTAATGTTCCTGGGAAGACAGAATAAGATAGCCAAATATCTGGGCTCCTGTCACCCACATAGGAGATAGCCTTGGCCCAACTCCAGCCATTGCAGCCATTTGGTGAGTATACCAATGGATGGAGTCTCTCTCTCTCTCTCTCTCTCTCTCTCTCTCTCCCTCTCTCTCTCCCTCTCCCTCTCTCTCTCTCCCGCAAACAAATAAATAAATCTTTTTTAAAAAAATAATTTCTAGTTAAAGGATTTTCCTAGATGAAGAAGGCTCTGAATTGGACTTGAATGACATAGTCAAAGAAGCATAACCATGTGTGGACACTAGAAAATATTTGATTGATAAAAAAAGAAGGTATTCAATTAGGAGAGGTTTGTTTTTATCGCTTTATATGCTTAACTTTTTCCATCCACTCTTCAAGTGCTCTTGTATCAATTAGGACAGACTATGGTAAAGTCTTACTATAAAATCTTAGAGAAGGCCATATTGAGATACACCAAAGTATGTACCTTATGAGCAATTACATGAGAATATAAAAAGAGAGGAATTAAAATTCATTAAACACTATGTGTCTGGAATTCTACTACATAATTTAAAAGATATGTAGATTATACATGTATAAGCAATAAGTACACAGAGCAAAAGATCAAAAAGTGAAATGTAACCCTCCCTTTTCAGAGGCAGTGGCTGTGGCCAGTTTATTGTCTCTTCCATAGATCATTAATATACATAGAGAGATAGGTAGGTAGGTAGGCAGGCAGGTAGATAAATGGACATTAGAATGGTCTATATATAGCATATCTCACTTAATTCTCACAATAGCCCTATCGGGAAGAAATTGTTATCCTAGCGTTATAAGAGAGAGCTCAGTGAAGTTGTGTTCCTTCACCATTTCACAGCTAGAGAGTAGTGGAATCTGGATTCTGAACCAGGTCTCCAACAACTACCACATTCTTGACTTGAGCGAATGAATGAAGATCTGTCAGCCTAAACTCTAACCTTCTCTACCAGCAGCCTTGTGTAAGTCACATCCCTGTTCCTGCCAGGATCTTATTCTTCACCACTTGCCCCTCTCAACATCCACCAAAAAGAACAGAAAAAATCCCTATTAAAATTTGGTAAATATTAAGCACTGACATTATTTTTAAAGATGTATTTGAAAGGCAGAGAGAGAGAATCTTCCATTCTTCCATCTGCTAATTCACTCCTCATATGGCTGCAATAGTCAAGGAAGGGCCAGGCTAAAGCTGGGAGCCTGGAACTCCACCTGCATCTCCTACACAGGTAGCAAGGACCCAAGTACCTGCCATCTTCTGCTGCCTTTCCAGGTGCATTAGCAGGGAGCTAGTTTAGAAGCGGAGCAGTCAAGACTCGAACTGAAACTCTGATATGGAATGCTGACATTGCAGGCAGTAGCTTAACCTGCTATGTCACAATGCTGGCTCCAGTGACAAATATTCTTGTAAATCAAATTTCTTTCTAAAATTCTTAAGAATTTATTTATTTAAGAGAGGTTGGCAGGCAAAGTTGGCAACCTCTCTGCAGGTTGGCAGAGAGAGTTTCTACCTTCTGATTTACCTCCTGAATGCTCACAATGGCTTGGGACTGAGCCAGGCTGAAGCAGGAAATCAGGAACTCAACTCAGGTCTCCCATGTGAGTGGCAGGCACCCAATTACTTGGTGCCATCACCACTGCCTCACAGGGACTACGTTGACTGGAAGCTGGAGTCAGACACTAGAGCTGGGTACAAAACGCTGGTACTCCGATGTGTGACGTGGGCAACCCCACGAGCATCTGAACCACCAGGGCAAACACCAACCGCTGTAAGTCAAATTTCTTAAGAAATGCACAGGTGCCGGTGCTGTGGCGCAGCGGGTTAACACCTTGGCCTGGAGCACCGGCATCCCATATGGGCACCAGTTCTAGTCCCTGCTGCTTCACTTCCGGTCCAGCTCTCTGCTATGGCCTGGGATAGCAGTAGAAGATGGCCCAAGTCCTTGGGCCCCTGCACCCATGTGGGAGACCTGGAGGAGGCTCCTGGCTC
Source organism: Lepus europaeus (assembly GCF_033115175.1). Taxonomy (NCBI): domain Eukaryota; kingdom Metazoa; phylum Chordata; class Mammalia; order Lagomorpha; family Leporidae; genus Lepus; species Lepus europaeus. The sequence goes on along the minus strand of NC_084831.1, from coordinate 125,874,959 downwards.
CTGGCTTCAGAATGGTGCAGCTCTGGCTATTGCAGCCAATTGAGGAGTGAACCATCGGATGGAAGACCTTTCTCTCTCTCTGCCTCTCCTCTCCTCTCCTCTTTCTGTGTAACTTAGACTTTCAAATAAATAAATAAATCTTAAAAAAAAAAAACAAGAAATGCACATGAACACAATTTGATTTGTTTTTCACTAATGCATTGCTATATCCACTGTTATAACTAATCAGGCTTTTCACTCCCAATGTGTTCACAAGGTTTGTTACCAAGCCATCATTAATAGTAGTCTGGAGTAGATCCCTCTAAGGAACTGTTAGGATCGATGACCAGCTTGAATCAAATAACTTTACAACTTCTGTCTGCTCACACATATTCTCTCACAGGTACATACTTACTCTGCTGAATCTATTGCCTTTGTAAACTCTGTGTTAATTAGAAATTTATGTGCCAGTTCCTTCTAACTCCTCTATTCTTTTCCTCACATGACCACAGCAGCTTTGCCAAGAGTGCACAAAATTTATCAACTCTGAATGTGGTCATTTGCTTATCTCCTGGTGAAAGCCTTTCCTGTTCCTTCTGCGAGTTCCAGATCCAACTGTCACTTGAACTTAAATGTAACTGTCTTTAGCAACCCCTTACCAGTCTACAGCTTCTATAGTTTATGTTTTGAATGCTCTAGTAAGAACATTTTTGAAAATGGAATTTTAAAAAGGTTATAGCTTTTCACCACGGATACTTTAAACAAAAACTGAAAGAAAATACACATACAGCAGAAAACAGAACAAAAAATGCTTTTAAAAAATGTTTTCATGCATTTTTGGGCTGGCAAATATTTAATTGGCTCTTGATAACATATGTGTGTATTTGCCCATGCACATATATGTGTACATACACAATGTATAAGTCATGTAAAGCTTACCAACATGAAAGATGTATAGCATACAGTTTCATAACTTTTAATTAAATAAACAGTGTCTTTTTTTGTAAATTCCAGGTAGCCTACTATTCTTATAGAACATTTTCATTGAATTTTGCTGAACATTTATATTCCTAACCAATCTATACATATAATTGATGAATAAGTGTAGTTCCTGGTAGCTTTGGGATCCACAAGGAGGGAAGGCCTATACTTCCGGGAATGGAGAGTCCCTACCCACACTTCCGGGGAAGAAAAGTCCTGGTCAAGGTCCCCACGGGTGCCTAAAGGTCAACCAATGAGGATCAGACCCACCTCAACCTTTAACCCCAATGCCCTGAATCTATAAAAGAAGCTCTCCCAATTTCTGACGTGCAACTTCCCCGGTCCCCGCTCTGTTGGGACTGGGGAACCTCGCCCGAGAGCAGAATCCCAACAAAATCTTGTGAATTAATTGATTCGTCTGCCTGGGAAGATTTGTTATGCGCCAGACACCTTGCAGTTCAACATGAATATTGTTAACTAATACAAAAAAGAAATTCAATAAAGACATATATGTTGGAGCTTCATATGTTCATCGTTGATGTGAGTCACTTCTTTGCTGGGCTGGATAACAGCTCTCAAATACTGGAAGGATGATTTTCTATTTTTGTATGTGCTGCTTACAATGTACATGGTACACTTTTAAGTTTAATTTGCCTGAATAACATTTCCTCTCTTGCTTTCTCAAGTCTAGAGCAACAATAAGCCAACTCAGTTTGATAGCATTTACCAGTTTCTGTAAAAATATATATAAATATATCTATAAGTATAAATAGATACTCCCATGGTGGCTGATTTTTAATATACAGAATTTAAGCTGTACATCATTATAAAGGGCAGATTTGAAGGTACTTTTAAAAGTTTATGGAGGAGGCTGGCATTGTGGCATAGCAGGTAAAGCCACCATCGGTGATGCCAGCATCCTGTATGGGTACTGGTTCACATCCTGGCTGCTCCACTTCCAATCCAGCTCCCTGCTAATGTACCTGGGAAAGCAGTGGAAGATGACCCAAGTGCTTGGGCTCCTGCACCTGTGTGGGAGAACTTGAAGCTCCTGGCTCCTGGCTTCAGAGCAGCCCAGCTCTGTCCATCGTTGACCATTTAGAAAGTGAAGCAGCAAATAGAAGATCTCTCTCTAGCCTTCTCCCTCTCCCTCTCCCTCTCCCTCTCTCCCTGTAACTCCCCCTTTCAAACAAGTAAGTAAATCATTTTTTTTCAAAAAGCTCATCAAGAAATGTGATTAAAAGATAATTTTGTTTGTGTGCAAAACATTTTTGAAATCCATGCACAGTTTTTTTATAACATGAATTTTTCATGAACTTTTTGAGTATTCTTGTACCATAAATGTAAATTATCTCAAGAGCATAGATAGTAATAATATGTAAAAAAAAAACCCCACAACTAAACAGTAATGACTTTTGAGTATTTGTTGCCTTTCCTTTTAATATATTTATTTAATTATAATTTCATAGTTTATGATTTATTTATTTGAAAGGTAGAAATACAGAGAGAAGAGAGAGGGAGAGAGAGAGAGACAGATCTTCCAATCACTGATTCACTCCATAAATAGCCACAATAGCTGGGGCTGAGAAGCCAAAGCCAGGAGCCTAGAATTCCCTCCATGTCTCACACATGAGTGGCAGGGAAACAAGCACTTTGGGCCATCTTCTGCTGCCTTCCCAGGCCCATCAGCAGGGAGTTGGATTGGAAGGGAGGCAGGACGTAGGCTGGTGCTCATATGGAATGCCGGTGTCTCAGGCGCCATAATGCCAGCCCCAAGGTTTCACAATTTAATTCTTAGTGATATCTATGTTTAACAACTGTCTGGAAAAATTTCTGAAAATTTAAAAATCAGTCCCTCAAGCTGACAGAAGGCAGCTGTAGCTCACCACAAGCCCATGTGTTTTCCCCTCATAGGTCGGCTTGGGAAGCCAACAATTACCCAGAGTTTAATGACATCTGTGAACAGCACCTGCAATGTCACACTGACATGCTCTGTGGAGAAGGAGGAAAAGAATGTGACATACAGCTGGAGTCCCCTGGGAAGAGAAGGCAATGTGCTTCAAATCTTCCAGATTCCTGAGAACCAAGAGCTGACTTACACATGTACGGCCTGGAACCCGGTCAGCAACAGTTCTGACTCCATCTCTGCCCAGCAGCTCTGTTCAGGTGACCAACTCCATCCATCTCCCCCAGGGAGTATCAGAAACCTCTCCAAAGAGCCCCAGTCCTCAGCTCCAGAGTATCAGAAACCTCTCCAAAGAGCCCCAGTCCTCAGCTCCAGGGCCGTGTGCCTCCTGTACACTGAACCTGATCCCTAGGGGGCAGCTCCTCCCAGGAAGCCCACTGGGGAGTGGTCCAGAGCCTTTTGAGAGATGCTAAGCACTTCAGGGTGTTGTGAAGCAGTTCCTGCTCTACTCTGTCATTCAGTTCTAAACCTAACTTCTGGCAGTAGGAAATAGTTTCGCTAGGAGCTACAGTAGCCTCTGGAGGGCACCCAACTTTGAGAGTGCCCTGAATGCAAACAAGGCCCTTGGGCCTATTTCCTGAGAGCCAAGACTCATCGCTGTCTCCATTTCCAGACGCAGCCATGGCCTACCGTACTCGCCACACCAGGTTGCTGAGTGGATTGGCTGTGCTCTTTCTTCTTGCTCTCATGCTGTCTTCAGTGTTTTTGTTCCTCTGGTGCAAAAGACAACAAGGTAGGATTTTTCCCAGAAGGTAAAAAGCGAACGTGCACCTGCCTTCTTCCTGACACTTAAGTCATTTATTCAAGGTGTTAAGGAGAGGTCCTTGGTTCCAGCCTTGTTGCAATCCCCACCCCCATCATCTCATCACCTTCCAGAATGATGGCTGTAAAGACTGCATGATGCTGCCCTAAATGGTTTTCAGAATCTGTTCCCCTGCGATCACCAGTAACTGGTGGGCCAAGTTTAGCTTCACCATTAACAAGCTTGATTTCATTGCCTAAGTATTCCCATATGTAAAATAATTAAACTAGAGAGCCTCTGGGGTCCCAATTTCATAGTTTTTCAATAATGATTCTTGGAGAGTCACTGAGAGATGTCCATTAGTTTTGTATTGCATGATTGTCACTAGCCCTAATGGACCACTCAGGATCATCCTGTAACTGTGCTGTTCTCAATTCAGAAAACTTAACCTTGGACTTCTAAGGAATCATTACACCTCCTCCACCCAAGGTCTACCTTTCACCAATCATGATTAAAAAAACAAAAACAAAACAAAAAAACAGAACCTTTGCTTCCATGTTACTGACTTCTTTGGGTCTACTTCCTCAGGTTCCCACTTCAAGGCCTTCACTAAAAGTTCTGGTAAGTTCTCAGTCACGGGGTTCCCTGAATAGCAAGTGGGAGGAACTGGGGATTTGCAGTAGAGGAGTTAGGCCTAAAGTGCAGTCAGTCTGGGGATAATGTTCCCATCTTGACCATTTACTAGCTACGAGTCATCTGATCACTGTAAACTTCAGTCTTCTAAGTTGTAAAACATTCATTAAAACAGGGCAGGCTGCATATCCTTATTAAATGGGTCAGATGGAATTGCATGTATCAGATAGTTGGACTGGTATGTAATAAGCACTCAGTAAATGTTAGCTGCTGCACTTAATAATTGACATGTCTGGGAATGATGTGAGGAAACACTCCAGGGGAAGGACATCTGTGACATGCATGGTAACTCCAATAGACTCTTGAAGAAGAGAAGTCACAGCCTGCTTGGGCCACAGATGATCAGCCAGGTTTCTGAAAGAGATATCTATCCTTATTCCCTCTTTCACAGCTTGTTGAGTAGGGGGAAGGACTATCCTTCACATCTACAACTGAGATAAGAATACTCAGTCTGACTGATTCTCCAGATCTAGGGCAGAGGCTGGGATAAGCCCAAACTCTGAAATGTTGGTCTTATGATATCGCCGATCGGACTCATTGTTTGTCGATATATTGTTTCCCTAGACTCTGAAGACCCACAATTTTGGCTCTTTTCAACTTGACCCTAAAATGTTTTACGTTAGTACCAAAGAAGAGTTTACTAGAAAAAATGTCTCTTCTAACTCATAAATTCTTAAAAGTAAAGACTTAGCCCCTTCTATGTTTGCTTCTCTGGGGCCTCACACAGAGCCTGGCACATAGAAGGAGTTTAATAAATATTCATTAAGAATGTGAATCAAGCAAGCAAGCAATAAATGTTTGAGGAGCATCTATTATGAGCTTTAACATTCAGGTGGTACAGAAATGTAAGCACCAGAAGACATCAACACACAGTGTATAACTAGAGAAAATCAATCAAATTGAAACACTAAGACCCTAACATGAAAAGTCAGCTAGCCAGGCAAGGCAGTCAATGTTAAGTGCCCAAGACACTAAATCCTATCAACTACCCACAGAAGGGGTTGGGAGGTTCTCGTTAGCCTAATCTAGACTCTAGAATAGAATTCTCACTGAGCTTTGTGTGAAGGCTGGGCCAGGGGTCTCCCATATTGCATGAAATCCTGGAAAAGGGAGAGACAGCCTGGGATCCAAGCATGCATCCCCATAGGATGGGAGCCATTGGGCCTTTTAGGGCTTCATTTCTTCATCTTAAAAAAAAAATGGGATAGATCACCTCTAAAGCTCCATCCACCTCTCATAGATTGTGGTTCTATATTTGTTTGTGACACAGATGCTGCCTCAAAGGCAACAATATACACATACATCACAATTTCAAGAGACGTGCAGCCTGCAGAGTCTACAGTCTATGATGAAATCCCCCAATCCAAGGTGAGCTGGTGGATGCCCCTACCCCCACTACCAAGACAGGTATCACCATTGTCATGTTTCTATGGCCTAGAAGGCCACCACAGCCAAGGAACAACACAGAAATACCACATCAGTGAAATGATGCCATGAGTCTGTCTCTGAGGACAGAAGCATGGCCAATTGCCACCCTATGGAAGCTTCTCTGGGTGGAGGCCATGACCTGGTTCCAGACTAGGTGAGAGTCATAGGTAGGAGTGAAACACCTCTTTGAGGAAGCACACACAGGGGAGCCCTTGATGTGAGGTGGGGCTGTTATGTAGTCACTGACATGGTGAACAGGATGCTAAGGGGGCTCTATGGGCACAGAGCTGACAGAAGCTCTTTGATATATACTTCATGGTCCAGCAGCAGCAGACTCTTAGGGTCAGAATGACAGCCCCAAGGACTCATGATGCTGCCCTAAATGGTTTTCAGAATGTGTTTCTGGGATCACCAGTAACTGGTTGACCTAGGACTTTGTTCCAAGTTTAGCATCACCATTAACATGCTTTCTTCATACTCAGACTCACTGTGTACCACATACTGTCCTTCCTGCCTTTTACTGACCCGCCCCATCTCTCATCTCCACCCTGAATCCCTTTCCTCTGTGCTTCCACCAGCCTGCTTCCCGAAGTCTGCCAGGAGCCAAGGGAAAAACTGAGGTCTGCACAGTGCTTGGACTTAGGGCAACAGGGTCCATACAGCCCATGGAAAGTTAATGTCCTGATGGAGCAAGACTCAGCCCAATCCATGCAAACCCCTTCCCTTGGTTACTGAGGTTTGTTTCTCCCAAGACCCTGCCCAGCTGCTCCCCATCCACTCCCCCTCCCCATCACCTGATCCTAATACCCTCCAAACTTGGATGGAACCAGAGCTGAGACCAGAAGAGTAAGCTACAGGGTAAAAATGGGACCAGGGAGATGTGATGAGTGGGGGCAGAACTAGGAATGGGAACTGAGAAGATTGGCCTCATGAGCTCCCACACTGAAGTTGTGTGTTTTCCAGGTGTTTCCCACCAAGGAAGAGCCAGAGAACACGGTTTATTCCATGGTGCAGTACTCGGATAAGGTAAATCCTTGCTGGCATGTTTTCCCTGTTTTCTGTCTTTTCCAGCCATTCTGGTGTGCTCCATCCATCAGTATGTAATTTAAAGCCTAAGACTCCTCAGATAACAGGAATGTTGTCTGTGGCACTCTAAGTGACAGGATCACATAATGACCAGATGCCAGGTGCAAATGGAACTATTGGGTCCAGAAAGAACAAAGACTCAACTAGGAACAAAGATGTAGGTAGCCTGAGCCTGGTTGTTGCTGCAAGCATACAGTAAATGCCAAATCCCACTACCCTGCTCCCTCTTACTGTTGTGTTCTGGGATAAGAATTTAATTGCCCAGGGGCTCCCAAATGAAGTGGCAGGCACAGAGGCAAGGCATTGCTACCCCAGATCTCCCCAGTACCAGGGCAAACCAAGACATCCTCCTGAGCCATTTGTTTAACTCTCCTTAGTACTTTGTGGGCTGCTTTTCATAGCAATACCTTTCCATTAACATGTTCTCATGTCTCCCTCTTGTGTACAGATAGGGAAAGCCAGCACACAGGATTGCAAACCTGCAATGACTTCAAGCTATGATATCGTGATCTAGATTGGTGACCCAGATCTTCCCTGCACAGTTCTTACCAGGAGATTGCAAAACAGCAGAAAAGCTGTCGATGGCCACAGATGGACAAAAAGATACATGCCCTTCTGAGGAAATGACAAGGCAGGGTCCCTGCTACTATATTTTCCAAGCTTCCTCACATCTCAGTACATATGGGAAATAATATTTCTATGGCACTTTGTGGCAAGCAATCAAGATTGCTTATGTCTGGAGGCTGCACATCAAGAGAGGTTTCTAGTGTCTGCTGGGACAACCCTGCCCAGCAACCACAGGAGAAGGAGACACTATTTGATGCATCTATAACAAGCTGTAGCACCCTGGCTAGGACACTCTGCTCAGACTCAACACATGTGAAGAGCTCTGATGCATGGCCTCCATGAGCCCCAAGAGCACACTGAGCAAACTAGGAGTAGGCTCTCTTCCCTTGAAGCACAGGTAGCCTCTCGCCCCACTGCACAGCATGGCAAGTGGAGTATGGGTGCCCTCTTACTCCATTTCAGCCCCATCCCCAACCCTTTGCCCAGAAACATCCATGAGAGTAGACTGGCCCAACCAACCTGACTCTAGATAATGATGCCCTGTGGAGGGTGTCAGAGTGATGGCTCTCAGCTGTGCAGACAACGTTCTCCGACTCAATGGAGTGTTGGAAAATGCTCTTCCTGGAGGGACTAGACTACTGGGCCACTTTTCTTTGGGCTCTACTTGAGAAGCATTGTAGGATTTCCTTTCTGGTCAAACTTTCCTTTCATTTCACTCCAACCAGCTTCAGCAAGAAGAAGAATCCAGGCCTAGTGCCCCCACTTTCTAAAAGGAACCAATCAACTATTTCTGGCATTCAGGAGAACTGGGTGTAACCCAACCACCCAAGCAACAGTCTTTGAAGGAAATAGTCATTCTTCAGAGGAACTTGGGAGATGATGGTGCAGATGATAAAAATGAGCTCACCCCAGTTCCTAAAGCTCAGCTCAGAGAGTCATGCGGGTTGACCTAAGGCTGAGTGCCCCTGCTTTGGCACCTACCCCTCCCTCACCCCTGCCACACATACACACAGCTGGCCAGCTTCCACGGCTTTCACTCCCAGCAGTGAGGAAGACCCACCCCAGCTGAGCCAGACATTCATGTGATCATTTGAGGAAGTTCTCCCCTTTAGTGTTAACAAGCATAATCAGCTAAATCCTAGCACCCCGTGAGCAATCCCAGGCTAGACAGCAGAATAAGCTGCTTTTAGGAAGCAAGAATATGTCAGTCCCAGAGCATGGATCCATAGAAACGTACCGACTGCCCTGAGCACTACATTAGGGATTGTAAGGCCCCCAAGTGTAAGATTAATATCTGCCCTTTTCTGAGGGTGCAGTCCCGGCACAGACGCCACAGCTAATCTGAGCTGCAAGCTGCAAGTACTGGCACGCTCTAGCCCAGGCAGAAAAGATCGGCTGGTGTGTGAGTGAGTGTGTGTGCGGGTGTGTGAGAGTGTGTGTGTGTATATGTGTGTGAGTGTGTGTGCATGTGTGTGTGGAAGCTGGTCCCAGAAAGATCGGCGGATGTGTGTGTGAGTGTGAGTGCGTGTGTGCATGTGTGTGCATGTGTGTGTGTGTGGAAGCTGGTCCCAGAAAAGATCGGTGGATGTGTGTGTGTGTGAGTGTGTGTGTGTATGAGTGTGTCTCTGTGTGAGTGTGTGTGTGTGTGTAAGCTGGTCCCAGAAAAGATCGGTGGATGTGTATGTGTGTGTGAGAGTGTGTGTGTATGAGTGTGTATGTGTGTGAGTGTATGTGTGTGTGTGTGTGTGTGTGGAAGCTGGTCCCAGAAGGATGAATGGGATTTGAATAAAGAATGAGGAGGATGGGGCTTTCAAGTGGAAGAAAAATGAGTGGAGGCCTGGATCTGTGGGGTGCATTCAGGTCGCCTCCCCAGAAACACCATGCCCGCTCACAGTTCTTTGCCTCTACCAGAACATGTGCCCCCAATCCATTTACATCTCCTTCAATGGCCACCTCAATGGTGCCGCCTCTATGGAGGTTTCCCTGGTATCCTCAGTCAAAATGAATCACAGCTCTTTTTGCAATTCTTCCCCACTCCCTTTCTGGTCCCTCCATCACTATAACTCATTGCATTCTGCCCACAGCATAAATAATCATCTTTTCCTCACTCACTGTACACTACTTATGAGCAAGATCCATGACTTGTTCTTCATTTTATTCACCTCTACGTCCCTTCAATGGAACATGATTTTGTGCCAAACCAAGATGCGTTGAGTTTTTGTTTGCTCTGATTTGTGGTAACTAACACACAGAGTACTCAAAAACTGTAATGTATATGAGCAAAATTGACATTTTGAGATTTGAGTATTGTTTAAAACTCTTGTCCATACTTTTGAGGAACAGTGGCTTTTCTACTTAGTACTTGCTGAATTCTTTCTTTAATAGAGGGTTAAGCTTGTGATTATAAAGTAAATTGAAAGTATGTCATTGTAAAAATTAAAAGAAAATTAAGAAAAATAAAAGAAGAAAGGAGTGAGGGAAGGAGGGTGGGATGGGAAATGTCATTACTGTATATGTGAAATTTGTTCCCTTTATAGAAATTTTTAAAAATAAAATTAAGTTTTAAAAAATGTGCATGGATTGTGAACTCAAGAGGCTTCCATAGCCTTGGCAGCTCATGACAAGAGTCTCGGGTGATCACTGACGTCATAAATAAGAGTGTCAATTGTTAAATCAGCACCAGGAGTCACTGTGCACTTACTCCCCATGTAGGATCTCTGTTCTTAATGTGTTGTATTATGAGAATTAATGGTAAAACTAGTATTCAAACAGTACTTTATATTTTGTGTAACTGTGTGGGTGCAAACTGTTGAAATCTTTACTTAGTATATACTAAGTTGATCTTCCGTATATAAAGATAATTAAAAATGAATCTTAATGAAAAATGGGATGGCAGAGGGAGTAGGAGATGGGATGGTTTGTGGGTGGGAAGGTGGTTTTGGGGGGAAAAACTGCTATAATCCAAAAGTTATACTTTTGAAATTTATATTTATTAAATAAAAGTTTTAAAAAATGTGCATGGAAATTGAGATCTCAGGGGCAGAGCCCTCTAGTGGAAAGCATTGGTAAGAAGTGGAAATCCGGCCGGCGCTGTAGCTCACTAGGCTAATCCTCTGCCTGTGGTGCGGGACTCCGGGTTCTAGTCCTGGTTGGGGCGCCGGTTCTGTCCCAGTTGTTCCTCTTCCAGTCCAGCTCTCTGCTGTGGCCCGGGAGGGCAATGGAGGATGGCCCAGGTGTTTGGGCCCTGCACCTGCGTGGGAGACCAGGAAGAAGCACCTGGCTCCTGGCTTCGAATCGGCGCAGCCGATTGGGGGATGCCGTTGGGGGATGAACCAACGGAAGAAAGACCTTTCTCTCTCTCTCACTGTCTAACTCTGCCTGTCAAAAAAAAAAAAGTGGAAATCCCTCTGCCTGCAGCCATTTCCTGGAAGACTCTACTGAGAAAATGAGGAATGTCCCAGCTCAATGCTCCCAGAAGAATAAAATGGCTTAAAATGATTTAAAAAAAAAAAACTTCTAGGCCGGCGCTGCAGCTCAACAGGCTAATCCTCCACCTTGCAGAGCCGGCACACCGGGTTCTAGTCCCGGTCAGGGCACTGATCCTGTCCCGGTTGCCCCTCTTCCAGGCCAGCTCTCTGCTGTGGCCAGGGAGTGCAGTGGAGGATGGCCCAAGTGCTTGGGCCCTGCACCCCACGGGAGACCAGGAGAAGCACCTGGCTCCTGCCATCGGATCAGCGCAGTGCGCCGGCTGCAGCGCGCCTACCGCAGCGGCCATTGGAGGGTCAACCAACGGCAAAAGGAAGACCTTTCTCTCTGTCTCTCTCTCTCACTGTCCACTCTGCCTGTCAAAAAAAAAAAAAAAAAAAAAACTTCTATACAGTGCTTGAAACTACACATTCCACAAGAGGAGGGCTTGGCTGGGCCACCTTGGAGACTGGGCATAGGCAGTGTCCTGCTCTGAGTTGTGTCAAGAGGGTACTTCTCAAGTTCTACCTGGGGATAAGAAATAACCCGGCTGCATTTTCTTCCAGATCCATTACTTTTCCTGTGTTTGACTTCTCCCTGAATTTCCCTTGACTTGTATAGTTTTCACTAGAATAATAGGTACAGTCTCTATTGGTTATAAAATGAAGCTTAAAAAACAAAGACAACTGGAGGCAGTGCGGTGAGTGGTCTCAAAGGCTGGCTGTCATTTTGGAGTTCCTGGGTCTGAAGCCTGGCTTCTGAGTTACGTCACCTGGGAAGTTCCTCCAACCTCTCCTCCCATCAGGTTGCCCACCTGCAAAACAGGGGTGCTAATGAAAAGTCCTGTCGTGTAGGGCCATGTGGGCATTGAAAGAGGTATTACTATAAGAATATGCCCTAGGGCCAGCACTGTAGCACAGCAGGTTAAACCCCCAGCCTATAGCGCCAGCATCCCATAGGGGTGCCGGTTCAAGTCCCAGCTGCTCCTTTTCTGATCCAGCTCTCTGCTATGGCCTAAGAAAGCAGTAGAAGATGGCCCAACTCCTTGGGCTCCTGTGCCCATGTGGAAGACCCAAAGGAAGCTCCTGGCTCCTAGCTTCAGATCAGCTCAGCTCTGGTTGTTGCAGTCATTTGGGGAGTAAACCAATGGATAGAAGACTTCTCTTTCTCTGGCTTTACCTCTCTCTGTAATTCTGTCTTTCAAATAAATAAAATAATTATTTTAAAAATATATGCCACTCATGGTAAAGTCCCGAATCATTTTATATGTTGTGCTTATAAGCCTGAAACCTTCATAAGAACCTAATCCAAATTTATGAACTACAACAGGACAGCATAAATACAGTTGGCATTTTGCTAAATCAATGCTATATAACAAACTTCTAACTCTCAATCCTCCTAACTCAGACACACCACACTCTAGTTACCTGATACTATGCCTGGCTCCCCACCCAGACTGAGAGAACAGGGCTATCTTTAAATAACAATAACAATGGAAATAGAGGGCCTGGTGCTATGTCATAGTAGGTAAAGCCAAAGTCTGCAGTGCTGGCATCTCATTTGCACAACAATGAGTCCCGCTCCACTTCTGATCCAGCTCTATGCTAGGGCCTGGGAAAGCAGTGCAAGATGGTCCAAGTCCTTGGGCCCCTGCACCCATGTGGGAGACCCAGAAGCTCCTGACTCCTGGCTTCAGATTGGCCCAGCTCCAGCCATTGTGACCATTTGGGGAGTGAACCAGCAGATGGAAGACCTCTCTCTCTCTGTCTCTGCCTCTGCCTCTCTGTAACTCTGCCTTTTAAATCAATAAATAGATCTTACAAAAAAAAAATAATGGAAATAGAGCCCTCCTTGGGGGCAGGGAGCCAGTAATAACTCATTGAGAGCTTATTTTTCATTTCAACTTTACACTAGATGCTTTATACGTTACTGCCAATATTTGCAACAGCTCTGGAAAGGAGAAATTAGTTCTTCTGGTTTACATTAAGGCGGAAGAGATAAATACCTCTGCAAAGTCAGGAAGCTGGGAAGGTAGGGTTTGAATATGAGACTTCTCACCACCAGAGGCCATGCACTTGCCTTTGGCCATACTGCCTCTCTTAACCTGCTGTGGATTCCCAATACCTGGCACTGCCCTCACCCATACCACACACCTGGCCCTTTGCTTTACACATAGTAAATGAGCCACAAAGATAGGTTGAATGAATATTTACATTTACTAGTATTTTTAAAGGATTAAAAGTAGCCCAAAGTATCTTCATTCATATGTTAATTCCATTGCTATCTAGAGTACCCCTCAACTTTTCTGCTGGAAATGTCCATTAAATTAAAGAAGCTTGGATAGAACTCTGCACTGGGGACAGAAGTAGTTCCACAGAAAACAAGGGATCTGGGTCATGAGCACTTCTTATGAGCTGTTGCAAAATGAGTGAAACAGTGTAAGTTTCCACTACTACTAGTCACAAGAATAACAGGAATAGAAGAAGAAGTAAGAATTTGGGAAACTGTGCTGCACTCTGTGATGGAAATAGAAAGCTCCTTGAGGGGCCGGCGCCGTGGCTCAACAGTCTAATCCTCTGCCTAGTGGCGCCGGCACACCGGGTTCTAGTCCCGGTTGGGGCGCCGGATTCTGTCCCGGTTGCCACTCTTCCAGGCCAGCTCTCTGCTGTGGCCCAGGAGTGCAGTGGAGGATGGCCCAAGTCCTTGGGCCCTGCACCCTATGGGAGACCAGGAGAAGCACCTGGCTCCTGCCTTCGGAACAGCGCGGTGCGCCAGCCGCAGCACACTAGCCGCGGCAGCCATTGGAGGGTGAACCAATGGCAAAAGGAAGACCTCTCTCTCTGCCTCTCTCTCTCACTAGCCACTCTGCCTGTCAAAAAGTAAAAAAAAAAAAAAAAAAAAAAAAAAAAAAAAAAAAAAAAGCTCCTTGAGGGAGCTGTGTATATTTGGATTTTAAGAAGCCCCTGTTCAAGTTCAAGGAGCCCTTGTGGTTTCTCAAAACACATTAGAGTATTGATATATTTTGACAAAGGACCATTAGTAAAAATCCTTAGCCCTGACTTGGGGAAGCCAAGTACTACACAATCTTTAGGGACATAGAGAAATTGAGTTGGAGAATTCTTTTTTTTGGACAGGCAGAGTTAGACAGTGAGAGAAAGAGAGAAAGAGACAGAGAGAAAGGTCTTCCTTTTCCGTTGGTTACCCTTCAATGGCCGCTGCAGCCGGTGCACCGCGCTGATCCGAAGCCAGGAGCCAGGTGCTTCTCCTGGTCTCCCATGGGGTGCAGGGCCCAAGCACTTGGGCCATCCTCCACTGCACTCCTGGGCCACAGCAGAGAGCTGGACTGGAAGAAGAGCAATCGGGACAGAACTGGCGCCCCGACCGGGACTAGAACCTGGTGTGCTGGCTCCGCAGGTGGAGGATTAGCCTATTGAGCCGCAGTGTCAGCCGACTTGGAGAATTCTTAGAGGAATGGGTGACAATCATTAACTCTAGCTGGCTGGTGGTCTGGTTCTCTTTTTCTAAGATTTTATTTATTTATTTGCAAGGCAGAGTTACAGACACAGAGAGGCAGAGGCAGAGAGAGAGGTCTTCCATCCTCTGGTTCACTTCCCAAATGGCTGCAATGGCCAGAGCTGCGCTGATCCAAAGCCAGGAGCCAGGAGCTTCTTCCAGGTCTCCCACACAGGTGCAGGGGCCCAAGCACTTGGGCCATCTTCCATTGCTTCCCTAGGCCATAAACAGAGAGCTGGATCAGAATAATATCAGCTGGGACATGAACCAGCACCCATATGAGATGCAGGCACCACAGGAGGGGGTTATGCCACAGTGCCAGACCTCCAACTGATTCTGAAGAACCCTCCACAAGTCTCTAGGTGTGAGTTGGGTCCACTCTGTGACCTACAAATGGCTACATCTATGCAAATGAGAAATGGAGATTTTTGTTATGCATTCTTACTGTAGCCAAATAATTACATAAATTAGCTATCAGAGATTATTTAAAGATTTATTTTATTTATTTGAAATGGAGAGTGACAGAGAGAGGGAGAGACAAAGAAATAAAGAGATCTTCCACCCACTGGTTTACTGCCCAGAAGGCCACAACATCCTAGGCCAGACTGAAGTCAGAAACCGAGAATGCCATGTAGGTGATAGAAGCACAGGTACTTGGGCCATCATCTACTACTTTCCCAGGCATTTAACGGGCAGTTGGACCAGAAGCAGAGCAGCTGGGACTCAAATGGTTGCTCCAAACGGGATGCCAGCATCATATGAAGCAGTGGCTTAGGGACTGACACTGTGGCATAGTAGATAAAGCTGCCACCTGCAGTGCCAGCATCCCATATGAGCGCCGATTCAAGACCAGGCTGCTCTACTTCTGATCCAGCTCTCAGCTATGGCCTGGGAAAGCAGTGCAAGATGGCCCAAGTCCTTGGGCCCCTGCACCTGTGTGGGAGATCGGAAGAAGCTCCTGGCTCCTGGCTTCAGATCAGCACATCTCTGGCCATTGTGGCCAGTTGGGGAGTGAACTAGCAGATGGAAGACCTCTCTCTCTCTCTCTGCCTCTCCTTCTCTCTGTATAACTCTGACTTTCAAGTAAATAAATAAATATTAAAAAAAATAATAATAAAGCATTTGGGGCCGGTGCTGTGGCGCTGCAGGTTAAATCCCTGGCCTGAAGCACTGGCATCCCATGTCGGCGCCGGCTCTAGTACCAGCTGCTCCTCTTCCAATCCAGCTCTCTGCTATGGCCTGGGAAAGCAGTGGAAGATGACCCAAGTCTTTGGGCCCCTGCACCCACAAGAGAGACCTGGAAGACGCTCCTGGCTATTGGCTTCAGATGAGTGCAGCTCCGGCCATTGCAGTCATCTTGGGCGTGAACCAGCAGATGGAAGACCTCTCTCTCTGTCTCTGCTTCTCTCTTTAACTCTGTCTTTCAAACAAATGGAATCACTCTTAAAAAAAAAAAAAAAAGCAGTGTTAACTGGCTGTGCCACAATACTGGTCCCCAGAGACTTTTATAAATGCACATAATCTTTGCTTTATAATGCAACACTTTTATGCATCACCTATATTTCCAACTGTTTATGAGTTATCTCTGTGTTAGGGTCAGAAGTCCCCTCAAATTCACTGTGCCCAAAATTGAACTCAAGGGTGTGTCCCTGACCTTCCCAGCTTGCTTTCCCCTATGCTAGTTCATGACCTATGACAATCAGAATAGCTGGTGTTCATTGAGCATTCACTGTACCACTCCTTGTCCTATTTTGTACATTGAGAGGCCATAAGAAACCTTCAAACTCATGTACTTTCTGAAGTAGATGCAATCATTCCATCTTACAAATTAAGAAACTAAATCACAGGCCAAATAGCTCATCCAATAGTCAAACCCTTGACTCCTCCTTCTTCCTTCCTGTCACCCAGCTGCCATCCACATCTAGTCAGTCCTGTCAATTCCAAGTCCTCCATATGGCTCCTCTCAGCTGTGTCCCTTAAATCTGCCTAACCGCTCCAACACACCCTCCTACTGCCATGAGTCACCTGGCTGCTGTTCCACAAAGAGAAGATCCCAGATCTCAGATCTTATCACATCATTTCCCTACTGAAAAGTTTTTCCTGAAGGACAAGGCTCGTTGGCAATCCAAACAATCAGGCACCAGTCACACAGAAATATCATGGGGCCATGAACCCACCAAATCCTTTCCCTTTCCCCCTGTAATATCTTCTGCCTGGAATGCCCCTCTCTTTCCTCTGCCCCCAGATCTTTCATACATACCCCAAGGATCAAACCAACTATCTCCCTTTGGCATAGGCTTCCAGAACCTCCCACCCAAAGCCAAACATACAGCTGATAAACTCAGTACCAAAATGTATAGTAGTTGCAATTATCATGTCCCATGGTGTGATAATTGCTGTACTATCTTTTTTATATATATATTTCCATTTTATCTTTGAAAGGTATAGAGACAGAGAGGGATCTTCCACCCGCTGGTTTGCCATCCAAATGGCCACAACAGACAGTGTTGGTTCAGCCTGAAATTAGATGACTAGACTTCAATGTGGGTGAGAAGGACCCAAGTACTGAGGCATTATCTGCTGTCTCACAGGGTATATATTAGCATGAAGCTGGATCTTAAGTGGAGTGGTGAGGACTCAAATCAAGCATTCTAATATGGGTCATGGGCAACCCAAGTAGCAATTTGGCCACTGCACCAAACTCCTGTACCT
Source organism: Lepus europaeus (assembly GCF_033115175.1). Lineage (NCBI taxonomy): Eukaryota > Metazoa > Chordata > Mammalia > Lagomorpha > Leporidae > Lepus > Lepus europaeus. Next base: position 125,857,827 of record NC_084831.1, on the reverse strand, counting down.
GCTGTACTGTTTTAACTGTCTAACCAGTCAAAGAGTTGTTTGAGTCAAAGCTCTTTCTTCACCTTTTTTCTGTTTCCAGTGGTTAATGAACCTTGGATTCTTGAAATAAATGTTCATTGGGTTAGTTAACAAGAACCTGAAGATTATGCTAATAGCAAAGTGCCACCAAACCTATTTCAGAAGCAAGGTGTCAAGTTTGTCACAAGGTATTTTATTCTCTCTATTCATCATCTTTTATTTATTTCATGCACTAATAAAGTATCATTTCTCAATTTCACTTTGTAAGTGCTTAAGAAATGGGATTACAGGTACCATCATAGGAGACAAACAATAAATACTGCTTTATAATGAATCTCTTCTACTTGTGCCAAGAAAAGAAAAAAAAAGGGGGGAATAACTGGAACAGCAAAGGAGACAATGAATATGATCAAAGCCCCGGTGCAGTCTGAAAACCTAGGCCCTGAGTAGATGCAAAAGAGACCAAGACATGGAGGGTATTAGACAGAGAAGGGGGAGTAGGATGTCTGATGGGGCCAAGATGATTGCAACCCTGGGAGGAGACTGAAAAGCTTAAGACAGGGAAGACCAGTCCCAGAAATCACAGGAAACAGAAGGGCAGCAACAGAGATGTCTGACAGGAGGTAATAAGGGAGTTCTGTCTTGATCAGCCTGGGAAGAAGGAAACCACGGTTTAGAGGCCACCTCCATCCAGAGCAAGAACTGTCTTAGTCATCTTTTCATGAGCAGCACTCCAACCTAGGAGTCAATGCCGGGCAAATGCTAATGAGCATCTGTTGAACTGCATTTGCATTGTAGGCATTGAGAGAGCAAAAGAGGTCCTGGAGGCTCTCTCAGAGCCCAATCTAGGGAACTGGAGAGAAGGGACAGTCTGTGTGCCCCAAATTGGCACCTGGAGAAAAGGATAGAAGGATTGGGCTTTTAAATGATGAGAATGAGGTTGTGACTCCCACAGAACTATAGGGTGTTCAGGGCCTTAGGATGTTTGCTAAAACCCTGAGTGGAAAGTGACTTGCTAAGAAGTCTTATGTGAGATGACAAATGGAAGCTTCTAGATCTGAGAAAAAAAAAAAAGAACAAAACACTTCCTTTACTCCCTGCTGATCAAAGAAGCCCCATATCCTCTGTTCTGAGCCACTCTGCAGATGCACTAAGTCTCCCAGCTCCCAGCTATGTCTCTGTATTCTCTTCTCATGGGACTGAAAATAACTGCTACTCTTGAAGAATCTCAGAGCTGTTGTGTAGAAATTGCACAAGCAGATACAGCCACCACTTGGGAGGATGCTCTCCATGCCCTTGGAGGCTACACTTCATTCCATTTCATCTACACATCTATCCTAGGACTCTCCCCCTGTCTGACACGCTTTACCTGTGCATTGGCACCCTCACCACCTGTAACACATCTGTAACACATCTGTAACACCTGTAACTTTTGCCTTGTTAACGTCCACTCATTCATTCAAGCTCAGCTCAAATACCCTCTCCTGGGGAAGTCTAACCATTTCTGATGTCCATACTTTGCTCTCATTATGCTGCATCTTTCCTTCATAGGAGTTTTCAGAGTTTGCATTTAAATATTTCACTCTGAGATGATTTAAATAGTGTCTCTCTTTCTCTGTTGGACCAAGAGTTCCATCAGGACACAGACCATGCCCAGTTTCTCTCACCATTTGTATTTACAGTGCCTGACCCTGTGTAAGTTACAGAGGATGTACTCAATATACAAGGGGACTTCAAAAACTCGTGGAACTAGAAACAAAACTGCCCTGCATGTTCCTGGGTCAGAACCACACACCCTGTTGACCCCAAGCTAAAAATCCCTTAGCTCTGCCCAGCTTCCAACTCTAACCATTGCTGTTGAAGGGATGACCTAGGGTCAATGAAACCATAAGTTTCCATTGCCTATTCATACTAGCCTGCTATTCACCTCTCCTCCTACTCCAGGTACGTAATGGGAGTCAACAGGGTGCCTTCCTTAAGGAGGTTCACATCTCTCTTGTAATGTCTCTTCCAGAACCCCATGGATAGGTCTGGGCCAGGTCTTAAAGCCTATCTGAATGTTATTAAGCCTAAAAAGCTCCTCCTGCCAGTTCCTAAAAACAGGCCTTAGAGTAACAGCTAACGTGGACAGTCCACCTATGTAGACAGGCCCTCACAGAGGACTTCAAGAATAGTGAGGGCAGGTGCAAAATGATACAGAATGTAGATGGTTTATTAGTCTGTTCCCTTTCCCAACCTGAGACTCTGGTCTTGTGCACTAGCTAACACTCTTAACTTCCTAGCAAAATGCAGCTACCAGGCATCCAGGGAAAAAACATAGCTAGTCTGCCAGAAGGTTAATTATTTAACCCTTGTCCTCACCTCTGGGGAGAGAAGACCAGCCCCAGAGAGGATGCAAGCCATGCAGCAAATTGCTGCTTTTCCCTAACGGGTTATGGATTCCTAGATACAGGGAAATATCAAAGTTCCTAAATCAGGCTCCTAACAGCAAGCCAAAACAGAGCCATCCTATGAAAAAACAAACAAAATAAAACACAGCTTTCATCTATTGGAAGACTGCCATGACTAGGGCCACTGCAACTCAGTACTGAACTCAGTACTCACTGCTGAACTCAGTACTCGGACAGTCCTAGACCTGCTACCTGCTGCCCAAGAAAGTACCCCCAGACTAGGGTCAAACTAGATGGGTACACATCATGTTCATTCTTTCTTGGATGAGGCCAGATAACTCCAGGACCAAGTCAGACAAGGCTAAAATACCTGGACTAGCTTCAGGTCGTAAAAATTCTGGTCATTGCCACTCCTTGGTGACATGGTGTCCACATTCCTTCTGCTTCTCTGTAGACTATTATGTTTTAATGTCCTTGTTTGTTTTGTCTCTAACAGAAGACAAACCATCTTGCTTCAGGTGCCTCTGAGACAGGGCTTCCAGCCTATCTCATCAGACAAGATGACCAGCCCTCTAGACCAAGCAGGACAATGCCTTCCGAGGTCACCCTCAAACACAGAAGAATACCTGTATCCAGCTACACCCATCTGTCAGCTCTACAGAAACCATAGAAGACGGATCTTCATCCATTTTATCCCCATAAGATTATGGGTATTTTCTCTTGGTGGGGGGAACATTAAGTAGAAAGGTAGCAATTAGCCTATGTGTGTGCGAGGGGCCTGGGGAGAACAAAGCAGCAGCCTCAGAAGCAGCCCAGTATTTTACACTGCGAAGTCCTGCCCAGACCCTGAGGACTTTCCAGGTGGCCTCAGCCCTTCCACCAAGGAAAGGTTCCCAGGAAAATCCTCTCTCCTCAGCACCAGATGGGTTACCTGGCCTGATAACATGAGGCGATAAACCCTTCACAGCCTTCCTCCAAGGCACACATCCTAGCTCTTCTGCCCGGCCCCAGGTGGGCTCCCCACTCTGATAACACTGAGTAGTAAACTGGGGGAATAATTTTCCTAATTTACACTTAACAAACCCTTTGTCTTGGAGCAGAAGGGAGAGGGGGTAAAGCGAAAGAGTCAGAAGAATTAGGATCCCTTAAAAACCAAAGTAGCTTCCCTGAACCACCGGCCTGGCCTGCCAGGTGTATTCTCTCTATTTAACCACGTAACCTCGCTTTCCCCTAGTCTGAGTGACTGGGATCTCTCTCTCTCTCTCTCTCTCTCTCTCTCTCTCTCTCTCTCTCTCTCTCTCTCTCTCCTTTCCATTCTTACCAATGCCCTATCCACAATAAAACCTTACTACTTTGGAAAAAAAAAAAAACTCATGGAAAATATACAGCCTTTCAGTTCTGTTTTCCCATGAACTTTTTTAAAGCCACCCTTCAAGGCTAATGTCATCTGGCGGCAGAAAGAACCAATGGATTGTTCTGACACGTAGTTTTACAGCTATGGTAACTCACAAGTTGAAAGTTTATAACTAGAACTTCTTTAATTAGAGGAAAAGAAGAAAAACATATTCAGTGATCTATTTCTCAAAACTAGTCTTGTGGACTAGTTTTGACACCTTCAATGAACAAATAATTCCCATATGATTTTAACTTTCCAAGGCATAGAAAACAGTGGGAAGCTTCCAAATTCATTCAACACTATAACATAATACTGATACCAAAGTCTTAGGAGGAGGAGAAAAGTGAGATAACACCAGAGGTTAGCATACTGTTGCCAAATCTATCTGTTTTTATATGGCTCACAGATGAAGAGTAGTTTTTACACTTTTAAATAATTGAAAAATTTTCAAATGAAAAGTAATATTTTGTGACAGGTGAATATTATATGAATTCAAATTCCAGTGCCCATAAATTAAGTTTTATTGGAACGCAGCCAACAACTACTAATTTTTGTCTTGATTATGGCTGCTCTTACCCTCTGTCAGTAGGAGTACTTGCCCAGGGCAGTCTGGCCCTCAATGTTTATGATATTCACTATCTGAGATTTTACAGAAAAAAGTTGCCACAACCCAACCTGATGTAGGTCAATCTCACTTACAAATGTTAAAAATCTTAACCTAAATTTTAGTCAACTGAATCAAGCAATAAATTAAAAGGAAAATGCAATAAGTAAGATTTATCCTCAGAATTTATGCAGAGTCTATCCTCAAAAGATATCTTTCAGAAACCTATTGTAATTTGTGTTCAAGCAAGTTGAAGGCGAGACACAAACACAATCATCTTGATCAATTCTATAAGATATATTTGATAAAATTCAACACCTATGGCTGATTTAAAAATAATTCTTCAGAGCCAGTATTGTGGATTAGCAGGTAAAGTTTCTACCTATGACACCAGCAGCCACATGGGATGCTGCTCCACTTGGGTCTTTTGGAAATAACATGAAAAAAAGACAGCTCTTGAACTGTAAGAGGAGATACCATTCCAAGTTCTTGTCATCACTCACATGGCAGCAAAACTCCAGGGCCTTGATTCTTGAGACCATACCTCCCAATGCAAGAGAGTCCTTCAAGACTCTTGGGATTGCACATCCATTGGAGACACAAGGTAAAAACTAGGAAAGTTTCTCAGAAGCAAATGATATCACAGAAATGGACGACTTTCCCAAGACCAATCATAAACACTTTGTCCCTTTTCCTCTTTTTCCTGGGTGAATTTTCTCACTCTCCAAGCAAGTCAGGTTAATAATTAATGTACATGAGTGAAACTGACACCTTGGGATTTGTTTCAGCCCTTGTCTATATTCTTGCTGCAAAATGGTCTTAACTGGTTGAACTCTTTATTTAGTGGAGCATTAAGCCTTTGATTATAAAGTAAATTTAAAATGTTATCACAAAATTAAAAAATAAACAAATTCGACACCTATGGCTGATTTAAAAATAATTCTTCACAGCCGGTATTGTGGATTAGCGGGTAAAGTTGCTACCTATGACACCAGCATCCCATGTGGCTGCTGGTTCATGCCCTGGCTGCTCTAATAGGAAGCAAATCCTACTGAGAGTTTTGAAATTGTACTCAGTATTGAATAAGAACCAAAAAAAGACAAGTCATCCACTAAAAAAAAACTATTAAAAAACCCAAGGATATGCCTTTTCTTTCTAGTTATTTGATTTTAATGGATTTGGTTCGTGGGGGCTCCTGCTAAGGAGTACACGTTAACCTCTTTGTATTATCCTCCTGACAGTCATCATAATGATCTTGCTGCTGCACTGGGTGCTTCCCAGTGTGTTACGCAGTTGCATGAAGACATCCACTGTGTGACAAATATCTCATTCCAGCTACAGCAACAAAAGCATGAAGAGAACATTTTTAAAAAACCATTCATATAATCAGACATCATGACTTGTGAATTTCTTTTTTATAGAAAGCTTTTATTTAATAAATATAATTTTCATAGGTAAAGCTTTTGGATTATAGCAGTTCTTTCCCCCATACTCAAATCATCCCACCTCCTACTCTCTCTCCCATCCCATTCTTCATTAAGATTCATTTCTTTTTTTTTTCTAATTGTTTTTATATACTGAAGATCAACTCTATACTAAGTAAAAATTTCAACAGTTTGCACCCACACAGACACACAAAGTATAAAGTACTGTTTGAAGACTAATTTTACCATTAATTCTCATAGTACAACACATTAAGGACAGAGATCCTACATGGGGAGTAGGTGCACAGTGACTCCTGCTGCTGATTTAACAACTGACACTCTTATTTATGACATCAGTAATCACCTGAGGCTCTTGTCATGAGATGCCAAGGCTATGGAAGCCTCTTGAGTTCACAAACTCTGTCAGTATTTAGACCAAACAAATCCACATCATGGTAGCAGAGAGTGATGTCAATGCCCACAATTGAATTAATCTGTTAAAACTGAGAGGCGTATCAAAAGGGCAGCATTGTTAAATTAACTCAAAATTGGCCTAAGGCTGCCTTTGTATCCTGAGTACTTACAGAACAAACTGCAACCTAACTTAATAGGTAAACAGACTAAAAGCCTAACTTAACGGTACATTTTTGTAACAAACACAGCCACTATAGCAGCTGAGCTTCAGCCAATTACAGGCTGCCAACTGATCAGATCCTGCCCAAATAAGGCAAATGTCACACTGTAAACAACCCTGCTGTTGCTGTATAGCAGTTCCTTTTTCTGTTCATAAATAATGCCTGCCTCAATCATTGTACCTTCACTGGTTCTGGGTGCTGCCTAACCCATGAATTGTCCTTCACTCAAGTAAACGCTATGAAATTTAATTTGTCTGAAGTTTTTTCTTTTATTATTTCAAAGTTCTACCCTACATGGGATGCATGGAGGACTGGTCTCTCTTCTCACCTGGCTCAGACCCTAGGTGAGGTAGTAACAGGAACCACTATAAGAACTGCACAGATGACACAGATACACAGAATCCTGGCCAAGGGACTGTGGGTGGCAACACACAGCCCAGCTTCTCCCTAAGGAGAAATCAGAGCAAGACTCCGGAAAAATCAACACTCAAAAACATTTGTGCGAGGCAGGCTTTGGGCACAAGACTTAAGACTTCACTTGGGACACCCACCTCCCATGTCGTAGTGCCTGGATTCAAGTCCCAGAGGTGCTTCCAATTCCAGCTTCCTGCTGATGCACACCCAAGGAGGCAGCAGGTCATTGCTCAAGTACTTGAGTCCCTGCTACCCATTTTAGAGATCCACATTGTGTTCCAGGCTCCTGATTCAGCCTGGCCCAGCCCCACAGGTGGGGCATATAGAGAGTAAAAGGGAGGATGGGAGATAACTCTCTCTTTCTCTCTCCCCCTGCTTTTCAAATAAAATAAATAATTTAAAAACAAAAATATCTGAGTATATGGGAGAATTAAGAACGTCACACACAATCCCAGGTACAATGCATGCTCAAAAGAGCCATGTGAAGAACCCAAGTTTCACATTAGGCTGACTCCTAGGATCAGTGGAAGCCCAGATAATTGGTGCAGGACACCTCCAGTGCGAGGCAGTTTGCAAAAACTGAGCATGGTGGCTATTAACAAAAATAACAAATCATACACAGAAATAGAAAAGTACGGTACATTCAAAGCAACAAAATGATTTTTAAGAGATTTATTTATTTGAAAGACAGAGTGACAGAGAAGAACAAGAAGAAGAAGAAAGAAAACGAGAGAGAGAAAGAGACAAAGAGAGCGTTCTTTTCATCCACTGAGTCAGTCCACAAATGACTGTAACAGCCAGGACTGGGCCAAGCTGAAGCCAGGAGCCAAGAACTCTATTTAGGTCCCCCACATGGGTGGCATGGGCCCAAGTCCTCAGGCCAGCTTCCACTGCTTTGCCAGGCACGTTAGCAGGGAACTATATCAGAAGTGGAGCAGCTGGGACTCAAACAGGCCTTCCAATATTAGATGCCAGCTTGGTAGCAGCTTAACCTACTGTGCCCTAATGCCAGTCTTAAAGGAACAAAATAATGACAAAAACTATCTCTAAGGAAGCCCAGAATCCTAATTTCTCAAAGATTTTAAAACTACTCTCTTAAATCCCAGAAAGGAAAACACAAAGAACTAAAGGAAATTGGGAAATAGAGGACTTGAACCACAGTGTAGATGAATTGGATCCAATGGGCAGATAGAGAATATTCTTCCCAACAGCAGTGGAATAGCTATTTTCTCAAGTGCATACGTTAGATCATAAAGTAAGTCTTAATACAGCTTAAAGGGATGAAATTCTGAGTCTTTTTTTATGATCAAAATGTAATTAAGCGGAAAATCAGTAAGAGAGGGATTCTTCGTGAGAGGGAGGAAGTTCTCACTCACCCCTGTGAGAGGAAGGGGAAGTCGCTATAACTGACAGTGGCACCAGCGATGACTGTCTTGAGGTCGCCAGCACCAGTCACCACCGCTGAGAGCATGTTCTGGCTGTTCCTGCCTCTCCCACTTGTCTTCTGCCTGGGCCCAGGTAAATGTCGATGCAAACCCATGTAGCCGCTAGTGCCTCCTTGCTTTTGTGCTGCTTGTTCAGTCTAGATCACCTGTGTACAGCTGTCTGTCTGGCCTTCTGCCAAGGGACCGAGTGGGGCTTACAGTGGTGCCTAACCAACTGCCATCCTCTTTCTGTTTTAAACGCTAAAGGCCCGAGAGGGCACAGAGTGAACAGTTTCAGCTGTGTGTGCACGTAAGGGAAGTGTTTGCCGGGGTACAGGGAACAAGCTTTTCTGAGTCTGTTTGAGGTTTGGGAACAGCATGTTGTGGTAGAAAGAAATATCAGAAAAATGAGTCTTCACACAGTCAGCTGCTAGGCTATTGTGTAACCTTGAGTAGGTTAGTTATCCTTCCCGGGCCTCACTGAGCTCATCTAGAACATTGAAAACCTATCATTCCATGTAGCCAACATTTCTGGGTCCAACGAGAAACACTAGAAAGAGTTCAGGTGCCGAGCGTCTCTTACCTTTTGCTGACTGCGGAAAAAAAAAAAAACAGATCTCCAGATCTCCCTTCCTTTGATGCAAATCAGGGGCTAGCAAGTCCAGCAACACTTTAGAAAGATGTGAGAAAAGAATTGACTAATGACTGATCTAACCTGCTTCTTGTTCCTGCTGTCAGTTAGATAGAGAACATGAAGGTTCACCTCATGTTTGGGAAATTACAAGTGGTTTGTTGAAGGCAAAGTGTAAAGTTCAGCGACAGGAGACATGAGACCAGGCAGAAAAGTGAGCCCAAAGCTAGCCCTGTGGAGTGATAAAAACAACTAACATTCATTGAGTGTTTATTCTAGTTCCGATTTTGGCCAAGGTGCAATTGTCTCACGACAGTTCTATGATTCTACTATTCTTATCCCTGTTATAAATTGAAGAAAGGGTGAAGATAATTTAAATGACTTATCCAAATGTCATCAGCTAGCAAGTGACAAGCTTTTGCCACAGTTCTGAGACACAACGATAGCTAAACAAACATGAGAACAGCACAGAAGAGGGAAGGAACAGAAGCCAGAGATGCCACAGAGGTAGATTCATTTCATCATTCTATAAATATTCATCAAGGACTGAATGCCTGCCACTGTTCTGGGGACATATCATGAGAAAAGCAGGCAAAAATGCCTGCTCTGGGAAGTTAGCATTTTAGAAGGGTATACAGACTACAGACACGATGAGTAAGTAAAAGACTATATAGGACAGTGGCAAATGATAAAAAGGAAGTAAAGCAAACAGGGGAAGAGGGTGCAGAATACGGAGGAGAGGCGGCCAAATTTTGGATGGGAGAGCCAAAGAACGTGACAAAGTTGGGAGGTGGGGAGCAGCCACCGGGAGCAAGGCACTGGGAGTTCCGTTTTGGAATGACTAATTTAAGACGTTGGTGTGATATCCATGAGGAGACTTCCTGAAAGCAGCTAGAAATAGAATGAGGGGTGGGACTGAGGCTGCAGACTTGAAAATCAACAGCATGAAGATTGGAAGTGAACCCAAGGAGAAAAACAGAATGAGGCTAGAACCTTGGGAGGGAGCTATACGATGGAGAAAGAGGCAGAATTCTCTCCCTCAGGAGCTACTTCCTCTCCGGCAACCAGACTGGAGCCTTTGTCTCGCTTTTACCTTCTCGCAAAATTGAAGCAGCCTCTACAATTGAATATTCTGGATGTCTTCCTGGTAAAACGCCTCACCTTCTCCTCATTGCCAAGGGCACTTCTCGTGACGACCCTGTCTGCTTCACAGAGAAGGAAAGCAGGCAGAGGACACTTAAGTAGCTTGCTTCAAGTCACACCGTTATGCGAGGGAGGGGTGCAGAGGGAGAAACAGATGTGTTTGCAGGAGGCAAGTGCAGGTGTTTTTAGGCCCAGAAGGAGAGCCTAGCTCCAGTCTGTGCTCATAACCACTTCACTGTGGGATCTCCAAAAAGTCCAGGAAAAATGCAGTTTAAAAAAAAAGAAAGAAAGAAACTATGCATATATTTTAAACCTGTTTTGAGGCAAAATAAATGAACCTTTTAATTCCATTTTTCCACAAACTTTTTAAACTACCCACATATTATTGTGGTCAAGTGTCCTGGTGTCCTAGAGAAGATGAATGCCATTTGTTCATCCATGTTATTCTTTCTAGAGGGGAATCTGCGAAACAGTAGTGTTCACATAAATTACTTAGGCATCTCATTAAAATGATGGTTCTGGTTCTGGGATGGAGGCTAAGATTCTACAGTTCTAATGAGCTCCCAGGTGACATCAATGTTGCCTGCCCATGGACCACACTTTGAATAACAGCAAGGTTCTAAATCCCATTGGACTTTATTCAGACATCCTGGAGTTGGAGGGAGGACGTGATAAAAGCTAATTTTGTAAGTGTGTTTTCAAGAAGCGGATACAAGTATTCTGAGGCCCAGGTAAATGTAGTGGTTGGAAAGGTAGACAGATTTTTTTTAGGATTTATTTTATTTGAAAGTTACGGGGGTGGGGGGGGGACAGACAGATCTTCCATCCTCCAGTTCACTTCTCAAATGGGCTCAACAGCCAAGGATGGGCTCTCCCACGTGGGTGCAGGTGTCCAAGCACTTAGGCCATCTTCTGCTGCTTTTCCCAGACCACTAGCAGGGAGCTGGATCGGAAGTGGAGCAGCCAGTGGAGCAGGAAGCAACTACCTGCTACACCACGATGCTTGGTCCGGACTGGTTCTTAAATCAAACCGTGCAGGACCCTGGTGCGAGGAGGTTCCGATCTGATAGCTCCACTCCCCTGAGCTCCATTATCTACCTTCAGACGTGTACTGTTGCTCAGAATGGGCATAGAGTGGTTTTACATTTTGTCATCATCCTCAAAGGCACGAGTGTCTCCATGTCCCAGAATCTGCAGTCTGTCCCCAGTGAGACTCCCTGCCTTTCATGCCTCTAGTGTTTGATCCCTCATCCCAGATCTATCTTCAGTTGTTCCTCAATCCACACTCAGACTTCTTAAATCATCATTAAGGTGGGGTTTACATAACATAAACTGATGGTTATAAAGCATACAACTCAATGACATTTAGCGAGTCACAATAGTGTGCAACTGCCTCCTTTGTTATTCTAAGACATTGTAGCACCCCACAAGAAAACCGTGCACCCACTAAGCAGTCACTTCTCATTTCCCCTCTCCTCACTCTCTGGAAAACACCACCCTGCTTGCTGTCTGTGATATTTCATATAAATGTGTTTTGGAAATATCCTGTGTACAAGAATTGTCAACAAAGGTGGAAGAGGCCTAGGGGCTGAAGAAAGAGGCAAAACCCCCAAGATTACAGCAAGTATAACTTATTAAGAGGACTTACAGGCAGAAATGTGGTCTCAGGAAGCCACAAGACCATGGACCGCCCTGCTCCCGGTCAGTGGGAAGGGGTTATATGTTAAGCTAGACAAAAAGCCCACAGCATGTGAACTTTCTCAGAAATACTAACATTCCAGGTATTAGATAAGGGATATTCCAGGGTCAGGCTGGCAAAAAAAAGCATTGTTTGCAAGTTAGGGACTTAGGATGCCAGTTAGAGTCATCTTTGAGCAAGATAGCAGTTACGTCCCAAATAGCTACAGTCCTATTGTTGTGGTTTGGATAATAGTTTAGGTGTCCCACCAAGGCCTATGTGCTGGGAGCTTGGTCCCCAAAATTATGTTAGCAATTAGTAAACTGAAGGTAGAAACTTGATCCAATTACAGTGCCCGGGAGGAGGGCCCGGTGGGAAGTGTTTAGGTATTGAGGACATGTCTGTAGAAGGTAGTTCTTGGGAGAGGGTTGGTTATATAAGCCAAGTTGGGCCTAGCTGTGCACTCTCACTTGCTCACTCTCGCTCTCCTTCCTGTCTCGCTGTACAATCCTCCCTCTACATGTATTCTGCCAAGCTCTGCCCTCATGAGATGCCAGCCTCGCAGGGCCCCCATCTTCGACTATGAGCCCCAAAACCATAAGCCAGAATCAACCCTCTTTCTTCATAAGTAACCTCTTTGGGGTACTTTAGATTTCGTACTGAAAAGCCTGCTTACACACATGTCAAGCTAAATGTCCACAAAATGAAACCATACAATGTGTGACCTTTTGCCTATGACTTCTTTCGCTTAGGATATTGATTTTAAGGTTCGTCCTTGTTGTATCATGGATCAACACTTCATTCCTCTTTATAGCTGAATAATATTCTGTAACATTATGTACCACACATTGTTTATCTGTTAATCTCCTAATTCATGTATGGGCTGTCTTAACCTTTTGGCTTTTGTGAATAGTGTTGCTATGAACATATGTATATTGTTTGGGTACCTGTTTTCAATTCATTTGGGTATATTCCTTAGAAAGAAATTGATGGGCCACATGATAATTCTATGCATAATGTTTTTATAAATCCCAAAATTGTTTTCCACAGTGACTGTACCATTTTAAAGTTCTGCTAGGGTCTTAATTTCTCCGCATCTTCACCAACACTTATTTTCCTTTAAAAAATGCAAGAAAAGTAGATGTGAAGTAGTATCTCATTGTGGTTTTGATTTGCATCTCCTTTTTTTAATATTTATTTTATTTATTTGAAAGACAGAGTTACACAGTTGCAGAAAGGCAGAGGCAGAGAGAGAGAGAGAGAGAGAGAGAGAGAGGTCTTCCATCCACTGGTTCACTCTCCAGATGGCCACAATGGCCGGAGCTGTGCTGATCTGAAACCAGGAGCCAGGAGCTTCTACCAGGTTTCCCAAGTGGGTGCAGGGGCCCAAGGACTTGGGTCATCTTCCACTGCTTTCCCAGACCATAGCAGAGAGCTGGATCAGAAGTGGAGCCGCCGAGACTCGAATGGGCACCCATATGAGATGCCAGCACTGCAGGCGGCAGCTTTACCCACTACACCACCGTGCCAGTCCCTCATCTCCTTATTAACAAATGATTGTGAACATTTTTTCATGTGCTTATTGAGCACTTGGGTATGTTTTATGGAGAAATGTCTATTCAAGTCCTTTGCCCATTTTTAATTGGATTAAGTGTCATTATTGTTGAGTCATAAGATTTCCTTATATTTTCTTGATATTAGACCCTCATCAGACATATGAGTTGAAAATATTTATCCCATACTTTGTGTTTTCACTTTCTATAAATGTCCCTTGATGCACAAAAGTTTTTAATTTTCAAGGAACACAATTTATGTATTTTTATTTTATTACTTATGCTTTTGTTCCCACAGCTAAGAATCCATGGACAAATCCAAGATCATGATTATTTATTCCTATATTTTCTTCTAAGAGTTTCTAGTTTTAGCTCTTATATTTAGAAGTTTGATATACTCACATTAATTTTTGCAAATGGTAAAGGGTAGGGCTATAAGTTCATTTTTTTAAGATTTATTTATTTAAAAGGCAGAATTACAAAATAGGAGTGAGAGAAAAAGAGAGAGAGAATATTTCATTCACTGATTCACTCCTCAAATGGCTGCAATGTCCAGGTCTGGGCCAGGCCAAAGACAGGAGTCTGAAACCCTATCCGGGTCCCCCATGTGGGTGGCAGGGACCCAAGTACTTGGGCCACCCTCTACTGCTTTCCCAGCCACATTAACAGGGAACTGCATCAGAACTGGAGCAGCCAGGACTCAAACAGGCACTCATACAGGATATTGAGAAATTGGTATTGTAGGCTGTGGCTTACCCTTCTGTGCCGTAGCATTGGCCTCTAACTTCATTCTTTTGTATATTGATATTGAGTTGTCTCAGCACCATTTGTTGAAGAGACTATTCTTTCCTTATTAACTGGTCTTGGTACTCTTGTCAAAACTCACTTTGAGGCCGGCGCCACGGCTCAATAAACTAATCCTCCACCTGCGGCACCGGCACACCGGGTTCTAGCTCGGTCGGGGCGCCGGTTCTGTCCCGGTTGCTTCCAGTCCAGCTCTCTGCTGTGGCCTGGGAGTGCACTGGAGGATGGCCCAAGTCCTTGGGCTCTGCACCAGTGTGGGAGACCAGGAAAAGCACCTGGCTCCTGGCTTTGGATCAGCACAGTGCAGCGGCCGCAGCGGCCATTGGGGGATGAACCAACGGAAAAAGGAAGACCTTTCTCTCTGTCTCTCTCTCACTGTCCACTCTGCCTGTAAAAAATAAAAATAAAAAAAAAAGTAAAACTCACTTTGCCACAAATGTGGGTTTATTTCTGGACTCTCAACTGAATTCCATATATATATGGAATCCTGTGGATCCCCATGTAGTACATTATTTTGATTAGCATAGCTGCGTACGTTTTGAAACTGGGAAATGTGAATCTTCCAACTTTGTTTTTCCTTTTTTTTAATGAAAAAAGATTTATTTTATTTATTTGAAAGGCAGAGTTATGGGTGGGGGGAGAGTGGTGGGATGGGGAGAGAGAGATCTTCCATTTTCTGGTTTACTCCCCAAATGGCAGCAATGGCTAGGGCTGGGCCAGGCCAAAGCCAGGAGCCTAGAGCTTCTTCCAGGTCTCCCACTTGGGTGGAGGAGCTCCAGGACTTGGGCCATCCTCCGCTGTTTTCACAGGCTCATTAGCAAGGAGCTGGGTAGGACTCGAACCAGTGCGAATATGGGATACTGGCATTGCAAACAGCCACTTAACCCATTATGCCTCAGTGCTGGCCCCAATATTGGGTTAGTTATTGAAATCTCTCATAATTCCATGTAAATTTGAAGAGTTGTATTTTTGTTTATGAAAAATGTAATTGGCATTTTATGTGCATTGCAGTGAATCTGTAGATTATTGTCAGTATATAAGATTCCTGGCTGTTGTATTAATCTGTATAGTTACCTTTAGCTTTGCTCTATTTTTCTTAATAAGGCATTCAGTTCTAACCCACAATAATTTCATTTGCACCTGAAAGATTTCCTTTAGCAATTCTTATAGTAAAGATCTACTAGCAATGAACTTCATCATCTCTTGTTTATCTGGGAAAGTCTTAATTTCTTCTTTATTTTAAAATTAATTAATTTTTAAATTTTTGAATTAAACACAACTTTGCACATTTTTATGGGACACAGTGTAATATTTATTTCTTCACATAATTGCAACATAATCTAAGCATATCAATTAGCCTTTTCACAAAAAGTTTGTAGAAAATAGAATCAAAATATAAAAACAAAAAAAAATTAGCTTTATTTCTCAACATAAGCTCTGTCAAGTTCAAGGTACTTCTGTAAGTAATGATATCAGCCATTTATTCTGTCCCTAAAGAACTGAAAGAATTTCCTGGGAATTTAAACATGTCAATAAAGTCTCTTTCACATTATTAACTGAAGAAAAATTGGTACTGTTCAAAGATTTTTTTTTTTTTAATTAAGAAGCGGGGCCAGCACTGTGGCACCTGCAGTGCCAGCATCCCATATGGGCACCGATTCAAGACCAGGCTGCTCCACTTCCAATCCAGCTCTCTGCTATGGCCTGGGAAAGCAATAGAAGATGGCCCAAGTCCTTAGGCCCCTGTACCCACATGGAAGACCCGGAGGAAGCTCCTGGATTCTGGCTTCAGATTGGCGCAGCTCCAGCCGTTGCAGCCATTTGGGGAGTGAACCAGCAGATAGAAGACACCTCTCTCTCTCTCTCTCTCTCTCTTTCTCTCTCTCTTTCTGTTTAACTCTGACTTTCAAATAAATAAATCTTTTTTTAAGAAAAATCAAAAGGCAAAAAGAAATCAAAATGAGGCAATGAGGATAGCACCTAATGATTTTCCACTGAAACGCCTAAAAAATTTCCTTTGTTTTATGAGAGGAGTAAGTAGGAGCCATATCATGGTGGAGAAGAACTCTCTGGTGAAGCTTTACTGAGCGTTTTTCTTTTTTATAATACCCATTTTGGTGTTCTTTTTATATTATTCATTCTGGCAGGTGTGAGGTGATATCTTGTGGTTTTGTTTGCATTTCCCAAGTACTTAGTGATATTAAGCATTTTTTCATGTACTTGTTGGCCATTTGTATTTCTTCTTTGGAGAACTCTGTTCATGTCTTTTGCCCATTTCTTAACTGAGTTGATTATTTTTGTTGTTGCTGAGTTCTTTGAGTTTGATACATTCTAGATGTTAATCTTTCGTCAGATGAATAGCTTGAAATAGTTTCTCCCGTGCTATCCCATCGCTTCACTCCATTGATTATTTCATTTACTG